>NC_054378.1:17000736-17311236 GCF_017654675.1 Xenopus laevis | reverse complement strand
TACTTATCTTGAAGAAGATTTGTACAAAAAATGCATCTCAATACAAGTATGGGATCTGTTATCTGGAAACCCGATATCCAGAAAGCTCCACATTAAGTGATGGCCATCTCCAATAGACTCCATATTATAGAAACAATCCAAATTTGTTTAAATGATTTCCTTTTTCTCTGTAATAATAAAACAGTACCTTGTACTTGATCCCAAATACAATTTAATTAATCCTTATTGGGACCAGAGCCAGCCTATTGGGTTTATTTAATGTTTAAATAATTTTCAAGTAGATTTAAGGGATGAAGATCCAAATTACGGAAAGATCCATTATCCAGAATACCCCAGGTCTCGAGCATTCTGGATAACAAGTCCCATACCTTTATCTATATTATCAATGCAAATAGTCTTTGTTTGTTCATTACTTAAAATCTGCCTCCTCCTCCATAGTTTCCTTTTATGTTGCCCAAAGCCTCCTCACAATGTCTCACCAACATCCTGTTTTGAACTATCTTCTGATGGTCTCAATAGTAAGAGAATATGATAAAGGGCCAAGTGACGGTCAAAATACAGATTGTAAATTAACGAGCAGCCACCTAAAAACAAAATCCCCTAGGTATTATGCTTTTTCAGCTAATATTCTAATATTTTATTATGTGATTTATATTTAAATTAATGCTGCACTAATAGCTAATAATAGTGAAGGGTGAATTTATTGGCCAGGCGCGAATCTGTGGTGAATTCCCGCGATTCGCCTCTGTCGAATACATTTTCGAAAATTCGCCGGCGGCAAAAAAAATGGACACTGGCGCAATTTTGTTAATTTTTTTGCCGTTTCATGGGAAATTTTTGGCGAAGCAAAACACCCCAAATTCGCCCATCACTAGCTAATATGGCAAGTTGATGAGATTGGCAGAACGTTTCTTAAAACATATAAAGCTTTGCTGGAAAGTCGCTCAGGACACTGTTGTCAATAATATAGTAAAAGTTGATTTTTTTAGCTGAACAAAATGCTGGATAATTACAGTTCTGGAGAGCTGGAGGATGGCTCAGGGGGAGGGAGAAGTATAAGGCATGCAGAATATTAATATGCTTGCTGTAAGCAGAAAAACATTAACAATGTGTAATATAATGGAATATTAAAAGCAGCAATGTTGAATACAGGGCAGTGAACGCTTACAAATAACCAACAACAGGTATCTGCTGCTAAGGAACTGTTGAATTGCACAGCCAGATGGACAACCACAAGGGAAGACTCATATCTACAATAAAAATTGGTCTTTGTTTTTACCTTGGGTCTGACTGGGGGGGCCGGGGCCCACTGGGTTTCCTGTCTCAGGGGCCCCTTTCCAGCCCCCACTGGTCCCCATGCACCTGACACAAACTGCCACCCCTTTGAGTACCTTTGTGCTTTTGGCAAATGGGACAGGAGAGGGAGGTCTGGGCAGGGGCATTAGCACCAGGGGTGTGGGGGGATCGCACCTGAGCTGGCACCCCCTTGGGGCCCTCCAGAAGAGGGGCCAATGGTCTGCCTGCACCTGGGCCCCCGTGATTATAGTTACTTTTCTGGGGGTAGTGGTGACAAGTTCGGGCAGGGATCGGATCTTTGCCAGCCGGGCCCACTGGCATAGTCCAACCCTACTTTTACCAAATAAGTTGAGAAATATTGAGGAAATAAACAATGCATTGGGTGTCTTTTACTTTTGCAAACTCTTAGGACACTTTAGGAGGACTAACTCTTTTCCTAATATTGTGAGCTCCTTGCACTGTTGGCCCTCCCAACTAAGTACCCATGCTTCCATTGGTTTTTGGCTGCATGACTATACTGTTCTTATTCTTGCTGTTAGGGCAACTCAAATGTGTTCCAGTACTGCACTTATTAACCCTACATCATGGAGTTTCCCAACCTGACTCAGAATGGGGCTGGGTTCAGCACTTGCCAACAATAATATCAATAAATGTCAACAGCAACGGAGAAGCTGGATGCAATGGTCATAACATTGCAAACTAACTCTTATGCCCAAAGTCATTAGGACTTGAATATCTCACTGCCATTGCCACCTTCCGTCAAGATACTAGTAACTACCTATAGCCCTAGCCTCTACTAAGAAATAATTGAACAAATGATATCATAAAAGAGTGTGTTTGAAGACAACAGTTTTTTTTTTTACCTAACAAAGGTGACTCTTTCTTGGGACCCCATATCAATCCCTATCTCCCTTCCCATGCCACCTTCACGCCTCCTATATACTTTCATATTTTCCTCTTCCCAGGCTCTCTCTACTCACTTTGTACTCTTTCTTGTTATATAGAAAAACCTGAAAGACATTTCTACTATTGTTCTTGAAAGCTTGAAAAATTGATCAATAAAATATAACATATAAAATAAAATAATGTAGCTGAGATCTACCTGCACCAGTCTTGAAGCCACTGATCCTCCCTTAAGCCTACAGGGGAAGACTCAGCCTGACCTCTATTCTGCCATGTCTACACTAACATGGTCATTTAGGCCTAAAAAAGACACATACATTTAGTTCAACCTCTAACCTCTAATGCCTAAGAATGGAAAAAAATCCATTTTTTCCCCCCAAGAGGGCAATTACACCAGAATTCAACAGATTCACAGTTCTCTAAAAAGCATGTTTCACATCTTGAGCCCTTATGTATGGAAGGTTCAGCTTACATGCTTCTGTCTGCTACTATGACTTTCAGACAGGCCATACATTACTACAGGTATGGGACCTGTTATACAGAATGCTCAGGACCTGAGGTTTTCCCAATAATGGATCTTTCTGTAATTTGGACCTTCATACCTTAAGTCTACCAAAAAATCATGTAAACATGAAATAAACCCAATAGGCTGGTTTTGCTTCCAATAAGGATTAATTATACTGTATCTTAGTTTGGATCAAGTACAAGCTACAGTTTTATTATCACAGAGAAAAAAAAATACTTTTTTAACATTCAGGGGCAGATTTATCAAGGGTCGAATTTTGAAGTGAAAAAAACTTTTAAGATTGTACGATCGTACTTCGAATCATTCAATTCATACGATTTAATCGTGCGATCCTATGATTTTACAAAAAATCCTTAGACCTCAAAAATTTGCCAAATACTGGCTATAGGTTCTAGGAGGTCCCCATAGGCTAACATAGCAATTCGGCAGGTTTAAGGTGGCGAAGTGTCGAAGTCGAAGTTTTTTAAAGAGACAGTACTTAGATTTTCGAATATTCTATGTATTTTCAATTCGAATCGAAGTCGAATTTGGTCTATTCGATGGTCGAAGTACCCAAAAATTACTTCGAAATTTGAAGTTTTTAAATTCAAAAATTCAATTCAACCTGATTATACTAGAGTCTATGGAAGATGGCCTATCCATAATTCTAATCTTTCTGTATAACATGTTTCCGGATAATGGATCCCTTACCTGTAGTGGGAGGCTCCCCCATAAGGATTAGCTCACCCATAACTTACTCCGACTACTACTATTTATTTTTCAAGCAAGTGTTCACTAACCCTAGGGGCTTATTACTGTAGACTGTCCTAGTTTTTGTGCCCCCACACACACACATAATGAGAATTCTATAAATGTTAAGATATATATATTATAAAAGCAACTGCTTTTGCTATGCCTCTATCATATTTTCCATGAGACACTGTTTACAGAAATGCCAGTATCTATGTGCAGAGGCGGATGTCAAGACAGAAAGAAACTTCAGTTAAATCCCATGGCCTTCAGAGTCCATTTAAGTTTCAATCCCTGGCAGAATCCGTTTACTGTACAGAGTAGATATCTAACCCTGAGGGACATGGATAACTTATAAGCTAAAAGATGAGACTAGAAGGCTACGGGATTTAACAGAGGTAGAAGATACTGAAAAAATTCAAAATGAGAATTTGGTAGAAATGGAGGAAAGCCTTTCATTGATTGATTTCATGTGTTTGACATATTTTAATGGGAGCTTGCTCTCTAATGGCCCACTTTCATAAAACAGAAGACTTCTTTTAAGTAAAACAACACAGAATTGTGTCTGTGAGCCCAGCAATGGAAATCAGAGGAAGCCGACACTCCCAGTTCCCTGTTAATTCGATTTTGAAGCTCTCACTAGGTTTCAGTAACTAAAAATGACCAAGCCGGCTTCTAACTGATTGCTCGTATTTCAGTGTCGTCACACATACAGCTGATGCAATCGAAATCTACAGCTCCTTGTGTCAGAGCTGTTCAATGGTGTTATCATTCAATGCTCTCTGTTTTCATATGTTATATAAAATGCTAACAGAGATATTTATGAGGCTTGAGGTGTTATTTATGTCTCCAGGCAAATTGGCATGTTCTTGTGGTTGAAAGTGCTATCCATCCTTGAAGGATTCCATGGTCAAACACGGAAATGAAAAATAGAGTTCGCAAAAGACCCAATATGTATGGAGAGAGCCCATTTTATTTGGAGTTTTGCCACAGGTTCCCACACCACTTTTTTTCAGTGTACTATGTGCCTTGTTTGAGAAAGATAAGAAAATCCATTGTGCTTGGCCTGCACTTTAGGGACAAATATACCTTTATATGGGGGAATTCATGCTGCATGTCTGTACTACAGGTATTAGACCCCTTATGCAGCATCTCGATGTCTGAAGACTCTTTGAAAACCCGAGGCCCAGCATTTTGTGCAGGGTTCAAAGCCCAGTATTTGCCAAAGTCTTATGGAGAGCAAATCTGCACTGCTTGGAGCTCTTGCACTTGTTCCCGGGGCAATAACAAAACAGAATTTAAAGGATTCCATTAAATATGTAATTTTCTCTTTCTTGGGCTCTCATTAACTAAAGGATGCAAATAGTTCTCATGATATAACCTAAGGTGTCATCTCTTTGAAACATCTCCACTTAAATTACAATGTAAGCCTCACCAGACTTGCAACTGAACCTCACTATAGTTACCCTTATGGTTTGAGACTGCTCCAGATAAAGCATTTAATAAAACTTCAAACTTATTGATAAAACATTCCCCAGAATGGACTGACCAATTTAAAAGAAGAAAAAAACCCTTTCCTCTTTCCTTCAGAAAAAGGAAAGGCCACCATCTTAAAACAGTTTTTTCCTTGGGGCCCTAACATTTCAGATCCTCCTACCATTGCACATACTCTACAACCATAATCCCTTGGCTATCCTGAAACTTGAAGCCTACTATTATCTAAATTGTAGCTTTAAGTTCAACATTGTCCAAGATCTGAATTGACCTGGGCCAACTGGTCCTTAAGTCTATTCAGACAGTTACTATATAAATTCCCTACCATAATCTTCATTCTACTCTTTTAATGTAGCCTATGCTACTGCAAATTTAATAAAAAAGTGACCTCCCATCCAACAACACCATCCTGTGACCATGATCAGAGCCACCATGAGAAACACATTCAGAACTCTAGGGCCCTACACATCAAACATCAGGCTCCTATATATTAAAGTTATGTTCTAGTGATTTTTTTCACCAGACCCATGAAGAATAGGGCATTGTGTCACCTATAAGCACTTTATCACTTTTGAGGAGCCACATGCTTCAGGCATGCCACCATCAGAAACAAGTTTAGAACTCTATGGACAAGTAGAACATCAGGTTCCCATAGCTTAAAGATGTATTCTGATTATTGTTTTGGAGACTAATGTGGCCCAGGACATTGTATCCCCTATCCCAATCATGGAAACCTACAACTGATATTAAGGATGATGTGTGATGTAGTTCTGCAACATCTGTAGTATTCGTGAGTCCTACATTACTGCTATAATTATACTGCATTGTGTTCTACAGTGTCAGCTAGACCTTAAATGACACGGATCATTGAGGAACCTCTGTTATGTGTGTTTTCAGTATTTTAATCAGGCATTCAAATATAACTCATAGGCAAAATTGGTTAATAGCCATTAATTAAAAGCCTTCCTACACTGATGATTGTCTGGACAATTTGCCATTCAATCATAAAACACTTGAGTGAAAGCCTCATTAATGGAGGCTACAGACAAATGATGTTGCCCCAGCTGATTCTCGGAGGCTATCTGTCTTTGAAAATTCCATGAAGATACTGTATCTTGACAGTGCCAGCTTGTGTTGCTAACACTGAAGAAAGAAAATGACCAAAGGCTAGTTGAAGTAATTTTCAGCTGACTTGGCAAGAATACAGTCAAGTCTGGGCCTGCTGAGCCGACTGCCAATGAAGAAAGATGGAAGAATAAATTGCTAAAGGCGATTAGATTTTCGCAGTCTTTGTAGAGTCAAAACAAATATAAGTCTAACAGTATAATACTGTATATCAATCTCTGAAAGTTGTGAAGGTTGGTCCTCTAGCTCAGGCTCAACCATTTATCAGTCTGTTTAATCAAGAGGAAATTATACAGATGGAATAGACTTAGTTAGACTATAAATCATGGAGTTCAGCGAGCTGTCAAAGAATTGATGGGTGGATAAAAATATATTCAAATAAACATTACATAAATACAGTATAATCAAAATGCTATGTTATACAAATAGCTTGAAGGTCAGCCATAAAGCATTTTTTTATATTATTTTTTATATTATTTTTTTACCAAAGGGATTTGTTACAAGTGATCCTCATGTCATTGACCTGCTGGGAACACCAGCCGTGTTCAGTGTAATCCCTTTGACTGTAAATGTGCCTGTGCTCTATGGATTATAAAGCAATGGAGAGGCTCCAGATATCACCTATTCAGGAATAAAGAGAACCAATGGAGGGAGGTGAGACGTAGAGAGAAAGAGCAGGCTCTATTGTGTGGCAGAGCTAAACTAGATGACAGCCTAGTGATATCCTCTGGGAAGAATGTGTTGTGTCGTCATTAGTATGCAGAGGTCTGAGCTCAGCCATGTTGTGATACACCCAGGAGCCCATTTCCGTGCCACACTTGATCTGTCCACCATCATGCAAAGCACATTTCTCTGCAGCTTTCTGCAGGGGTTAAGCACTGACTGGGAGAGCAGGGTTTTCAGATAAGGAAGACAACTGGTTACTGCACACAGTGAAGGATTTACAGTGCATCTGTTGGCATAAAAGGTGCACAACTCTGACACTCTGTGTTGTATAATGTAGATCGACACAATGCCATACATTCACAAGGACCAGAAGACACAACAATAGAGAAAGGACTGTGTGTGGTGTGAACTACATCATTATTGCATAATGACACATTGTATGGACATAGTGTGTACTACATCCTCTTTATGTTGACACATACATAACACACTTATTGTACACTTTCATACAATGTATATTATAGATACGCTGCAATCTATAGTACACATACTAAGCTTTGAAATACAGACACACACTGCTCTGAATAACCAACACACATAAAACAACTACTCTGTAGGATATAGTAATACAACACAGTGCTTTTGTGTAACACACACACTCTTTGCTCCATATCATACACACACATTGCTCTGGATTACATATACATGGACACAATAATGGTATTCTTAGCACAGACACAGCAACACTAATGGCTCAAAAATGTACACACACAATAGGGATGTGCAGGTTGACCTGAAACCCTTTGTGACCCATGGGTTGACCACTGGTTGAGCAGGTTTGGGTTGAAATTTGGCCATCATGGGGTAAGTGTTGGATGTGGGCCAAATTGAGGTACACTCCTCTACTGCTACTGATAATTCCCTGTCTTGGAACAAGAGGTGTGCACATAAGTAGCATATGGAACAAGAAGACTCATGTACAGGTTGGGTGCAGGTCCTACAATGGCAACATTTTTGTGGTTTAGTTAAAGTTTTGCAGATAGGGTCAGGTGTCAGTTTTTCCTGACTTGCACATCACTAACACTAAAAAAACTATTTCCTTTGGTTGTAGGGTATTTTGAGAAATGTTAAGCCCAACCAGCTGAAGTGTCAAAATGTGCCCCCAAAGTTGAATATGACCCCAGGAAATCTTGCTCCTCAATATATCTCCTAGCAAACATTCCCCCGTATAAGCATCCTCTTATATTCACTACTAGGGATGTATGGATTGACCTGAAACCAGCAGTGACCCACAGGTTGACCACCAGTTGGACGGGTTGGGGTTGAAATTTGGCCAACCATTGTGGGTTAGGTATAAGTCAGACTTGGGAAATACATTCGTCCACTGCTCCTGAAAATTCCCTGTCTTGGACCAAGAGGAATGCATAGAAGCATACGGAGCAAGAAGACCCAGGTTACAGATGGTACAGGTACAAATGCAATTTTGAGGGTTAGGATCATGTGCGGGTTAAGGTTTTGAAGTTTGGGGTCAGGTGTGACTTGAATTTCTGCTGACCTACACATAACTAATACACATTATTTCCTTTGGTTGTAGGGCATTTTGAGACATGTTGAGGGCAAATCTCTCTTGAGGCTTTCCAAGCTTAGCTCATCATGGAGAATATTTGATCACATTTCTTACTCTTTATTCTTTGGAACCAATTTATTTTAGAGCCCAACCAATTAAAGTGTCAGAATTTACCCCTTTAGCAACAGTTTGATACCCCAGCAAGTTGACCTTGCTCCTCACTGTTTTTCCTGGCAAACATTGCCCCAGTATTAACTTCTTTTATATTCACTACTAATGATGTGTGGGTTGACCCGCACACTCATTTATCTGGTTTAGGTTGAAATTTGAACAACCATTGCGGGTTGGGGTTGGGTGAGGGTCAAACTCAGGAAGAACACTCTTTCACTGCTACCAAAGATTCACTGTCTTGGAACTAGAGGTGCACACAGAAGTAATGTACAGAGCAGGAAGACTGGGGAATGGATTGGGTGTGGGTTCTACAATTGCAAGATTTCAGGTGTCGGGTGCGGGTTAAGGTTTTGAAGGTTTGGATCGGGTGCAGGGTGAATGTTTCCTGACTGGCATACCGCCACTATTCAATACCATAATATCCATTATATCATGCACCAAGCCAGAATGTATACATGTGGCTCTAAGCAAGATTTGTTGTTAACTGCTGAATTTACTCAGGAACAAACTGCCTTTGACGTACATTAAACCCATATGAAGAAATTGCTTCCTTTATTTTGGTAGGTGAACTTGGAACTTGGAAAATACTGTATATTCACATTCAATTTGCTCTATCCAGATAGACAGATGAACTGTCAACTTTTTAGTTGAGTCTTAGTTTAGAGTCTTTTGTCTTGAAGACGACAACTGAAACATATTTATCTCTCAGAATTCAGAAACCACCCAAGGGACATATGGAAGAGATCTTGCTACTAGGGCATCCATCAAATAAGCCTTCCACTGCAGGTAATGACTTTTTCTGTACATTTTGGAGTCTTCTTAAATTAGCAGCCCTCATAAAAATCTGAATATTATGAAAAGGAATTCACATTTAAGAGGTAATACTGAGCTTTCAGATTGGCAGTTGGTTCTCTCTAATCAGTGCTATTAGCCTTCACTTAGGGTTAATTCCTTCAAACCTCTGACAGATAAGAAAGGAGAGAGATCTTAGGTTTTTACGGTTGTGATAAGCAGCTGAGACTAAGCGCAGTATAATTCAGCTTTTTAGATAGCAAAGAAATCCTGTCAACTCTAAAGAATATTCTTGCCAATAATAATGAACAGTCTTAAGTACGGGCAATTGGTGTATTGGCCAAGCCGACCTGCTACATTATCCTGATAATGAGCATATTTGCCCTGTATAAAAGCCTTGCATGCTGACTTCTTTACAGTGAGATGTTTGATATTAGCCCATTCTTTTACTTTGTAGTAAAGATGGGGCCAAAAGAGACATGAGGATGGAATTTGGGGCTTGGCTGGACCATTTAGGGTTATAGGGATGGGTATGTGGTGAATTTAATTTCATTAGAGCCCCCTTATACTTGTTGCCATGGTCCCCCACCAAGGGGGACAGGGGGACCTGTTGGCTAATTATTAAGGTCCCCTATTAACTCCTCATACAGGGCCCCAAGATCACTGGCAGTCTTGGTTTGCTATAAATAAAGAGTCAGAGCTTGTGCATCTGGACCCTACATTCACTTAGACATACTGTATTATGACTTTCTTACTGGAACCATAATATACATTCATTTCTTTTGTCTTTTTGGAGTTACTCCACCCACCTGCCTATAATTCACTCCAACTGTAAAGAGCCAGATGGATCTGTAGAATAGGTTTTATACAGAGCTATAACCAATAATACAGTTGACATGCTTGCATATTGGGTAGGAACAAAATCCAGTCAGTTAAGTTCTGGTGGTCTAGTCCAGAGTCTTGCAATTTCTACTTAACCATGATTAAAGTAAACTTGACATGTGCATAAACACAGGGGTTAGGCAGCTTTAAAGTGGAACTGTCACCCAGACATAAAAGCTGTATAATAAAAGTCCTTTCAAATTATAAATGAAATTCAAATTCTATTTTTTATTAAAGCATTCATAGCTGATGTAAACTCATTTAAAAATCTCAGCTGTCATTCAAATAGTGTGATGTAATGTGATAAAATAGGATTTTGAATATTTTTTTGGGGTGATGGATCCCCTTTAATTACAGTATATAGATTATTTTAATACATTTTCGCTATACAAAACTGTTTTGTCTTTTCAGGTATTTCATATAGTTTTGAGAACCCATCAACACTTTTTGCTACAAACAAAATGCACCACCTTATATAAGCATTAAAAAATATGTCAGATAGATATGAATAGATATGAATCTATTTTCTGTTCATGACTTTTATTACATTTTCCTATTTGGAGCCTACAACTTTTTAAAAGTCATTCCCTGGCAATAAACATCTCCCCTTTCAACAGCTCAGCTGCAATATTTGAAAATAACATTAAGTAAGCTTCAGAAATATTACACAGCGTTATTGCTGTCAAAGTCCAGTCCGATAGGTCGCAAATCTTTGTAAACTTCAGTTTCTAAGCTGTCCTTGGGGTCAGTCCTCCAAACCCTGCTGCTTAGAGAAAGGTGCCTATTGATTTACAGATGTCATTAGTTCCCAGAAATTCAGAATTTGGATTTATCTTAAGGGCATAAGATCAGAAATATCAAAACGCCTTCAATCTAAGGCCTAAAGGGCAACCTCGCATAAGCTATAAATAGTACTGTAAAACACATGAAGTGCACAACTTGGTGTATTTGAGACTCTCTACTGTTGCTATAATTTTAGAACCTTTGATAGCATGGTCATTTTATTCTAACAATAAATATTTAAATAACTGGATTTTGATGCTTGGCAACTAAATTTAACTGCACAATTGTCTGTACATTACTTTAATAAATGGTTACCCGTTTGTCTTTGACTTGGGTTTGACTTTGAGTTGGGATCATCTTGAAGGAGATTATGTGTTCTTTAGGTTTGCTTGTTGATTTTCCACACTCCAAATAAATATGGGCAGATTAAATATTTTATGATAGGGGCATTCATTTGCAGCCTCTACTTTTAAAAGATAATTTTATTTAATCTTATTTTTAGACATTTTATTGGTGTGTATCATCAACTGCAATTCATTAATGCAGTTCAACATTACCAACCACCGTTACATAATGAAATCAGTTGTTAGATTCAGGAGAGCGTTAACACAAAACTACATGTACTGCTCAAAACAGCATTTGCATCTAGTTCACTTGACCCAATTCTTATGGACCTGTTGATGCAACCTGATGTAGGAAGCCTGGAGCAGTAGTGCAGGTGTTGAGCCATTGTGGACTGCAGTGCACTCTATAGCTCACAAGCCTGAATGAGATCCAAGTTTGGCAACAGGTAGGGGGTGGAAGGGGGGCACCAGTTTGTCTTTGACTTGGGTTTGACTTTGAGTTGGGATCATCTTGAAGGAGATTATGTGTTCTTTAGGTTTTCCTGTGGGTTTTCCACACTCCAAATAAATATGGGCAGATTAAATATTTTATGATAGGGGCATTCATTTGCAGCCTCTACTGGTAGTATAAATAGTCTCTATGAAGAAATACCAAGTGCTACAGCATTTTATGACTATAAGCAGGTCACTTCGTCTTCAGGAAGCCCAACTATAGAACCTTTTTTTAGTAAAGATCCACTTGAACATATTTAACATCTGATATGTATCAGATGATCCCATACATATTAAGTAAAGGGAACAACACACTTGGCCCCAGGGGGACAGAGCGATCCCCAAAGGGGGTGCTACAAAAATGACTCAGTGTGTAGAAAGGACATGGAAATATGACATACTTACCAAATGAGGATATTTCTCAGAGATCCTTTATTACTATTCTATTTATTCTTTCCTGTTGAAAGATAATTTTATTTATCTTATTTTTAGACATTTTATTGGTGTGTACAATCAACTGAAATTCATTAATGCAGTTCAACATTACCAACCATAATGAAATCAGTTGTTAGATTCAGGAGAGCGTTAACACAAAACTACATGTACTGCTCAAAACAGCATTTGCATCTAGTTCACTTGACCCAATTCTGATGGACCTGTTGATGCAACCTGATGTAGGAAGCCTGAAGCAGTAATGCAGGTGTTGAACCATTGTGGCCTGCAGTGCACTCTATAGCTCACAAGCCTGAGGTCCAAGTTTGGCAACAGGTAGGGGTGGAAGGGGGACACTAACATGCCTTTCCTCTATAGAGGGCAAAGTGCAAAAAACATGGCAGATTGCCCCATTTCTTGCACTATAAACCCTGTCCTGCACATATCAAGACAAAAATGTTATTAGATAATTTCTAGGATATGTTTTATTAGGTTTTACTTTCTCTTTGTTAATAAATGCCTTGATTTTATAGAAAAAAAGAAAACCTGCTCCAACACATACTTTTTGGTTCAATAATTCTCCCAAATGACCAAAAAAAAGGGTAATTTTGTGATGTTTCTATGCCTTACTACTTTAGCTTGAACACTTCACCATGAAGAAGCCAAGCAATCCGTTGCCTGTTATAATTGCCTACCCCAAAGCCCCTTAAGCACTGAAGGAGTTAATCAATTCACCACTTTCTTTGATTTCCGGGAAACAAAAAATATTCCTTTGTAATGAGTAAAGAGTGGAAGCTTCATATCTAACAGCAAATGGGTCTGTGAAAAGGAGCATCCGGATTCATAATGACAGCGATTTATTTCTACGGGAGGACATCCACACTTGTCATTAGAAAACATTTAGTTTAATAAATTGCCTAAAAATGATATAAAATGGAACAGTAATAGATCTTGTGTTTTTCAAGAGACCTGAAGTAATAATCCTTTTTGTCCAGTGCTTGAAATAAGCAAGACTTCTGCCTCACTGACTATTTGAGTATCTTAAGTACTTAATAAAGCAAATTTAAGGGTGGGAAATATGCCCTGGCCTCATAAGAGGCCCCTTGAAAGGAAATACTAATACATGTATGGGATCCGTTATCCAGAAACCCATTATCTAGAGACTCTATAATAATCAAATAATTCAAATTTTTAAAAATGTTTTCCTTTTTCTCTGTAATAATAAAACAGTATTGTACTTTATCCAAACTAAGATATAATTAATCCTTATTGGAAACAAAACCAGCCTATTGTTTTTTTTTTAATGTTTAAATGATTTTCTAGTAGACTTAAAGTCCCATACCTGTACTCGATTGTACAAATTAAGATATCATTAATTATTTTCGGGAGCAGAACCAGCCTATAGTGTTTATTTAATCTTTACATTATTTTCAAGAAGACTTAGATATGAAGATCCAAATTACAGAATGATCCATTATCCGGAAAGCCCAAGATCCTGATCATTCTGATAACAGGTCCCATATCTGTACATACAACTACAAAAGATATGTTAGATATTTTAAGTATATGAGAAATGTTCAACCATTGGCCCTACAACTGTTGTTAAGCTGGAAGTTGGCTGGCTGCAGTTGGACATTTCCAGTTTTCTCCCATTCAGGTGGGGCTTCTCTAACCCTTTGTTCTCTGCATCACATATGAGTGTTGATGCACTGAATTAAGCTGGGAGTTGGTTGGCTGCAAGTTGGACATTTCTAGTTTCCTCCTATTCAGGTGGGGCTTCTCTAACCTCAGGTTCTCTAACCCACACATGAGTGCTGATGCATTTGGACATTTCTAGTTTCCTCCCATTCACTTGGGGCTTCACTAACCTTGTGTTCTCTAACCCACATATGAGTGATTATGCATTGAGTCACTTATGATAGAATTGATTTCAAATGACACCTAACTGCTCATTGGAATGATAATGTGACATAGTAATATCCACTATCAGCTCAATCTAAAATCTCCCAACCATGGGGCTTCACTGTAGAAATTTTATATAGTGTTTTGGGTGGTTATTATCTTTTTAAAAATTGCTCCTTTTTAATGAAATGGATATGTACAGTCGCTGTTTGCATGATAGGCAAGAAGGATAAGTAGCCTTTTAAAAAAAGGAATGCCTTATGCTATAACATAGCTCTGTCTAGCTGGTAAACAGCATGGGATATGATGAATTCTCGTGCATCTATAATTTAATTTTTTGAGTAGAATTTGAGTAGAATTCTCAAGTTGTTTGGCTTCTATGGAGAACTAAGTGGTTCAGTGGGGCAGTCGGGTTTAGATCCCCTTCAACAGAAGTTAAGAATGAAATCTTGGCTCAGGGTCATGTCATTCTTTGTAACTCAACATATCATGACCCAATCCATGTTTGTCAAGTTTATCCTGAGTATGTATGGGCATGATAAGGAACTGACACCTTATACAAAAACTATTTTGCATGAGAAATGATAAGATCAAATACAAGAGCTTGGAAAGCTTTTTTTTCCCCAAGTCTATTAATTACTAACCGGCACAATTGCAGGCAGCAAATACAGTCATATTAAGATGTTCCTTGGATTTTGTTTCTTATGTGAGAGAGTCTGTTCTCTGCAACCCTCCTTCTGTTTCACATTTTCTTTTGTTTGTGCAGGATTCCTTTTCATCAGCTGTCACAAAGGCACTTTACTTCTGTGTGATCAATTTGCCAAAAAAGGCAATTTTCAGAAGAGGCTTTTTAGAATAATAGTGGTATATCCGTGTTTTACAGCTTAAAATGGTCCTTTCTCTTCTTTCCTTGTCAAACGGCTGCTTCTATTGTAGAATACAACTAATGGGGTCTGTTTAGAAAGCTCTGGATTTCCTGTCTTGTTTGAGGTGCAAAAATATGCCGATAATTGGTGCTTTCTGAAAGTTGATTTTTTTTTTTTCCAATGAAACATCGGAAAAGGAAAAGAGATGGAGGGGGGGCTCAATGGATTTAACTTTTATATAAAATGTTGTAAAAATTTGAGTTAGAAATGATATAGAAATGTGGGGGTGCTTTTAGATAGCAACAATATCAGGTGAGATGTTTAAACACTTCTGATGGGTTCTTTATTAATCTGAACATACAATTTATGATTTAAAAGTGTTTAGTGGTGGGCACACCTTCCCCCTATTGCTTTTGTATGGGACCCGAATATCCTGTTCCCTGTTCTGTTACCTATTTCTCATGGAAGGTGGCTTCCCCAATATACCTTTTGTACTGATGAGTAAGTGCCCTTTCTTTCGCACGAAACGCATAAGGCTTTTTTTGAGATGTATTTTCTTTAAATAAACAACTTTTTTTCATCTGAACTACTTTGGTTAAATTGTTCCAGTTTGTGCCAGCCTGCTACTTGTGAAATCAAAGTTTCAGCAACCTCCCTCAGGTTGGGGCATGTGTACCTGGACCCCACTTTTAAATTGGTGAGCTCAATCCCAATTGAAACAGAAGAAGAAAAGGTGCTCCAGAATGTCAATGTAAATGTAAATTGCTCAATATCCAGTGTTGAATGTGCATCAGCCCCAGACCCTCAGCTTCAGGGAGCGGCAAGCCAGTATATGCAGACAAAGAAAAAATAAGATAAAATAAAAGTATCTTACAACAGGAAAGAATAATAGAATAGTAACGAAGAACCTCTGAGAAACATCCTGCTTTGGTGTGTCTGCCATATTTCCTTGTCCTTTCTACACACCAAGTCATTTTAGTAGTACCCCCCCCAATCCTTTGGGAAGCTCTCTGTCCCCCTGGGGCCAAATTGTGTTGTTCCCTTTGCTTTATATGTATGGGATCCTCTGATATGTATCATATTGATTAGTAGAAGTTAAAAATTACACATCTCCATAGGCCCTAAGCATTTCTTAACCTAAAAGCATTTAATCATGGGCTCAGACAAAAAAACAGGGCTAGCCAGCATGCAAGGCAATCCACAGTCCAAAAAAATAAAGTAAAAAACTATATTTATTAGTAAAAGTTAAAAATTACACATCTCCATAGGCCCTACACGTTTCGTACCCTAAGGGCACCTAATCATGGGCTACATGAGTTCAATCCCAATAACATTTTATTTTTTTTTCTCCAAATACATTTTATATACGCCTTTAAAACTTCGACCAGAAAAATTTGGAGCTTAAAAAATAACCCTATATAACAATACTGTATATGTTCTGCCCACAATTTACTGTATATAGAGAAAGGGATCACATGGCTCCTCCTATTTTATCTCCACCTAGCACCCAGGATGAATGTGCCAAAAGCCTAAGCCTGTAAGGCCCCTTTTATGACCCTTTGGGCCCAAGGAGACTTTCAACTTTGGAGAAGTCCAAGTCATGGAGCAAGGACCTCTTGAAAGAGGTCAAGGCAATGGATAACAGGGTAAGGACCACTATCTATTAGAACAAGTTATTTGCATCCCATAGGTGCTTCCCCTTGCAGGTGCTTGATTCTCTCCTGGTGAGGATATTCCAAGTAATGGTTCACACTCCTGTATATTTGTATAAACATTGCTATACCACTTGCTCTCATGTAGCCTTTATGAGCAATATAACTTTTTAGTCGGTGGCGAATACCTTTATGACTATAACCTATAACTTTAATTCTATGAAGAGAGAAAAGAACCCCAATTGCCTCTCACTCGTTCAGCGGTTCCTCAATTATTAGATTACCTATTAAGTGTTTATTGTGATTGTCAAATGGCAACCACTAACTAATTAAAATAAGTGCTTAATTTTACCAAAAATAAATTATATTAAAGTGCAAGTGCAATATAATTCATTCTATTAAATATAACTAAAGATTAATAAATACTTAATTAATTACTTTCACACAAATTAATGACCGTATGATACAATGTGTTGTCTGGTACGTTGGTTTTGCATCCACAATCAATCTGATCAAAGATTCAATAAAGTGCTTCAAGTGCTGATATGATTGCTATTAAAAGGCAATTACCAAAAATTCATCATTGCTTCAAAATTAATTTATTGTAAAGTGCTTAACAGTGCTAAGTAATAAATATTGATAAATAGGTAAAAATTCAATAGTTGATATAGTGAGGACCACAATTAATGGGATAAATTACTTTTAAAAAATACACATGATGCTCAGGTTAAAAAGTTTTAGCAAGAAAAGGAAATTAGAAGAGGTGGAGTTGTCCCAAAACTACTACCTAATTGTTTGCTATCCCTGGGACACCACAAAGACAAAGGAGGCAGAGTATCCGGGACTGTGGTCTCGTAATTAATCTAAATCCTATTCTGAGAAAGAGCTGAATAACCCTAAAAAACCACAAATCCACGGGCTCTTGTGACTTTAGTAGCAGAGAAAAGAGAGATTACCGAGCATTGGTTGAAGTGAGTATCTTCCCCACCCCTTCTATTCCATTAGCCCAATAGATTCAAATCCTTCTAAAATTAAGTTTAAAAGAGGAATCCGAACGCCGACGCGCGTTTCGCATTAATAGCTTTACGCCTTGACAAAGCATTTAATGCGAAACGCGCGTCGGCGTTCGGATTCCTCTTTTAAACTTAATTTTAGAAGGATTTGAATCTATTGGGCTAATGGAATAGAAGGGGTGGGGAAGATACTCACTTCAACCAATGCTCGGTAATCTCTCTTTTCTCTGCTACTAAAGTCACAAGAGCCCGTGGATTTGTGGTTTTTTAGGGTTATTCAGCTCTTTCTCAGAATAGGATTTAGATTAATTACGAGACCACAGTCCCGGATACTCTGCCTCCTTTGTCTTTGTGGTGTCCCAGGGATAGCAAACAATTAGGTAGTAGTTTTGGGACAACTCCACCTCTTCTAATTTCCTTTTCTTGCTAAAACTTTTTAACCTGAGCATCATGTGTATTTTTTAAAAGTAATTTATCCCATTAATTGTGGTCCTCACTATATCAACTATTGAATTTTTACCTATTTATCAATATTTATTACTTAGCACTGTTAAGCACTTTACAATAAATTAATTTTGAAGCAATGATGAATTTTTGGTAATTGCCTTTTAATAGCAATCATATCAGCACTTGAAGCACTTTATTGAATCTTTGATCAGATTGATTGTGGATGCAAAACCAACGTACCAGACAACACATTGTATCATAAGGTCATTAATTTGTGTGAAAGTAATTAATTAAGTATTTATTAATCTTTAGTTATATTTAATAGAATGAATTATATTGCACTTGCACTGTAATATAATTTATTTTTGGTAAAATTAAGCACTTATTTTAATTAGTTAGTGGTTGCCATTTGACAATCACAATAAACACTTAATAGGTAATCTAATAATTGAGGAACCGCTGAACGAGTGAGAGGCAATTGGGGTTCTTTTCTCTCTTCATAGAATTAATTGAAAGTTACTGACTTAGGTCAGACCTCTGCCTCTGCCGTGGGACGAATTTAAGTTTATTTGGGATCACTTCATTTTTGCAATATAACCTATAACTTTGCCATGCATTTTCTTTTGCTGGGAAAAAATAAAAAAAAAATTTGTGGGGAAAAAATGCAGGAAAAACAAAATGTGGGGAAAAAATCAATGTCATTATTAAAATTTCTCCATGTGTTTTATTGTGGGTTTTTTTGTTAAAAAAATGTGTTTTGTTTTGCACTGTGAGACATTTTGGAAAAATTTATTGACTCCAGTTCAGTTTTGCTAATTTTTCGGTGAAACAAAATTAGCAAGTTTCGCTCATCAGTATTCACTAATTGCCTCATCATTTGCTGCACTTACCAAGCACCTTCTCTATTGTTTAAAAATCATTGTTATTGTTAAGGATTATTATTGCCTAGTAATTTCTCAAAGTATTTACAGTTCAGCTCCTTAAACCTTTCCACCACCACCTTCCCAGGTGGGAAAGGAGGTCACAGTGTACTGGTAAACAATGAAGAGAAATCATTGGGGTCACCCTGCTATAGTTCCAGGGGTACCCAGGGCACAAATAAACACTCACCCCAAATCTCCCCATAACTGGCCTTCATGCTGGGCCCCCTTAGCTCATAACGAGGTTACAGATATATAGAAACATTGGGGTAACAGTCACCACCCTGCTATAGTTCCAGGGGTAACCAGGGCATAAATAAGCACTCACCCCAAATCTTCTCTTAACTGGCCCTCAGGCTGGGCCCCTTTAGCTCATAAGAATGTTACAGATATATAGAAACATTGGGTAACAGTCACCCTGCTATAGTTCCAGGGGTACCCAGGGCACAAATAAGCACTCACCCCAAATCTCCCCCTAACTGGCCTTCAGGCTGGGCCCTCTTAGCTCATAACAAGGTTACAGATATATTGAAACATTGGGGCAATAGTCACCCTTCTATAGTTCCAGGGGTACCCAGGGCACAAATAAGCACTCACCCCAAATCTCCCCCTGGACCTCAGCCTGGACCCCCTTAGCTCATAACAAGGTTACAGACATGTAGAAACATTGGGGTAACAGTCACCCTGCTATAGTTCCAGGGGTACCCAGGGCACAAATAAGAATGCACACCAAATCTCTCCCTAACTGGCCTTCAGACTGGGCCCCCTTAGCTCATAACAGGGTTGCATATATATAGAAATATTGGTGTAACATTCACCGTGCTATAGTTCCAGGGGTACCCAGGGCACAAATAAGCACTCCCCCTATCTGGCCTTTAGGCAGGGCCCCATGTTCCAGTGAAGGTGAAGCTTATGGTACAGCCTAAATGTCTCCGCAGCCCAGTCTACTACATTCTGCTTTTCTAGTTAGAAGATAAGAATGTGTTGATATATTATATATTTTTTTAAATATATATGTCTTCCCCAAGGAAGTCAGATAGCTCTCCAATAAATGGCTTTTACCTTTTCTCCATATTATCTCTGTAAAAGCTGGAAACATTTCTTGAGTGAAAATGCTAGCTACTGATATACTTTCAACAACGTGTTTTTATCAAAGGTTCGTGGATATTATTTCATTACGTTGAAAGTGATCTGGCATATTGTGAGTAAGCGCTATTACCTGAGATTTCTTGCCAACACTATCACTTTGGAAGCTGAAATTTCAAGAAATAGACATCCCATGACTTTTTTGGCATGTTTTCGAAGCAACTCTTCTAATTCAATAACCAAAATGCAATAGCCAAAATGTATTAAAAGGATAAGAGGCTTATGAACATGCAGGTAACTTGGATATTCTGCTTCTCCAAAAAATCATCCAAGCCCCTCTTAAAAGGCATTAACAGAATCAGCATCACAACATCATCTGGCAGTGCATTCCACAACCTCACTTTTCTCACCAGGAGTGTAACTACAGAGGAAGCAGACCCTGCAGCTGCAGGGGGCCCAGGAGACATGTTTCTGGTCCTCACTGTGAAGAACCCCCTACTCTGCTTCAACTGAAAGTCCTTTTGCTCTAGTCTGAAGGGCTGGCCTCTGGTGCAGTGATCCTCTTTATGGGTAATAAGGTCCCCTGCTTCTTGTCTATAATGTCCTCTAATGTACTTTTCAAGTGTAATCATGTCCCCTCTCAAGCGCCTTTTTTTCCAGTAAAAACAACTCCAAACTTCACAGTCTACCATCATAAATTTAAGTCTTCCATCCATCTAACCAGTTTAGTCTGCACTCTCTCCATCTCATTTATGTGCCTCTTAAGGTCTGGAGGTGAGGCCTTACCAGGGACCAATAAAGATCCAAAAGTATGTTTTCATCAATTGATTTTATACCCTTTTTTATGCAAAAAATGTATTTGTTTTAGTGGCCACAGAATGACACTGCCTGGAATTAGACAACTTGTCATCCACAAAAACCCCAGATCCTTCTCAGTTATGGAAACTCCCAACGCACTGCCATTTAGTGTATAACTTTCATTTATATTATTTTTGCCAAAGTGCATAACCTGCATTTATTGACATTGAACCTCAATTTCCAGTTTGCTGCCTAGTTTCCCAACCTAAACAAATCACTCTGCTAGGAAACTATGTACCGGAGTGCCGTCCTTCTTTCGTGATGGCTAGGAAACTATAGTTCTGCACAATTTAGTATTATCAGCAAAAATAGAAACAGCACTTTCAATGCTCTCCTCCAAGTCATTAATAAACAAATTGAAAAGCAACTGCCCAACTGGTCCACTGGTCCAATTAGAAAATGTTCTATTTACCACCACTCTTTGTAATCTAACTTTTAGACAGTTCTCTATCCAGGTACAAATACTATGTTCCAGGCCAACATTCCTTAATTTAAACATTAACCTTCTGTGTGGCACTGTATCAAAAGATAATAGATCACATCCACTGCCATTGCAGAGTCAAGGTTCCTGCTCACCTCCTCATAAAAGGCAATTCAATTTGTGTGTCAAAATTACTTGCCAAAGTTTTGCTTAAGAAGTTTTGTGGTTCTTAAATCTTGGATTCTTTAAGTGTTAGAGAATTTTTTTTAAAGTTTTTAGAGAAAAAAATTCTGGTAAAAAGATAGAAATATGAATGCTAGTAAATAGGCCCTAAATGATCTGTTGGTGTGTGGAGCCATTGGTGGGACAGGGAAGGCCCCTTTTGACTATTAAAAAGAATTGCAGTGGAATTAAGCCACAAGCATCGCAGCTGCTTTCCCCTGGCAGACAATAAAGCTACTTTGTCTAATTGGAAGGACACACAGATGTACTGGAATGTTCTCCTGAGGCAGATGTGATTTACTTACCCACAGATCACATAAACCAATGCATTGACTATAGGCTTGCTTGCCTTGCCAATTGTATAATGATTTACAGTTCAATATCTGTACATTCATCTGAAGGCATTTCTGCAGAATATGATTATAAATTATCATATATCAATTGTATTCTACTTTATGTCACAATGGATAAATTACATTTCTTGACAAAAGTAGTGCATCCAGCATGCATATTATAGCTGCGCTTCTTCTGCTACCTTAAACATTGTAGTTGTGTTTCCAGTCCCTTCCCTAGATAAACAGGTAGGGAATAGGGATAGGTACATGTGCCATGCATCAGTAAAGGAGACGTTGGAGTTCTGATTCTTACTCCTTGCCTGTCCTTTTGGGAAGCATCTGCATAGGCAGAAATGATCACATAATTCCATTGTGATTTGCTTGATGGCTCATTCTGCAAGTTTCCCTTTGATAAGTGATCATTATATGACACCTAGTGGTATGGTCTAGAGCTTTAAACCAGACACTGATCTATTCATTGGGAAGGGAAAACTGTGTGATGGCTGTTGTTTAACAGAAGCTAATGCTGCAGAGACGCCTCTGTGTTGCCTAATTAACAGTATCTAGGTCAGTCAAAACACAGATGCTCGGATTATGGGTAACCCACCATATATTTATTGGACGCCCTTCTGATCATCAGCAGAACTGCTAGAGACAATTGGGATAGAGAGAAAACACTGTGTGGATACAGTTGCCCTTGTGTCGAGCGATAATCTGGGCATCAAGCCAAGCCCGGACCAAGAGGGGGCCCAGCTGTGCTGCACTTTTCAGAATAGCCGGGCCCCCCTTGGCAGTGCTGAAGCCGCGATGCCTCTTCGGAAGTCCTGAACCACTGAAAAGCCAAAGTCCCTAACTGCCAAAGTCACGTAAAGAGCCGAACTGCCGAAGTCCCGAAGCCATGAAAAGGCCTGACTGGGTTTACTGTTTTTTACCGCTGATGTCTGTGTGGTCTTTTAACTGTGGTGTGGGGTGGGCAGGATAGTGTGGGGTAGTGTGGGGTGGCCTTAACTGTATAGTTTTCATTTATTAAATTATGGTCTGTGGCATAAAAGACTTGTGCTTTATACACATGGGTTCAGAGGCAAATGCTGGGACACTAAGGGGCACAAAGATGCACCACCTGGAGTTAATACATGGAGCGCTTACACCAGTACCACTGGTAAGAACAAGCTCTACACCTTGCTTCAGATTAAAAATCCAGCAGAGTACATGTACCCAAGGGATCCATGGACAATGTCTGCCATAAGTCTCCCAAGAGCTTTGGTGGCATATTCCAAATGAGCTGCAAGCATGGGTCTTTGCATGCGATTACTGGTGCCCATCCATCAACAACAGGCCCTTTTAAATGGGACATTGTGCATAAAATAGAAAAAAAATTATTCTCTTTATCATTCCTCTGCCTGGGAACATGGAATGAATAACTGCCTGGATACACAAAAAACATGAACAAAATAAACTTATGCTGAAGATACTGCTGAAGAAAAATCATGTTGGGTTTCTTTTTTTATTTGTATAAAGCAGCAATGGTGCGTTGATTTACTAATTGCTTTCTAATAGGACTGTAATGAGTCCTGTATAAACAACACCCCTCCCTTCATTTCTTTGTGGTTTTGACAGTTTTGCCTTAGAAGTAAGGAAGGAGTCTATTAAGTGGGAGGTTTATTCATGCAACCATTGATGAGCGAATCTGACGCATTTTGCTTCGCCGATAAATTTTAAAAAAAATCTGCATTGAAGTCAATAGGCGTCAAAGTTTTTTTACGAGTGCCAATTTTCTCGGTCCAAATGCGCTAAAGTCAATGGAGGTTGTTCTTGTTTCGACTTTTCTGTCTCTGCAACATTATTGTCTCTGCGACGATTTTGTCTTGGTGACTTTTTTGTTGTGCCAAAATTGCTGTTTATTTTTGCCACATTTTCACGAAAAAAATTGACGATCTATGCCTGATGAAAAAGTTTACTCGTCACTACTATGGACACATGTTGAGCGTTTAAACTGCCCCTTTAAAGGAATTCTGTCGTGATTTTTATGGTGTAGTTTTTATTTCTGAGTTACGCTGTTTACACTGCAAATAATTCACTCTAGCATGTAAAATTAAATTTCTAAACCAAGTGTATTTTTTTTAGTTGGAATATTGGTGTGTAGGTGCTATCTCAGATCATTTTGCCTGGTCATGTGTTTCAGTAAAAGCCAGTGCTGCACTATGGAACTGCTTTTTGGCCGGCTGTTTCTCCTACTCTGTAACTGAATGTGTCTCAGTGGGACATGGATTTCTACTATTGAGTGCTGTTCTTATATCTATCAGGGAGCTGTTATCTGGTTACCTTCCCATTGTTCTGCTGATGGGCTTCTGGGGGCGGGAAAAAGGGAAAGGGATGATATCACTCCATATTGCAGAACAACAGTAAAGAGTGACTGAAGTTTAAAAGAGCACAAGTCACATGACTGGGGGCACCAGGGAAACTGACAATATGTCTAGCCCCATGTCAGATTCCAAAATTAAATTTAAAAAAAATCTGTTTGCTCTTTTGAAAAATGGATTTCAGTGCAGAATTCTGTTGGCGCAGCACTATTAACAGTATCCCTTCAAGAAGAGGCAAAATCATCTTTAATTATTTTTGTAACACTATTATATTTGCTGGTAAGTCAGCAGAGCAGGAAAGTCTAGTAAAACTCTGATATCATTATGGATTTTTTCCCCTCCTCTTTCTTTTTTCTCCAGAACAGCGCAGAGCATCTTTGCTTTCCGTTCTAATAGAAGCTGATGTGACATGGAGAGCCTGGCATTGCTCCACTCTGTGCATACGTTTGTTTTTATGAAGCATGTCTTTGGCAATCAGCATACATTTGCCTGTAATTTATGTTCAGTTTGGGAAAGAGTTCATCCATAGATTTGGCAGGGAGCAAAATATGTGCAAAACGTATGAATATTCATAACTCGCGAGCACAACGATTTTTATTTTTAGTTTGCTGGCGAGCGGCAACGCAAGGCAACTGTCAGCATGAATAGCATTTTGTGTCATTTCTATCTTTTATCCATGATGCTTATTTCAAAAACACTGGGCAAGCAAACGCCTGAGCTAGCAGGCACCTTGTGAGCTTAACAGAGAAGAAAAAACTCCTTTTTTTCCTTTGTAATGACCTTTATTTGTTTCTTCTTAGCTGTCCATGTAAAGCATTGGGCTGACCTGTAAGTCTATCTTGCATGATAGGCAGGCTTCATTTTTTGGGGACAGAATAATTCACATCCTAGATTTAGGTGAAGGTGATCTTGGAAAATGGTGGAGGTGAGATGTGTTTTTCAATAAAGAAGAAGAATCTTTAAATTTAAATAAAAGTAAGATTTATTACTAGCAATGGGCGAATAAATTCGCCTGCCGCAAATTCACTACGAATTTCCGCATTTGCCCCCGGTGAATACATTCGTAAAACTCCCAAGAAATTCACTGGGGTCAAAAAATTTTGGACGCGCATCCGAAACGTCGCTCGCGTCAAAATTGATGCACGTCAACACTATTCGGATGCCCAATGACTTTAATGCCGGAGTCAAAATTGATTAAAGCCACTTATTATATATTCATCTATATTTATATATAATTAGTTCAGAATTTTAGACAATTCTGCCCAGTTAAAGTTTCCCCAGCAAAAAGGCACCTTTAGAAATAACAGCATAATTTGTTAAAGGATATTTTCTGCTTTCTGCAAAAGCAATTTTGGATCCGTAGCAAGAGACAATCAAACCACGAAAAAATGGAAAGAAAGATGAAGATGAATAAGATGGCCAGGAGAAGAATGAGCTCTGATGGAAGAACATGTAGCAGAGATATTAAGCTTCCGAAAAAAGCAGTTGAGAGTCGCACTTTACCTTCCCCTAATACGCCAGTCTTCTCTCATTTATATTTCTTCTACTTGAACATATGTGGGCACGTCTTCGCAAAGCAGTGTTACCTCCCAAGGGGATACTCATGTTGCAAAATATCTAATTTTGAACAGAATTAAATTGAATTAATCCAGTTGTGACTAGCTAATTTGATTACTGATCCTAACTCACTTTCAGTTTGTGAATGCGCCACAATTTCTCAATTTCATTCTTTTATTGAAACAGGTTTAAAAATACTGGCCAAAAATATCCAGATGCCGCTTTTGAAATTAAAATGCTCAGTTAGAAGTCCAAGACTGTCTCTGGAAGCAATGTCAGCATGGTTATTTTATTAAAAAGCAACCACACACAATCCCAATAGTGCCATGCATGGATTAGGGAAAGGTTGGTTGGAGCAATGGAAACGCATCTCTTGTATGATGAATTGCCATTTAGTATCTGAGAGTCTGTCGGTAAAAGTCCTAGTTTGGAAGATGAACACAGCCTGCATGAATGCATAATGCCACATGTAAAGTTTGCTGGAGGTGGTATAATGGTAAAGCTGGTTCCATGCAAAGGCAAAAAAATAAAATCCCATTTTTACTTTATTTAATGAAAAAGAAACCTATCTCCAATACACTTTAATTAAAAAATGTGTACCATTTTTATAAGAAACCTGACTGTATGCAATGAAATTCTCCCTTCATTTACTGCTGTGGATAGGAATTGTCAGATGGTCCCCAACTGCTTAGGAATCAATCATATTTATGAACAGCAGGGGGAGCCCACGCCTTACTTCCCAGCCATGCAGAACTCAAGCAGCTTTGTTTATGACGATCCCTAAGCAGCCCAGACCACACTGAGCATGTGCACAGTCTTAGTCTTGCAAAGATGTATAACAAAGTTACAAGATGGTGACCCTCTGTAGCCAAATTTGAAAGCCTAAATTATTTGTTTGATTAGGCTTGTGGTGCAGTAAGTTCATGTTTATATTTAGTATACAAAATACAGCATTTCTAGCCTTATTCTATTATAGACTTTACATGCCCTTTAAGGATATCTGACAATTCCCTGCTACTTTCCATGCTTACATTCTGACTGGCAACAGTATGCAGAAAGATCTTTCCTGAGCCTAATCACTTAAGTCCCTATACTGGTGGGTAATGCCACGGGGTATTAATCATCCCTATTGGAGCCTCTGGCTGCTCTACTAATTACCCTAATCCTCTTACTTTCACTTCTAGAGTACGCTATTGCAGATCTTTTCTGGCACTGAGTTCTGAGGTTTACCTATACCTCAGGCTCTCCAACACCAACCACCCCCTCCAGAAAGAGACCAAGCACATAGTGCCATCTTTTGAAAACTCTGAAAATGAAAGCAAGCTGAAACCTTAGGTCAACTTCATAACTGCAAGCAATATTATCCAAAAATAGGGCTTCCAGTCACTGGGTCACAAGTGGGTAATATATATTCTATAGGACACGAAACCAGTAGGGCCAATGTTTTTTTATCAAACTACATTAAACTACATACTTGTGGCCCTGTGGAATTCCAGGAGTGCATGGAGGCACTTTTTGAATAATATTGCTGACGGTTTTCTGCTCCCCAAACTGAGGGGCTGGGGCTGGTGTACCTGGACTGTTGCTTTAACATGCTGTGTTGGGGTCTGGAAGGTTGGTAGGATAAGTAAACCTTTAAAATAAGTGAATGTAAAATTGACGAGGGTGCTATTCTAAGCACTTTTGTCATTTACTTTCATTATGTATTTATTTTTCATTCCAAGATATTAAGGAATGCAGGTACTGTTAATATCAATGAATTTTGTTCCAACAGCACCACCTGCTGGTCAGTTTCCCACCAGTCTGACCACCAAGTAGTCAAGGAAGTTGTCAGGAGAAAGAAAGAGGGTGCTCTGATGTTCTTCTGCTTAGGAAAGATTTGAGAAAGGTTTCTATTTTTTTTCCCTAAGCAGAAGAACATCAGAGCAGACTCTTTCTTTCTCCTGACAACTTCCTTGACTACTTGGTGGTCAGACTGGTGGGAAACTGACCAGCAGGTGGTGCTGTTGGCACAAAATTCATTCATATTAACAGTACAGATTTCCCTTAATATCTTGGAATGAAAAAAGAATAAATAATGAATGTAAATGACAAAAGTACTTAGAATAGCATACTAATCAATTTTACATTCACTTATTTTAAAGGTTTACTTATCCTTTAAGCCCATTGCAGTCCCAACACTGGACTGGCTGCCTTTGGACCAGTGACTGGACCTACAAATCTCATTAATGTACAATACAAATTACTTTTCAAATTGCACTTTACAAACAATGCCACGTTGCTATATACCTGGTAACTCAGTAACTCAGATATAGTTGCGGGTACAGCTGTAGCAATACACATATTTAATTTCCCATGAAACTATGTTATGTGTTTTTTTGTGAAAGGGATGAAAGGTTACGGCTACATAACATACAGTATTGCATTTGCCTGGGGATACAAACTGTAATTGTTTTGCTTGTGAGAAAATCTCTTTTAATCCTATTTAGGTTTCTGGCATTGCTGTAAGACAGTGTCTAACGCATATCTGTGCTCCATACATCAGCCTCACAGGAGATTAAGCACAAGGGGGTGGGGTAGTTTGTGTGTTATGAGAATTTGATCAATGCAAGTTATTGGGCATGTTTTACACCTCCACATTTTCAAATGGTCACACATGGACCACTTAAGGAGAAGAGGACATGGACTTCTTCCGGTGGGCTATCACCTGAAGAAGTCTGTTGGTAATGGTGGGTAATGTTCTTGCTCATTCTCCATCTCAGTTCCCAAATTATGACATCATGCCCCATAAGAGCACAAGAAGGTCAGTCCTGTCTTTAAGGCAGCATGTGGGTCCACTATAAGGGGTGAACTACAAGATATATTCTATAGACTTTCTACTGCCACCAATACATATGCATATGTTTAATAATAATTTAAGAATCTCGCACAGTGCACCAAATAACACAGGGGAATCATGGAGTAGACTAGTGCATGGGACCAATTTTTGAGACCCGGACCAGACCCGCGACCCAGACCTTCAACCAACATTATTATCCGATTAGACCTATTACCCAACCTGCAAGGGCCTTATCCACAATCCAATCCGCAATCTGCTGGCCATCAAGAACCAGGAAGTACTGTCATTTTAAACCAGAATTGACATCATTAAAAGTAGGGAAAAACGTGCAAATGAGTAAAACTTGCTATAGCTAAGACTCATGACCCACAAACCCGCATCTATACTCACACCAGAAATTTCTACCCACAACCCGCAGGGTACCCTCTTTTTGTGGGTAATTAGTGGATACCCACAGGTTCTGACCCACTCTCTGCAGGACTGTACCCTGGAGCTCCATAATGAAGATGTCATTTTGATGTTGAACACCAGAAACAACACCAACCGGAGTATTTAGCAGCAACTGTGTATGACTCGTCTCAAAAAGCAAGTGCCATTGTTGACATATCCGATGCGACTGCTCCAAGCGCAGCTCCTCCTGGTGGTCTCAATGGAATTAGGCTGGTATCATGAAATAAAACGCTGCATTGTGAGTAAAAAACCATGGCATCCGAAATCGCCCTTTGAACACTGAACTAATGTGATCATTCTGCTTTTTCTGATACATGGTACGCAACTGCACCTATTGACATTGGGGCCTTGCAGCCGCCACCATCCTAAACCTATGGTATAGGATGGTGTAATTTGTATCCTAAAAGTGCAGTATGCAAATTAAATTTCAGATGTTTTTTTACTGATATTTATTCTCCCACATAATTCTAGTGTATTTGCAGTTGCCAGAAGGAGTTGGGATGGTGTCAATCCCACCACTCATCATCAAAATGTCATCTGATGCCACCAACTGATGCTGCTGTGGGAGCTCTTGAGCTAATTCCTGTGAACCACTGTCAATATAGTGAGGTAAACCGAGCAGTCCCTGATGAAAATGTTAGACTCAACTTGCAACTGATAAATTTTGATGAATTCCAACACTGGACTGGCTTCCTTTGGACCAGTCTGGTGTCTTTGTCAGTGACTGGACCCAAAAATCTCATTGGGAATGGAACGTTGGAGGTGTCTCCATGGATAAAGACACAAGTACAATGGATGCAGTGGACGCCAGCGATTCCCATGGGACATATGATATGGGACATATGATACATCAGTTCAAAGCAGAAGTGAGTGAGTTGATGAGGAATATACTATTAATATTAATATAATATCTATCTAGTGAATAAGACAAAATGCACCCCATTTGCAACAAGGTGAAATATAGTGGCTTGACAGACTTGGGACACACTTTGCAGCCAACAAAACAAAATGCATTAATGATCTTGAATCTGGCGTTAGACATTGGAATTGAAGGAAGCACCTCAGTAATTGGCAAGAACACTGCAAGGTAATAAGCTAAGAGCTCCGTGATCCTTATGAAAGACTTCTAAACGCTAGGGGCTAACAAGTAAATAGCAGACAAGACTCAGTATTAAAGGACCCTGTATTTTATTTCACTGATATAGATTAATAGCTGCCATAATATTAAGGCAACATAGGTATACCCCTCTGCTAAGCACAATTCTGCAGGAACAGCCCTCTAAGTTAGCTCATAGCCTGTATAGAGAGATCCCATACAATTATGGCAGCTAGGTATTCCCCTGTACTACGCACAATTCAGCAGGAACAGCCCCTAAGTTTGCACATAGTCTGTACAGAGAGATCCTATAAAACTATGAAAACATAGATAGTTCCCTGTACTAATCACAATTCATCAGGAATAGCCCTAAGTTTGCTCATAGTCTGTACAGAGAAAATGCTTCGAAAAGTTGTAATCGGGACTCATAATATTGTCCCAGACTTACAGATACATTCTCTTCTGCGCTGCTAATGTTTGCAATGCTCTCATTTAGGGACTGTATTCTTATTGCACTTTCCTGCATTCACTCCAGAGCCCGAGCTTCAGCTCCTCCCACCCCTCTCTCTCTCTCCTGGCTCCACTCCAGCTCAGCCATTTCAAGTCCAGCAGAGGCATGGTGCCATTCAGCCATAGCATTTGTAACCTAAGTGTTGAACTTGTCAAACCTTGTGGGAGCACAAATATTAGCATTTTCTCTGCACATTCCTCTATGCCTCATCTCACTCTGCACCACTTACAGCTATATTCAGTGTAACCGAGACATAAATAATGGCAAACAGATAGCGGGATGAGAGATCAGTGCAGTTCTGCTCACACCACTTGGCTGCACGCATGGCCAGCCTTAATCTTAGTGTCACCATTGCAAGTCTGCATAGTGCTTTGCACGTCCTACTGGGAATCCTACCATTGCACAGCTTGGCACCATGATCATTCTCATCTACTCCCTACATATTGCTGCCTCATTGCACGGTAAAGTTAGTCCTTAAATTTGGAACAGCTCTCCAGTTTGCAATTTCTGCAATCTGATTGCTAGGGTCCAAATTGCCCTAGCAACCATAAATTGACTTGAATAAGAGACTGGAATATGAATAAGAGGGGGACTGAATAGAGAGATGAGCATTAAAAATAGAAATAACAATACATGTATAGATTTACAGAGCAATTGTTTTTAGATGGGGGTCAGCCCCATTTGAAAGCTGGAAAGAGGCAATAGAAGAAATCAAATAGTTGAAAAACTATAAAAAATAAATAGTGAAGAGCAATTGAATAGTTGCTTATAATTAGCCATTCTATATCATATTAAACGTTAATGTAAAGGTGAACAACCCCTTTAAATAGCCCCCCGATACCGTCATTTCAGGACTGCCAGAAAAAAAGCCAAACTCAGTCAATGAGTTGAGCCGGAACTGGACACACTTGCAAATCGATACTGACAGGTTGCCATAGAAATTAAGTATCAATATCTGTATAATCTTTACACATTGTTAATGGGGCGAGAAAATAAAAAAAATTGACCCAAATCCCCCAGCAACACGCAAAAACTATTATTTTCCTGACGGAAAAACATTACTATTCTGTATTTGTTTATTTTTTTCAAGTCAAAGGAAATAAAAATGTAATGCACATGGTACATTCAGAGGTCACAGTCATTCTGTAGGCTGATGGTTTTTTACATCTCGGTGGCTAATTTATATGCTTCACACAGCCCCGGCATCAGCGCAAATGGTTTCTGATCTGCTCTAAACATAAATATGAATATGTTTAAATGAACTGTTGCTGACAGATTAATGATTCCCCAGCCAAAGAACCTTGTGACATGTTGCAGGCAACTGAAGGAAATTGCCTTAAATCAGGATTTTGTGAGTGGGGGGGCACAATTTTAGAAGGATTGCCAAAAAGGCAGACTTCGTTTTCATGCCAATATTAACAATGGTTTTATAGGACTATTTACTTAGTTTCTTAAGGAGAAAATGATGAAGTTTCCATGGAAACCGTCTGCTCCCCGAGCTCTGGGCTCAGTGCATAGCAAGTGAGAATATGGTACAGTCAGTGTCAGCCAGGGAATGTGTTTCTAACATCTGTACCACCATGGAGACCTATTGTCTAATGCAGGGGTCCCCAACCTTTTTTTACCCGTGAACAACATTCATTTAAAAGGAATTGGGGAGCAACAAAAGCATGAAAAATGTTCCTGGGGTGCTGAAAAGGGCTGTGATTGGCCATTTAATGGCCCCTATATGGACTGGCAGTCTATAGGAGACTCATTTTGGTGGTACACCTGTTTTTATGCAACCAAAACTTGCCTACAAGCCAGTTATTAAAAAATAAGCACCTGCTTTTAGGTCACGGGGAGCAACATCCAAGGGTTGGAGAGCAACATGTTTCTCATGAGCCACTGGTTGGGAATCACTGGTCTAATGGGACATGATGGGCAAAAAACATCAGGAAATAAAAATGTTCAGGTAGGAGCCAAAAATAAAATTCAATTAAAAAATAAAATGAAATATTTTTTTATATCATCATGTTACTGTTCCTCAATGTGGACACCATCTGCAGCATTGTCTACTTAAAGTGCAGAGTAATAACTGATGGTGACTTTCAAAAGCCAAGGTCTAGGAGCAAGATGTCATACACTTGTCATTACATATATGAAAAAATGTGTGCAGTGGAGATAAGATAGTTTTCTCTTCTGGTTCCTATGTATCAAATTCCTAAAGAAGTTTAAACGACCAAAATAAATAAATAAATAATAAATAAATAATAAACAAAAAAAAAATGACCAACGTAATAAAAAAAAATATTTATACATGAAACATTATGTAACATTAAAATTAAAAAATAGAATTAAAAATAAAATGTAAAAAGTCTGCTATGATATAAGAAACATACCAATGAACTGCATAAGTCAAAAATTGAAAATAAAAACAAATTTGTGCTTCTATCAAATTAAAAGAAAAAGAAAATATTAAAAAGTCTGCTATGATAGAAGAAATAAACCAATGAACTGCATACATTAAAAATTTAAAATGAAAATGAATTTATGCTTCTATAAAATTAAACTAAAACAAAATATGATAAAAGGAATAAACCAGTAAATTACAAATTCATTAAAAATTCATGAATAGTACCTGTATACAATTAAAATGAAATAAAGTAAAAAAAATAAAGAAATTGAAAATCAATATAAAATTAAAAATAAGTCTAAAATTTAAATAAGGGGGAAGAAATAAACCAATAAATATTTAAAAAGAGTAAAAATAAAAAGAGAAAAACTGATTAAAATGGAAAGTAAGCAAAAAATAAAAAAATTATCAAGCAAAAACAATATACACGCATTATTGTAAATGAAAGTAATAGTGTAGAATAAAATATATTACAACAATATAAAAATTAGAGCTGAATAAAATATAAAACACCCGCCAAACAGGTAAAAATAATAAATTAATTAATAAAAAATACATATATAAAGTAATATTTATGAATATACACAAAAATGGTAAGGTGTCAATAAAAAGGAAGCTATTTAACGGCAATAGTTCACGGAATGCAATTAATGTACTTTGTTTGCTTTGATTTGTTTGCAAGAATCAGCTCTGAAGCCATTTCATATAAAACAGTAGTTATAGAACTTTTTTGGCTCAAGCCCAAGATGTGTGGAATATTCCAGGTCTGTGTTAGTAGGTTTTTTCCTGGGTCAATGTGTATGGCTGAGGTACAGTGGTATATCATAGTTCCAAGAAAATCTAGGACAGCAAATAAGTGTTCAACCCAAAGTTTCAACCTAATTGACTTCCTAATAGGGCTTTTCAGGGGTATCTTGTAGAACATATCGACACATTCCAAAATTTCAGACTAAAAGTGAAAGGTTGCCAAGCTTCGACCACTTTTTGGACTTCAATGGTTGGAATCCAGAGGAGCATTGCTAGTACTGGAGAGGCTGAAGCAGGAAAGGTGGAAGAAGACCCTAACGTAGGCCTAGCTAGCGTGAGAACTAGATTCTGTAATTGCTCCACAGTTGAGAGTAGAAGGGTTAGTCCTATAATCTACTGTGTATGGAAGCAGGAAGTAGGGTCTGTGAGACCTACTGAAAGTGTCTGCTGTCAGTGTGAATTTTAGCAATAAAGCACTTATTTTATATTATTAAAGATCTGTACAGTATGTGTATCAAGTTAGATATCATTCCCACCACTGTCTGCCATATTGCTTTAGTTAGATAACTAAATTACCGTACCTGCTTCAAAAGGAACATCCTCCCTAGACAACACCCTTGCAACAGCACCATTGCTTTATTAATTATTGCTTTATTAATCCAAGCTGCCTTCCTATTGTAAGAAAGTTGTATTTCACAGTATGAGTGTTTCCAAAAAAGTAGGAAAATGTATAAATATATTTTCAGAGTTACAAAATGTAACTGTACTTTTAGGGGCATGTTTATCAAAATCTGAATTATTTTGAGTATTTTAATAAAAAAAAGTCAGACCAAACTAGAATCCATGATTGGACCTAATTTATTATTAAAAAAGTATGATTTAATCGGATTGCGGACAAACACAAAAAAACGAATCTGAGATTTTTTTTGAAATTGCTAAATTTTTTTAGTGTTTTTTCTGGAAAAGCCCAAATTTTGGGCGAAAAGTCTGAAATAGGGCTAATTCCAGCGCAGCCTACAGACACTTCCAAAAAGGAAAGGGACCTCTCCCATTGACTTATATTCAACTTCGGTAGGTCTGAGATGCTGGATTTTCAGATTCTGACTTTTTCCATTCTCCGGGTATAAAATATCTTAAAAAAAATTTGAGTTTTCTTTTCCACTAACAATTCTGATTTTATAGTAAAAAAGTTTTTGGCATTAGGACTTTAATAAACAACCCCCTTAATGTTGTTTTTGGTGAGGCTACGTTTTTAGTCCAGCCTTTGCAGTTGGACTTTGCAGATTTCTCCTCCCCTACTTCCTCCCAACAAGAAGCCAGCCCTTCAGCCAGAAAGTGACGGCTGACAGATAAAGTGCACTTTCATATCATTATGCTCAATCTGCTCTTTTGTAACCCTGCCAGACAGTGGGTCTCAGTGGGAAAGGAATGCACCGAAGGGCACAGCATCCTTTGGCCTATGTGAATCTTTTTAAAATTGTGCTGTTATCCTCTCTCTCTCCAGGGTAACACCTTTGTGCAGAGAAACAGAGCTGCTAAGATCAATCCCAGACTCCCTATCAATGAGTCGAGATCAAAGAGCCGTGATTAATACAATTGAATTTTTGCCCAATGGAGTCTAAGATTGAACCCAGATCTGTTCAGCTTTCCTTTGATTGAAGGCAGCCTCGGGTTCCTGTATAGACTTTAAAAGACAGGGTTAACTTATAAGTGCCAAGTCATAATACTCATGCCAGTGGGTCACTGCCAGTCTCGTATTCTGTGCCCTCTTGCTAAGAGTTGGACATTTTCCTGAAAAAAAGGGACATTGTGAGAATTGCTTTCTATGCACTGAGATGCACGTAACCCAGTCTGGTTCTGAGAAATGTAGGCACAGGGGAGCGACATGACAGACTAACAGATTGTTCAGTGTCAGGTCAGTGAATTCAGTTAAAGGCTGGAGAATTGGAGCTGCCAACTGCTCCTGATTTGCTGGTAAGGTCTATTTTTTCTTGTCCTAAAACCGGAAATTTCAAATATTTGTGCCTGTTCCTGGAGTTGGGGGGGGGCACTATATACTGACCTCTTATAGCTTATATACTTGTATGGTATCAGTGGCCCCAAGAGGGACCATACATACAATACTCAAACAATTTTGTATATATAGCAGGATCCCCATTAATGGCGCTTGTCATTTACTGCCAATTACAGACACTCAGTTATGCTCAGAGTTATTATTATTATTATTAACATGAAACCAGGCTTTAAAAAATAATCACTTAATGAGGTGCCGTACATAGTGCCGGCAATAACAATCATTCATTTACTATTGTCACTGCAAATATAAAAACCATCTGTAGGGAAATGAGAGCAGAGCAGGCAGTAACCCTTCCAACACTTTCCTCTTGTCTTTGACCCTATACAGTATATTAGACACATATCTAGTGCTACCAATCCATATTTTTGTAGGGAAATGAGAGCAGAGCAGGCAGTAACCCTTCCACCACTTTTCTCTTGTCTCTGACCCTATATATTAGGTACCTATCTAGTGCTACCAATCCCTATTTCTGTAGGGAAATGAGAGCAGAGCAGGCAGTAACCCTTCCAACACTTTCCTCTTCTCTCTGTCCCTATATATTAGGTGAACATTGTTAGGGCAACTCTGGCTCAGTTGAGTTTCCTGAAGGAAAATGAGATAAGAAGGTCTGTGGCTAATCAAAAGCGATGGCGATGGGTGCACCTTCCTCCGTAAACTTGCATCTTGTTATATGCTGTATGGAAACTGTTGTATTGGTATTGTCTCCCACACTCTGATACTGCTCTCCTTTTATCCTCAGGTTGATGGCATAGATATTGCACAGCACAATGTACGAGCAGAGATATGTCCTGGAAATGATTTCTTTTGTTCTTCATGCATTTCTGGAAGGGTGGGGGAGTTTAGATATTGTTTTTGTGTTGGTGTGGTACAAAGGCCATATGGAGAAAAACAAGACTTTGCAAGTTTGGCCTTGTGAATTGGTGGTGGTGGACTATTGCCTATGGACAGAGGGATGGACTCTTCAGGCAGGAGGGTGTATGGGTGGGTTTGTTGCTTTTTTGATTTTCTGATATGTTAACGTTTTGAATTAATGTAAGTGTATTTTTTTCATATATATTAGGTACCTATCTAGTGCTACCAATCCCAATTTCTGTAGGAAAATGAGAGCAGGGCAGGTAGTAACCCTTCCAACACTTTCCTCTTGTCTCTGTCCCTATATATTAGGTACCTATCTAGTGCTACCAATCCCTATTTCTGTAGGGAAATGAGAGCAGAGCAGGCAGTAACCTTTCCAAAACTTTCCTCTTGTCACAATTGCAACCTATTGATCAAAAAACATAATCTTGGCAATTGCAGCTTTATACTTGGCTGCACTGATGTTGGCATTGTGGGAAAATGCTGCAATGCAGTGGCGTAACTACCGGGGGAGCAGGGGGTGTGATTGGGCCAGGGTTCACACCCCTTCAGGGCCCCCCGGCAGCTCGTGCTCCACTGACTTTGACGGAGTTCCGGGCGTACGGAGGTGGGCGGGGGGCCCGTCTGCACGTCCAGCGACAGGGCCCGCCCCCTCTAGTCACATTACTGCTGCAATGTGGGTGAAAAAAATGCTGATTTGCATCCGAGCCCTATAATATTATTTGCCTCAGTTGAATTAAGGCTGAACATTACTCACAATAACAACAGCACTTGTGGGGATGATGTATCAACAACAATCAACCGATCAATCGCAATCAAAAGCTAACTGCTAATTGGCTGTTATTGCATCCCTAGCCTTCTTATCTAGGCCATTATTAAATTGTAGTTTAAAGCCCAATTAATAGCACCGTTTACCAAAGACAAAATGAAATATCTTCTGTTCCATCATCATATCACTTAATGCTATGTGTATGGCCCTATGGAACTGAAAGGGTTACGAGCCCCCCCCCAAGCCGCCTTCAGTTGAGGAGCCAGACACATGTTTGGCGATGATGGCTGAATCTAAAGACAGATCAAGACTGAAATACATTAGGTTAGTTAAAAACAAGTCTGACTTTGTGACTCAAATGTCACTCTTCACAGTTCAGCGATTCTTTGTAAATGTTACCGGCTGCCTGGGTTACCTTAGTGTGGAATAACAGATGGTTCCCTCTGTTGATTATTCAAATGAAGATAGATTCCAAAATAAGTCTATAGATCTTCAGAGTATGCCCAAACACTGATCTACGGTCCATCATAGCAACGTTTGAACAATACTTAATTTTGGCCAAAATTAGAGAGCTCAGCAAACAAGTCTATTATGGGCTGTAGACCAAATTTTGAACATAATTGTACCCTACCATTCCTTCAATGCCTTCAAGTACTAAGTAATGCTGTCCAAGTGGTGATCACCTGACATTGACATTTACTTGACATTGACATTGGTACATTATTTTAAGAATGATGAAGCCTATGAACCCATCAAGCAGGCTGGCAGTCATAGAGGGTCACATCAGTCATTGTTTCAGCTGGACATATTCTAAATTGCAATAAAAATAAATGGCCAATCAAATGGACAACTTGAAAAACTCTGCAGAGAACACCTTCAGTTGGCATAGACTGGCCCTCAACTGAAATGGAAAAATGATTATTCTCCCCATGCTTTCAAGGCCTTGGTCACCTAACTGAACTATGTGCAAAGTCAGTGCTGTCCAAGTGGTGATCACTTGGCATAACACATGGTCATTGGCACATTATTTTAAGATTGATGAAACCTATGGGTCCATTGAGCAGGCTGGTGGCCATTGAGGGCCACATCAGTCATCAGTTGAGCTGGACATATTCTAAATTTGAATAAAAATAAATGGCTAATTAATTGGACAACTTGACGGCATCTAGCATGAGAATGCATTAATCTTTCTTAGCCCAATGAGGAAAAACTCTGCAAAGACCACCTTGAATTGGCATAGACTGGCCCTTAAATGAGATGGAAAAATTATCATCCCCCCCATACCTTTAAGGCCTTGGTCACCTAAGTGAACCATGTACTAAGTCAATGCCATCCAAGTGGTGATTACTTAACATAATGCATGGTCATTGGCACGATGAAGCCTATGGAGCAGGCTGATGGCCATAGACAGTCACATCAGTCATCTGTCCAGCTGGACAAAAAAAAAATGACAACTTGAAGGCATCTAACATATTTTAAAGAGAATTAATTGAGCTTTCTTAGTCCAATGAGGAAAAACTGCTTTTAGAAAAAGCCAAAATCATCAGAAATCACGCTTTAACCAGATTTGGTGCCAACTTATTATGGTTTTACATTTCCTTGCAGACAGTTCCCAAGTCAGCCTATAAATAACCTGCTATTGCCTATGTTTAATGATGGGCTTCCCAGATAAGTCACGTCAAATTTGAACTACTCCTTCTGTGAACCTCATCTCCCAGCGTCCTCTGTCAGACTGGCTAGAGGCTGTGGCAGCTCTCCACAGTAACAGCAGTGAGGGAGATAAACGGTGCTGCTCTAAAAATGTCTCCATTCTGTGATTATAATTTCCTTTCAGTGACTGCTGTTCTGGCTGAGGCCTGACGGCTTGTGTATTCCAAGTGTCAGCCGACAGTCTATAAAAAAATGTGATGTTTATTCCTTTTGACTGAATTGAAAATACGGCAACATTCTGCATTATCATCTCACTTAAATGCTTGCAGTAATTGCTTGGAATATATTTAAACAAATCCTCAATATGTTTTAGAATAAAACATACACAATTTTCCTTCCTATTAAATCTGAAGGCTAATACACATTTCTACTCATATAGAGAAAATCATTATATTAAAGATAGCTTTAACACAAATAGGTACATTGACTGCATTGAAGGCAACCTGCTGAGTGTGTTTAATCTTCCAAAGCATTTTCTTTCTCTTAATTTTATCTCCTAGTAGTCAACCAAGAATGGAGAGAACCTAGGGATTGAAATAGATTTTTATTTATAGGAAAATATCTGATATGCTAATATTCTTCTTGTATGAATTATTTGATTTACAGTGACACTGATGGCAAGGTCATGGAGAGCCAAATGTTGGATGGTGGCTTCATAGACCATAGACCTTTTTGTGAGATGATATTGTTTTCTATTAACCTATGTTGCCAAAGATTCCAGATACATTTCAGGTAAAAGTATAAGGACACTTAGGGGCACATTTACTTACTGTGAAGGAACAGAAGAAAAAAGTGAAGGAATAGAAGAAAAAATACTTAGAATTTCTAATGGTTTTTTCGGCTACTTCCACCATCGAATTGGCAAGTTCGACCTTCGACTACAACTACGACTTCGAATCGGACGATTCAAACTAAAAATTGTTTGACTATTCGACCATTCGATAGTACTGTCTCTTTAAAAAAACTTCCACCCCCTTCTTCGCCACCTAAAACCTACCGAGCATCAATGGGGAAGGTCCCCACAGGCTTTCTAACTAATTTCTGATCGAAGGAAAATCGTTCGATCGATGGATTAATATCCTTCGAATCGTTCGATTAGAAGGATTTAATCGTTCGATCGAACAATTTTTCCAACGATCGTTTGAATAACCCTTAATATTCAACCCTAAGTAAATGTGCCCCCAAATACCATGCATAATACTGATGACATTTGATGGATTGTTTGGTGAGATTGTTTCCATGGTTTGGCTAGGGTCCTAGGTTACAGGATACAATAACTACTTGCAAATTCCATGCTTTCTACTTGGTGACAACAGTTTAGGAAGGGTACTTTCCTGTTTCAGCACTAAAACACCCTGGGGCACTCAGGCCCAGATTTGTGAAAAGGCCACCAAGGCCCAGGCCTAGTGCGGCATTAATTTAAGGGTGGCATTGCCCAACCACACCCACATTGGTTCAGAAACACTGGGGATGCGCAGGAGATAAAACAGTTTTTAAAAATTTCTGTGCACCAATCCCCATTGCTATGGTCCTGATGATGAAAATGTACACAAATAAAAAGGAGGGGTCGATGAACGTCAAAGGGCCTAGGGTGCCTGCTATGTAAATCCGGCCCTGGGGGCACCAAGTGAGGTTCTATAGGATGAGTTTGCTGAGATGGTATTGGAAGAACTTGATTGAACCAAAATGATTGAATTTGAAATCTAACTGCTGACGAGGCCTGATCCTCAACATCAGTGCCCAAGCTCACCAATGCTTATGGCTGAATGAAAACAAAACCCACCAACAACTGTCCAGCATGGGAACAGAATTTTAGAGGCTGTTAAAGAATAGGAACAAAGTGATGACCATGGTCATTTGTATCCTTGATTTTGGAATGATATTTTGGACAGACAGGTATCTTGCGTAATATGGGTTCCAAAATAGTGGAAAACCATGGACAGCACTGGCGTGGACATGTTGTGTGCCCACTTTGGATTGAAACAAACAAGAAATGCAGTAAAGTGGTGGAGAAAGAAAATGAAATACAAGACTGTTTAGCAATTGAGCAAGGACCACCATGGTGGATTTTTTTGACTATTTATTCTGGAGGTTTGTAAAGGTAAGATAAGGTTGTGATGGAGGTAAGAGGATATGTACAATTAACATAACAAATGCCAAGCTAATCACAAAATATGCTTTTTCATGGAGGCTTTGTGTAACACTCTGTTCTCCTGCCTGTTAAACATTCCTACACAACAGAGGGACCTTTGCAGCTCAGCACATGTCGGAAGGGCACAGCCAATAAAGTTACAAGCATATGCGGCAACCTTCTGGGTGCCTTTAATATGGAACCAAGTGCTGCCTTATATATGCTGAACTGGTAGAAAGCTGTTTCCAAAGGACAAAGAACTGTGTTTATATAGACACCACTACGACAATATACTGTATATAATAAGTTTTAAGAATGACCATGATTTTCAATAACTTCAGTCATATATATTATTAAGTGCATATGTTTAAGCACTGTAATGTTATAATCTTGTACTGGGTTGTAAATTCAGGAGCCCTTAGGCATTTCAAGTGCCTAAGGGCTTGTACAGAAAGTCTTTTAAAAGCTATTGGAAAACAGTGTATATGAACGTCTGACCCAAAATTGATGAATTATCTATGCCATATGAAAATAAAACAGACTTTACTTCATTTATCAACATCTGGATCAAGTACCTTGTTCCCTCCAAACCTATCTCCATTCTGCCACCCCCTGATTGTGCAGATACCTCTTGTAAAGTGCAGCTACAGTACAGTTGTGGAGCTAAGAAATGAATGGAGTTGACACTGGAATAAATCCCATTTATACATATGACCTCACAGAGCATGCCAGTCTGTAGATGGGCTAAGCCTTCCTAACTTGTGCTCAAGAAACCACTAAAAAAAAAATAAAACTGAAAATTCTGCAGCCTAAAAAAGAGAAGGCAAATGGAAGGTTATTTTAGCATTACAATTTAATAATTCTTCAAAAAGTTGCATAATGTTTTTTTTCCAAGACTTTTCTAGATTAAGCATATCGGGATTTCAACAAAATTTTTTTAAAATGAAGATCTTGAGATTCCACAGAAGTGTATTTTTAACATTCAAGCAAGTTACCGTTTTTTGAGGGGGGTTTTGCAAGCGCATATTGTCTCCATGCCAAAACTTGGTCATGATTTTTCATAACAATATAAATATCAAGACAAAACACAGCTGCAGTCATGTTTTGTCACGATTATACATACTCCTATGTTAAAATCAAAAACACTAATTATAATAAACATTACCTATTGTTAATTAATACTGTAGGCTGTTTTATTAAATCAATTACTGGACAATTTCTAAATATTTTTAGTCTCCATACTAATAGAAATTATGTGTACCATATTTCCTTCTCGAATTAAAGTAATAATCGTATTTTTACCCATAATAATTGCCATTTGCAAGATTAAAATTATTCTGAATCATTTCATGACTCATGGCCTTTTTATTAACATTATGTTTTTGCTCTTTCTTCCCCATTTTTTAAGAATAAGGTTTCTACAGAACTTTTTCAATAGCTTTTCTGGCATTGAAGTTTCCATAGAAATGTCTGCATGAAAAGTCAGTCAGTAAGTGCCAGGGTACCCTCTGTGCTTGTTGCATTTGGAAACGTTGTCAACTCTTATGGGATTTTGACAGCTAATAAAGAAAATGTTAGTGGTGACTTTCAGTTGTGCCGGAACATTTTAGATGCCTTATAAATTGGTAATACGGAATAGCTCATTTTTATAAAGAGATCCCTCGTGATTTTGCTGTAACCTTTCTTACTGGAGAAATTGCAGCTAAAACCATAATATTTCATGATTGTGTATCTGGCCTATAAAATGCAGTGGAAATATTCTTTGCAATGACTAACAAAGCTTTGGTTGGGGGTAGATATTTAACACTATACTTGCCAGAGAAAGCTAATCTGCAGCACTGACATGACAAGACCGGTCTGCTAATATAAGGTGCAGCCTACTGTTGGTTGTGCTTTGGATTTTCCATGACATTAATCAGCAGGTTGAGCTCAAGGCTAAAGTTCTACCTGACCCAAGGCTATAGACCATTTCTGTTCACCTGACTTACCATGCTGCAGGTCTACCTTTTCGGTTATTTCCTCCAGCCATTAGTTCTCCCAATTGGGTTCCCCATCCGTCTACACTCCTGTTTCCCCCTGGCCCTTATTGGACCCCTCAATTGAGAGATAGCAAAGCAACATCCCCTATACCTTCCTTGTATCTGGACTCAGAGAATGCTCAACCCCTTTTGTGCTTCATTGTGTATTCTAGCTTAATTCTGACTTTTTTTTACCTTTCTATTTCCTGCCTTATATTATTACCCAAAACACAATGACCAGTGGCTGCTGAGTCACCAATATGACCCCTGGTTCTCGTATTCGTACCATGCCAGATGTTTACTAGCAGTGTCAGACTACCACCTAGAGATCCTAACACCCCAGGCATAGAGGCTCCCCACCCAGCAAATAAAACAAAAAAATACTGATTAGAAGAAAGGAAATTCTAACTAAATATTTGGAGAGGTGTTTTTTTTTTGGCTTCCTCTGGATCGACTAGCATTTAGGTAGGTTTAATATACAGTAGACATAACGTGTGAACTTGATGGACATCTGTCTTTTTATAGTCTAGCTTACTATGTTATTATGTCCTGCCAGTCCAGTCCAATGCTGTTTACTGGAGTCACCTGTATAGGTCAAACAGAGCGGAGGTGGAAGGTGTTCGACACATATCTTTTAGATTAGGCGTCTGTTTCTTATAGTCTCTTGTTGATATATTGTATCAATTTAATTTGTAGTTTTCTAAATAAGCAGTTTTCTGTCATGTAGAAACTGTTTTTACTGTTAAACTGTTTTTAACAACCTAATAAAAAATCAGTAATGAAATAAGTAGTCCTTTAATAAATCTAAAAACACATCTAAGACATTGTGGATATATATGATATTAATAACACAATAATAAATGTTTTATTTCTTATAAGAAGATATTTAATTGAAATGACATAGTTGCAGAGAAACATAACATCTCCATATTTCGCTCAGTGTCTTTTTAGTTGCAGACGTAACATAAACGCCCATGAAAGACCATTTATAGAATGTATGTGTGTGCATATATATATATATATATATATATATATATATATATATAAATATTTTTATTTTATTTTTTTACACCATGGCTTTGCTTAGTTAATTTTGTGTAAGATGGTACATTTTTCAGATTTTGGCCATTCTTCATAATTGAAATAATAATCTATGTAGGGTACCAATAAATTATTACATTTCCATTTGTTACCCTCTTGTTATTCTCTTATGTGAAAATCTATGCAGGTATAGTATGTCCATCTCTTTCTTTCATCATTGTGTAGCTAGGGATCAATACAAAGGAAACAAACTGAAGCTCATATTAGTAAATGGTGCCTTGATGATTATGTGAATCTCAAAGTGCACCTCTATGATGCATCACTCAGAGACTGTCTTCACCCTCTTATTATAATGAAAATATGGCACAATGTATTTCGACTCTATAATTTGCCAACTGAACCCCAAGCACCCAGGTGAAATCCAGATTTAGTGAGCAGAACTGCCAATTTTCTGAAATTGTAGCATTTCATTTAACAGCGCACTGAAGGCAAAAAATTTGGATATTTGCTGTAAATTGATAGCAATCCAGATGGTTCTTCTCTACTCTTTCCAGCCTGATTTTCACCTTCATATAAGCCTATGACCTATGCAGAAGGATTCATTATTGTAATGCAATACAAGCGGTCTAAGGGGGATCTTAAAGCTAATTGTTGCATATACAAAAAAACAAGACTTCAATTAAAAGATATTTGGCAGAGCCAGACTAGTTCATGAAACAGCACAATTAATCAAAAAAGACAACAATTCAACCATATTGAGACTGGGATCCTTAATGGAAAATCCATTGACCTTTTAACGCTTGAACTTTTTCCATTATTTATCATTCTTAGACACAGAGCCAGTTTGCATGCAAAGGGTTTTATTCATCATTGGATTTTGAGTTATTCAGTTGTACACCTTGTACGATATTTTATGTTGGTAATGGTCTTGAGGGAGTAACATTAACAGGTATTAGTATGTCTGTGAGAAGAAGCACTCTGAATACTTGGCTAAGAAGTAAAGCAAAAATGTCTAAGATGCTTAAAGATGGTGTTAAGTAGAAAAAAGAGCTTCCTAGAAAACTATAAACCAGGTGTGACTGGAATGTAACTACATAGGTGTTAGAAATAGCTTAAATATAAATGAAGGAGTGAAAATGACTAGAAGACCATCATATCTGTCATCTCAATGATAATCACCTGTAAAAAACACTGTTCAAAACTAATGCTCTCATTCATGCTGGTATTGGCTTTGAGGGGGTATTAGTAGGTCCATGAAAAGAATTATCTAGAATACATGGGCAAGAAGAAAAACAAATATGTTTATGATGTTTAATGATGATGTTTAGTAGAGATTGGGTTTCCAAGGAAATATTAATCCATGTGAAATAGAACACTGTGATGTAACATACATAGGGTTAGCAACAGCTCTTTAATTGAAGGAGTGAACATGAGTAGAAGACCGTCATATCTGTCATCTCAACAATAATTACCTACATTGAGATCTGACTCCTCCTTAAAAACCACTGTTCATAGCTAATGCTCTAACATTTTGTATTATTCAGGGTCATTGTAAGAATTGTAAGAGATGTAATGCTGGTATTGGTCTTAAGGCACTAACGTTAACAGGTATTGGTAGGTCTATGAGAAGAAGCAGCCAGAATACATGGACAAGAAGAAAAACAAACATGTTTATGATGTGTAATGACAATGTGTAGTAGAAGATTGGGTTTCCTAGGAAACTTTAATCCACGTGAACTAGAACACTGTGATGTAACATACATAGGGTTAGCAATAGCTCTTTAATTGAAGGAGTGAACGTGACTAGAAGACCATCATATCTGTCATCTCAATGATAAGTATCTACATTGAGAATCACCTCCTCCTTAAAAACCACTGTTCAAAGCTAATGCTCTAAGATTTTCTGTTGTTCAGGGTCGTTATAAGAATGGTAAAAGATTTTATGCTGTTATTAGCTTTGAGGGATTGACATGAACAGGTATTAGTAGGTCTATGAGAAGAAGCACCCAGAATACTTGGGCAAGAAGAAAAACAAACATGTTTAAGATGTTTAATTAGAATAATGGGCTTCCTAGAAAACCATAATTCAAGTGATCTAGATCTTGTTTTATGTTAGCATGTCTTAGGATTGATATTTTTTGGAAGAATGGATTTCCTAGAAGTCCAATCAAGTGGACTAGAACACTGTTATGTAACTTACATAGGGGTTAGCAATAGCTCTTTAAATGAAGGAGTGAACATGATTAGAAGAAGTCATATCTGTCATCTCAACGATAATTACCTGCATTGAGAACCGCCTCCTCTTTAAAAACTGTTGTTCAAAGCTATTGCTATAAGAAGCCTTACCCCCCTAGTAAATGCTAACAAAAGCTCCTCAGTTCCCTCATAGTCCCTCTATGGGAAAAGTACTTCTCCACAGCAAGTGGGAGTCAATAAATCCAATTAGCATGACTCCAAGTATAAGAAATAAAACATGCAACAAAGAGGTAAAAGCCCTTTAAAAATATGAGATTATAAAAACAAGTGCAATTAGCAACCGCGGAATAAATTAATTGTGGCAATCCACAATGGATACATAGCACACATGCAATATACTGGATATATAGTGATGTATAGGAAGTGGCTGCATAGCGGGATATTATTCTTTTTAATACTGCACATCTTTAGCATTAAACAAGTAGTATTTCTTGCTGTGATTCTTCATAACAGAATAACATTCTGCAAGTCACAGGCCAGTGGAACGAGTATAATGTTAAGGTATAAAGAAGGTGGCTGTGATGATGTTTATGCCCAGATATATCAAGGTCAGTTTTGATGCATTGAATCAAACGCCGAGGCTCATCAATCTTCTTGTATTGTGCAGATGCCTTTCAGGGGGAGGGGGGGCTGAGCATCAGCGCTTGCAATGCACTGTGTTTATCAAGGTAACAGAGATAACTAGCATGTTCCCCGGTCACAGAAATTAAATGTTTCGTTCAGAGCAAAATAGATAAATGTCAAAAATTGTGGGGGGTTTTGTATCGCTGTTGAGTGGCGATGAGCTTAAATGCGGGAATCTTTCAAGTTGCATTAAATTCTGTTATGATGGATAGATTCAAACTGAAATAATGCAAATGTGCAGTGTGCTGAGTGAATGGCAATGATTTGGAAGCCACCAGGTGGTTTGAATCAAGAATAGTACAATAACTTCTGATGTGCCTGTTGGAGCATTATTGGCAACATTGATGTCAATGATACACATTTATGGGAGATTTCATAATGTACAACATTCTGTAGGTCACCTCTCATTCAGCAGGAACAGCCCATCTCAGTTTGTTCATATCCAGTACAGAGAGACACCATACTTTTATAGCAGTATAGGTAGTCCCCTGTACTAAGCAAAATTTGGCAGGAACAGCCCCGTAAGTTTGCTCATAGCCAGTACAGAGAAATACCATAACACTATGGCAGCATAGGTATTCCCTGTACTAGAACAGAAGAAGACAAAGGAACAGGGTTTTGAGGTATCTGCCGTGTAGTCACCCCCTCCCCTCTCCCTTTTGCAAACCAGTTCGGGCGGACCCTCAAGGCCCCATATAAATGATTATTGAAAGTATTGTTTAAAACGTCACCTTAAATGTCAAAAGTTAAAAAGGGGATCAATAAAAACACCGAGCTGTGCCCACACAGCACCCCAAACTACATGACTACAAACTCACTGCTCCACACACATGTGGGCCGTGCAGGACAGTTGCCTTAAAAAACTTAAAAAATAAAACAAAAGAAACTGTTCTTTACCTATTGATGCTCCAATCTCTTTTTCTATATTCCCCTGTACTAAGCACAATTCAGCAGGAATAGCCCCCTTAGTTTGCCCATAGTCTGTACAGAGAGATACTATAAAACTATGGCAGCATAGGTGTTCCCCTGTACTAAGCACAATTCAGCAGGAACAGCCCCCTAAATTTGCTCATAGTCTGTACAGTAATAACACAGAACTATGAAAAATAATGATGAACATATTAATGAAAAATAAGCTGAAGGCAATTTATCCAACTGTTCTCTACGTATTGATGCTCCAATCTCTTTTTCTATATTCCTCTGTACTAAGCACAATTCAGCAGGAATAGCCCCCTTAGTTTGCTCATAGTCTGTACAGAGAGATACTATAAAACTATGGCAGCATAGGTATTCCCCTGTACTAAGCACAATTCAGCAGGAACAGACCGCTAAGTTTGCTCATAGTCTGTACAGAGAGATACCATAAAACTATGACAGCATAGGTATTCCCCTGTACTAAGCACAATTCAGCAGGAACAGCCCCCTAAATTTGCTCATAGTCTGTACGGTAATAACACAGAACTATGAAAAATAATGATGAAAAATATTAATCAAAAATAAGCTGAAGGCAATTTATCCAAGTTAAAAAAGAGTACCTCTCCCACCTCTTTATAGCACCCCCCTCACATATTCCCAGGTGCATTCTCTTGACAAATAGATATCAAATTCAATATATCAATTCAGTCTCTTTAAAATGCAAATTTTGACCTGTGTTTCAAGCTGTTGGAATTTCAGAGAAGCAATGTACTTGGCAAAACACCCAGAGTTCTATCAGAGCTCCATGCAAATTCAAGACAAAAATGAGGAAAGCGTTTGTTAAAAATGGAATAAGTGATATATTATTAAAGCGGTACTAACATGTATTATTCTGATGCCCATAAAGTCCCTAGATGCCCTCCATCTCCATATTCTCTAATGAGACTCCTTATGGCACAAAATACATTATGCATGCATTTTGCTGCAAATAAAGTTATGGCTAAATATTAGTACAGGTATAGGATCCATCCTCCAGAAACCCATTATCCAGAAAAATTATGAAAATGCAGTCCCCAATAGACTCCATTATAATCAAATAATCCAAATTTTTTAAAATTATTTATTTTTTCTCTGTAACGCTAAAACAGTAGCCTGTACTTGATCCCAACTAAGATATAATTGGGTTTATTTCATGATTACATGATTTTCTAGTAGACTTAAGGTATGAAGATCCAAATTACAGCAAGATACCTTATCCGGAAACCCCAGGTCCCAAGTCTTCTGTATAACAGGTCTCATACCTGTGGTGGGGATAGAGTCACTTCCGCTGATCAGTCTTTTAATGATGTTAGTAAGTGATTTTTTGGTGGCAAATGTTTATGATGGTGGTAGCTCCAATAGACACATATGCATTCCATTTAACACATGGGGGCAAATTTACTAAGCGGTGAAAACTCTCCAGCAACAGCTTCACAGTTAGTGCAACACTGGTGAAAATTCGCTCAGACAACGCTAATTCACTAACATGCAAAGTTGCGTCCATGGCGCAGAACTCTGGAGAAGTTGCGTTAATTCGACAAGCAGAGCGAAGTTGCACTAGCGTTAATTCGGCAAGAGGAGTGAAGTTGCGATAGCGTTGGCTAATTTGCATAAGGCGGGAAGTTAAAGTTTATTGGACGTATATGTTGCAGAAAATACATTACACTGCACAAGCCCAGGGAAGCTTAATAAAAGAAAATAGAGTTGTTATAATGCCATACACATGTGCCCACTATATAGTTTATGTGCCATATGTTAGGAAATGTAGGGGGAGTGGGTTTCCCCAAAAAAATGTTATGCTCTTTTGCAGCCTCTCACCCTGAAAAAAGGAAAAGACGCCAGCGTTTTTTGGGACTTAGAAAAATTTGAGTTTGAGGAACTCCTATCTACTCTATTGCACTTCGCCTGATCTGAGGTGGCGAAGGCAAGTCTGGTGCAAGAGGCAACATTCCATAAAATCCGCATCTTAGTGAATTTGCGCAGTTACGTCCCTTCGCCAGAGCGCAACTTCGCCCTGGCGATTGAGTGCGAATGAGCACCAGCGAAGTTACGCCTGTGCCCGTTCGTAAATCGGCGAAGTACCGAAATGATGTCGCACTGGCAAATTTTCGCCAGTGTTAGTCACTTCACCCTTTAGTAAATTTGCCCCGTGGGGTGGGAGGGATGCACTGGAGCAACTATATGGGATTGCAGGGAACTTGTTTGAACAGAAGTTCCTAATAATTAATTAATAATGCCCACATGCACATGTACTTTGCCTCTCAATTAATGAATCTGTTTCTGATCAGATCTCTCATCAGAATCATATCTGGGCTGGAAAACTTGCCATTCTAAGTTTTTTACTTGTTGACTTTTATTGACTCGTACTCTTATTTCCATAAAGCAAGAAAAGTCAGTGGTTCAGCTAACGGTTTCCTTTCGGCTATTGATTAGTGACAATGGCTGTCTGGAAGTGGCAGAATAAGTTCCATGTGACTACAGTGACACTAATATGTCATTCTGTAAGTAATGGTTATCGAAGGGAAGATGGATCGTCTGCCTTCTTCTCTATAATCATTAGGGAACTGGCAAACGAACAGGTGTCAGAACGTCCCGTCCTCTGGTGTAAGGATATAAAACAGGACCTTGCAATGCCTGATGGATTAGGCATGGCAAAAAAAGAGTTTGTGTATTTGTTATGTACAGCTCTTTCTCCCATGACACAACAAACTGGAGCATTATATGGCCAAAAGAGTCTCTGCATCTCCATGGGTGCTACAGAATGAAACCATAAGAGAGAAGGACAAAAGGTTGATATGATGTACAGTAAATGCATTATTATTGTGTAGGTATAGGAACTATTTGTCCAGGATGTTTGGGATCTGGGGTATTTCACATATAGGGTCAGGGCACTCAGGCAGATTCAGGGAGATTAGTTGCCTGGCGACAAATCTCCTCTTCTTCGGGGTGACTAATCTCCCCGAACTGATTTCCTCTGCCTTCTACCGGCTATTAGGAAAATCACAGACTGGAGGGCACTCGGAGCGATTCGTTTTCCGAAGTCGCCCAAAGTTTCCTTGTGAGGCAACTTCGGACGACTTCGAAAAACGAATCGCTCCAAGTGCCTTCCTGCCAGCAATTTCAATTAAAGCCAGCGGAAGGCAGAGGAAAGAAGTTCGGGGAGATTAGTTACCCCGAAGAAGAGGAGATTTGTCGCCGGGCGACTAATCTCCCTGAATCTGCCTGTGTGCCCTGACCCTTAAGTAAAAAAACACAGGGGGACTTCATTTAAACAACCATGAAATGTTATTAAGTTATTCATCTACTAAGGACCAGGGACTAAACTAGGGGTCGGCAGGATTGGCACCTGGCTAGGGTGCGTTGCTCAGGGTGGTGCATTTCTTAGTTACAAAGTGAGATACTAGCGGACAAGGAGCCTTGGGTGCCAATTCTATTTGACCTGGTTCTGCTCAGAACTATGTGAGTTGTGGTCTCAAAGGAGGCTTTGTTCTACGTCTTTATTGTCCAAAACTTGTTGGACTTCTATAATATCAAGCTTCAAATTTGGAACCCCTGTTGACTGCTGTCCAAGACTCGAGCCTGCTCAAGTTTAGCATCCAGAGACACTCTTGCAGCCAAAATTAATAAAGGCACATGAAGGTCAACCAAAGTGAACATCAAACTCCCTGTTCCGGTGACAAGACAGAGGAATAGGGAACTTTGAATGTCCATTTTGCTTAAAATTTCAAAATAGATAAAAAACATGGATTGTAAATATGATAGGGCACCATGCTAGTAGAAATTTTAGTGCAACATCTGACCTAATGGACTATTTCTGTTATAATGTAAAATACGTGTATATATACCTATGTTTTAGTATATTAAATTTCTGTAATTGAAATTAACTTTGCTCCCCAGAAGTGCAGTAACTGACTGCACCTTAGAACACTCCATTCTAGTAAAAGCATTAATAGCAAAGGCATAGGAATATGCTTAATGGTAGGATTTATAGGGAGGGGGCTTATTTAGCATTGCAGAGTTTCTATTTGTTGGTTAGAACAATCCATAAAGAGAGAGGAATTCTACTGTATCAGACTAATATCAAGTTATTGCTTTATAATGAATTTAAATAATGAATTACATTTTTTTTAATTAATGTTGTCTTAATATGTATGAATTAGTGAAGTTTTTTTTTTGGCATGGCCATGGGTTAGAATAGCACTCTACAGGAAAAACTGTTTTAAAATAGAATTCTGCTTTAAAATACAATAGTGGAGCAGACAGGCCAATTGATTCTTTCTTTCACTGAAACACCATTTACAAATGTGTATTATTATTAGCTGGTGTTCATTACCCACCTCTTGAAATCATCCAATAAACCTTCAAATGACGCCATAGATTCGCGGGAGGACGGGGCATTCTTCCATTGTACAGAGAATTGTAAAGCTCCATCTAGAATATGCCGTACAGTTTTGGTTTCCAGCGCTCAAACAGGATATTATTAAATTAGAGAGGGTACAGAGAAGGGCAACTAAGCTGGTAAATGGTATGGAAAATCTTAGCTATGAGGAAAGACTGGCCAAATTGGGGAGGTTCACGCTGGAGAAGAGGCGCTTAAGGGGTGATATGATAACCATGTATAAATATATAAGGGGATCATATATTAATCTCTCTAATGCTTTATTTACCAGTAGGTCTTTCCAGCTGACACAAGGTCACCCTTTTCAATTACAAGAAAAGAGGTTGCGACTAAATATTTGGAAGGGGTTTTTACAATGGGGGCAGTGAAAATGAGGAATTGTCTCCCTGAATCAGTTGTACAGGCTGATACATTAGATAGCTTTAAGAAGGGGTTGGATGGTGTTTAGCAAGTGAGGGAATACAGGGTTATGGAAGATAGCTCATAGTACAAGCTGATCAAGGGACTGGTCCGATTGACATCTTGGAGTCAGGAAGGACTTTTTGTTTTTTTTTTTTGCCTTCCTCTGGATCAAGTAGCAGTTAGGCAGGTTAAAAAAATGTAAAAGGTTGAACTTAATGGAGGTTTGGCTTTTTTCAACCTAACTTACTATTTATGCAACTCCCTGCCTACATGGTAACATTTTTATTTTTTATTGATAGCTTGGTATAACAATTCTATTTCTTCCCATCTACAATTTATAAATGCCCGGTTACAAAGTTTCAGGCTTTAGAAAGTCAAATCAATGGACTAATAATAATCAACCCCAGTGGTTCTACAACATGTAATGAATGTAACACATGGACCAAGCACTGGGACCATATCACAAGCAGTTCCTATTTTTCCCAACTAATCTTGCTCTTGGGCTCTTCTCTGCATTCTCCTAATGAGGGAATTAAATTGAACAGGATTCTGTGAACCCAATTCAGAAATAATGATCCTTGGCAGCATGTCAAACCATTATGCCTAATTCAGCAATGCAAAACTCGCCAAATCTATCCAAGGAAGACAATCTAATTGCCTTTCTCCTTGGGCCAAGTAAGAAAGGTCTGAGAAATGGATCAGACTGAACTCAACCGATTGATAACAAAAAGTTGTATTACTGTGGAAATTTAGCACATGCACATTTCTATCTATCTATCTATCTATCTATCTATCTATCTATCTATCTGTCTGTCTGTCTGTCTGTCTGTCTGTCTGTCTGTCTGTCTGTCTGTCTGTCTGTCTGTCTATCTATCTATCTATCTATCTATCTATCATCTCTCTCTTTTTATCTATATATTTCTACCTATCTATTGCCTATCTATCTCTCTCTTCTATCTATCTATATCTATATATCTATCGTCTATATATCTATATCTATGTATCTATATATCTATTGTCTATCTATCTATCTATCTATCTATCTATCTATCTATCTATCTATCTATCTCTATCATCTCTGTTTCCATCTATCTATCTATCTATCTATCTATCTATCCTCTATCTATCTATCTATCTATCTATCTATCTATCTATCTATCTATCTATCATCTCTCTCTTTTTATCTATATATTTCTACCTATCTATTGCCTATCTATATCTATGTATCTATATATCTATCGTCTATATATCTATATCTATGTATCTATATATCTATTGTCTATCTATCTATCTATCATCTATCTATCTATCTATCTATCTATCTATCAATCTATCTATCTATCATCTATCTCTATCATCTCTGTTTCTATCCATCTATCTATCTATCTATCTATCTATCTATCTATCTATCTATCTATCTATCTATCTATCTATCTATCTATCTATCTATCTATCCATCTATCAATCTATCTATCTATCATCTATCAACTCTCTCTTTTTATCTATATATTGTCTATCTATCTATTGTCTATCTATCGTATATCTATCTACCTCTATCTATCTACCTCTATCTATCTATCTATCTATCTATCTATCTATCTATCTATCTATCTATCTATCCATCCATCCATCCATCCATCCATCTATCTATCTATCTATCTATCTATCTACCTACTTATCTATTGTCTATCTATCATCTATCTATTTATCTATATCGCTCAATCTCTATCTATCCATCTATCTATCTCTCTCTTCTGTCTATCTATCTATGTATCTCTCTATATCTATCTATCTACCTATCTATCTATCTATCTGTCTGTCTGTCTGTCTGTCTGTCTGTCTGTCTGTCTGTCTATCTATCTATTTATTGTCTATCTACTGTATCTATCTCTTCTATCTATCTATTTATCTATCAATCTATATACATCATCGGTCTTTATATCTATGTCATCTCTCTCTTTTTATCTATTAATTTATCTATCTATTGTCTATCTATCATCTATCTATTTATCTATATCTCTCTATCTCTATCTATCCATCTATCTATCGCTCTCTCTTCTGTCTATCTATCTATGTATCTCTCTATATCTATCTATCATCTATCTATCTATCATCTATATATCTATCTATCTATCTATCTATCTATCTATCCTGGGTGGTTTGACTTGAGGCCCTACTTGTTGAATGCCAAGCAAGGAACACTAATTCTCCAGTGATCCTCTCTGGTGTCCTGAATACCTCACATCCAGGGTAGAGTATAGAATGAAAATTTAAAGTCATTGCTCGCAGAGAGGTTCTCTAGGGCATGAGGACATGATGGCTCAAGATCAGGTGTACTGACCCAAAGTCTAAGGTTAGCCATTATATTCACTTTGTTGTTGCCCACAATTTGGCATCCCCCAGTAAATTTCACTCTGCTCTTTAAGATGAATGTACATTTAATTTTATTGTTCTTCTGACTCACCTTTTCTTTCTGGTAGGCTGCCCACAAACGTCTTTCCCACTCCTGAAAGACTTGTAAATAAAATTGAAAGAGACCAGAAGGCCCATGGTCTAGCAGTATGCAAAGACATGATATTATTTGGAAAACAAACGTACATCAGGAAAAGCCCCCTTTGCTCATAAACTGTACAGAGAGATTCCATAAAACTATGACAGCATAAGTATTCCCCTGTACTAAGCACAATTCAGCAGAAACAGCCCCCTATGTTTGCTCATAGTCTGTACAGAGAGATCACATAAAACTATGCCATTATAGGTATTCCCCTGTACTAAGCACAATTCAGCAGAAACAGCCCCCTTAGTTTGCTCATACTCTGTACAGAGAGATACTATAAAACTACGGCAGCATAGGTATTCCCCTATACTAAGCACAATTCAGCAGGAACCGCCCCTAAGTTTGCTCATAGTCTTTAGAGAGAGATCTTATAAAGCTATGTTAGTTTAGCTATTCTATTCATCTTTAATAATATATATTTTTAAATATAAAAATTGTATTTTGGTTAGTTATTTGAATATTTGTTATATTAAAAACAAAGCACTAGACATGCAACAAGCGATAACTAAAATTAAAGGAGCTGAGCAGAGGCAAGGCTAGTATGCAGGGTAGAGCAGATAGTATTAGGCAGTAGTTAAGGACAGTAGGGAGAAAAAGAGGAAGTAATAAAAAAAAGAATGATGGGTATTATAAAGAATATTATGGGAGAAGCTGAAATAGAAATAAATATAATCAAACAGAAAAACATGCTGTAAATTAGAATCACTTTGAAGAATCAAAGGTTAAACTGCAGTAGGTCTCCAGTAGATGCCTATGATTATATCAACTTCTTCTTACACCATCATTGCGGCTAATCTAATAATAATCATTCCTATGGTATAAACATAGCATGCTCTGAACGTTCACAAGTACAGTCTATGCTTTTCTTTTGTCATTATAAAACATTGAAAATATAGTTTTAAAATAATCCATGGCATGGTGTTAAAGGAAAACTGAAAAATAAAAGTGTTTTAAAGGAATAGCAATGTATTGTCCTGTTGCCCTGCACTGGTTTGGGTTGCCACCTGTCCAGATTTCAACCAGACAGTTGGTATTTGGGCTGTTAGGATGAAACCTTCCTGTCCGGATTTCAAAATTAGGAAATCCAGACAGGACATTAAAAATAATGACATGGCGATGAGTCATCAGGCCCGCCCCCCGACAGCACCAGACCCCAATGTCACTAGTCCCGCCCCGACATCACTACCCCAACCCTGATGTCACTGCCCCCATGTCACCAGTCCTGCCCCATCCCGCCTCTGACTTCATCAGCCCCGCCCCCTGCCCATTTTCTGGCCCCAGAAAAGGTGGCAACCCTAGCACTGGTACAACTGGTGTGTTTGCTTCAGAAACACTACACAGGATATACAGTAGATAATAGATTTTTGAAGAATCCCATTGTATACTACAGGACTTATCTGTTATCTGCTGTGTATCCTGTGCTTGAATGGCTGCCCCCATGGCTACACAGCAGCTTGTTTATATAAACTATAGTAGTACTTATCTGTTATCTACTGTGTATCCTGTGCTTGAATGGCTGTCCCCATGGCTACAAAGCAGCTTGTTTATATAAACTATAGTAGTACTTATCTGTTATCTACTGTGTATCCTGTGCTTGAATGGCTGCCCCCCTGGCTACACATCAGCTTGTTTATATAAACTATAGTAGTACTTATCTGTTATCTACTGTGTATCCTGTGCTTGAATGGCTGTCCCCATGACTACACAGCAGCTTGTTTATATAAACTATAGTAGTACTTATCTGTTATCTACTGTGTATCCTGTGCTTGAATGGCTGTCCCCATGACTACACAGCAGCTTGTTTATATAAACTATAGTAGTACTTATCTGTTATCTACTGTGTTTCCTGTGCTTGAATGGCTGTCCCCATGACTACACATCAGCTTGTTTATATAAACTATAGTAGTACTTATCTGTTATCTACTGTGTATCCTGTGCTTGAATGGCTGTCCCCATGACTACACATCAGCTTGTTTATATAAACTATAGTAGTAATTATCTGTTATCTATTGTGTATCCTGTGCTTGAATGGCTGCCCCCATGGCTACACAGAAGCTTGTTTATATAAACTATAGATGTACTTATCTGTTATCTATTGTGTATCCTGTGCTTGAATGGCTGCTCACATGGCTACACAGCAGCTTGTTTATATAAACTATAGTAGTACTTATCTGTTATCTACTGTGTATCCTGTGCTTGAATGGCTGCCCCCATGGCTACACAGCAGCTTGTTTATATAAACTATAGTATTACTTATCTGTTAGCTACTGTGTATCCTGTGCTTGAATGGCTGCTCACATGGCTACACAGCAGCTTGTTTATATAAACTATAGTAGTGTATCTGAAGCCAACGCACCAGTTGTACCAGTGCAGGGCAACAGTATATTATATTTTCATTACTTTAATAAGATTTAATTTTTAAAAAGTCTAGAAAATGCGCTACTAGACTCATAAATTCATTAAAATGTGAATTTGAGTTTTTTTTTCAAACTCTAATATTTGAGATTTAGTGAACAAAAAAGTTAAAAACATTTGAAATATGAAAGTTGGGGAGTTTCTGTAGTAGTCAACGGAAGATTTATTTTCAAAATTCAAGCTATTTTAAAAATTTTCAAGAAACATTTGAGATTGTGCAGACTCATTAAGTAGAATTTGAGGCAGATTTATTAATATTCAAATTTTAGGGAAAATGTGATTGCAGAATAAAAGTAAAATGCAACAAAACTCACACAACTTTTATTACACAGCTAAGCTCTTAAAGTCTCAAGCACTAGCTTATTAAAAAAAAGTTGCAGCTGCATTTTGTCGCACACACATGAAAATCTAATTGTTACCATCATTTTCAACAAGGCTGAAAATCTTAAATGTTTTTAGTACACTAGAAAAAAATGAAAGTGCCTAAAACAATTCCCATCTGCTTCTATAGAAACTTGGCAGCTTTAACTTTTCAGGTGTTTCATGCAAATGTTCATTATTTTTGCTCTCAAAACATGTTCTTGTTTCACCATCTTTTTTCAAAATTAAAAAAAAAAACTGCGGCATTCATGAATTTTAATAAATTTGCCCCTTAGTGTGATTGATTTTTTCATAAAGTGGGTACCAACCAAGAATGTTTTAATAGATATATTACTTTTTCAATTTCGGAAAAATTTCTCAAATTCAAAATATTTCAATTTGAATTTTTTTCAAAATCTTCCTCCCTGTAACTTGTCACAGGGACTTCATATTATGTAGTCTGTTCTAACTATACATTTTAAAGTTTACTTATGGTGATTCTTTCTTAGTGCCCCAATTTACAGTATAAATGCAAAAAGTGGGGCACAACAAGGATATAATTTGTTGGTTTTTTTTTTCTTCTGAGATTCTCGCAGCAAAACTGGTACATTTAAGTGGAGAGACTGGAATAGTGTTGAAAAAGAGGATGATGATGATGATGGGAAAAAAACCCAGGGCTTCTGGGAGCTTTGTATAAAATACAATTTGCTAATCTCTAATCACCAAGGAAAGTGAATCTGAAAGACCCAAGAGACAAAAGGAGAAAAAGAAATGAAAAATCAAGTCACATGAAGCAAAAGATAAGAGAGAAAAATGCTAAGTAAGCCAAAGCCTAAGTATCCCAGTAGCCTCATTTTTGCACACCAGCAGAGGTATGAACTATTCATCCCTATTTAAAGCAATGAAACATTTATTTAAAGCAATCTAGACATATTAATAATTATTCTGCCGCAGAAATATTATTCAATATAGGACTTATTTAGGTGCACAAATTGATTACCCGTTTAGAAGTTTGTGCGACAAAAGGGCAGTGTATTTGGCGTTAAAACATATACGGGGGAATGTAATAAAAATCGCTAACGGAAAAACTATTCGCAATGCGAAAAGTTATGCCTTTGCGCGAACAAATTTTGCTTTGTGCGAATTTAATATAGCTTTTGCAAGCCCGGAAACTGTTTAGCGACCACTTCCGACAGTGAAAGACCGTTTGCGAATTTTATAGTTTGCGCGAATGCGCAGTCAATGTAATAAAACTTCTTACCGAAAAAGTCGTTATGTTTGCTCCAAAAGATTACGACACCTTCAAGCACTTCTTATGAGTGCGCAATTAAAATTCGCAATGCGCAATTAAAATTCGCAATGCAATAACAGTTTAAGGAACAATATTACATTGCGAGATGTGGATTTTTAGTCTTATTGGTGCGAATTGTTTTGCTCTTTGCGACTTTTATTACATTCCCCTTATAGAATAAACTCTCTTATAAGCTGTTCAACATAAGGGCACATATACCACATCATTTCAGAAGATGACCTACTGGAATTCTTTCATTTTCAAGGTTTTAGTGATCCTTGAAAGATAGTGGGGCTGAATAACTAACATTGTAACAAGTAGCACGCAATCAGCAGTTGGGATTTATCAGTCTTCTATAAGTTAAAGGAGAACTAAAGCCTGTTCAATACTTTACCCTACCCCTAAGAGCCCTTTGACTCTTTTCCCAAGCCACACCATTAGGGGCCTCCTAAATTTCCCTATTTGATGTACCTTGTTCTGAAAAGCAGTGTAGCACACTGGGGTTGCTGGGTGCCAATTTGCACAACTTCAGGTCCTCTTCTCTACCATCCATGATTGCAAGTAGGCACTATTGGATCCAGGTCAAAAGGGAAGTGCAAGATGGCCAATGACATTGTGCTACTGTGTTTTTTAACAATAAGCTGCAAGAACTGGGAAGTATAGGTGGTCCCCAGTGGTGTGGTTTAGAATAGTGGAGGGAGGGTTGGTGGGGGGGGTCAATGTATTAGTCTTCAGTACTCCTTTAAGATGTCCATGCTTGGACTGATAAAAGGTGCTGACTAGTAGAGATGTCGCGAACTGTTCGCCGGCGAACTTGTTCGCGCGAACATCGGGTGTTCGCGCTCGCCGGAAGTTCGCGAACATCGCGCGACGTTCGCCATTTTGGGTTCGCCATTGTTGGCGCTTTTTTTTGCCCTCTCACCCCAGACCAGCAGGTACATGGCAGCCAATCAGGAAGCTCTCCCCTGGACCACTCCCCTTCCCTATAAAAACCGAAGCCCTGCAGCGTTTTTTCACTCTGCCTGTGTGTGCTGAAGAGATAGTGTAGGGAGAGAGCTGCTGCCTGTTAGTGATTTCAGGGACAGTTGAAAGTTTGCTGGCTAGTAATCGTTTTGATACTGCTCTGTTATTGGAGGGACAGAAGTCTGCAGGGGTTTGAGGGACATTTAAGCTTAGGTAGCTTTGCTGGCTAGTAATCTACCTTCTACTGCAGTGCTCTGTATGTAGCTGCAGTGGGCAGCTGTCCTGCTTCTGATCTCATCTGCTGACTGCTGCAATAACAGTAGTCCTTGTAAGGACTGCTTTTATTTATTTTTTTGTTGTTTTACTACTACTACTACTACTACTACTATAAGAGCCCAGTGCTATTAGTCTAGCAGTGTTGGGGAGTGGGACTGGTGTGCTAATCTGCTGCTCCTAGTAGTTCAGCAGCACCAACTTTAATTTTTTTTTTTAATATTCATTTTTTTTTATTTTACTTTTTTTTATTTTACTACCGCTGTAGTAGTGTATAAGTTGACCTTTTAGGCATTATTTGCCCTGTAGGCATTATTTGCACACTGTTTTCTTCAACCCGCCATCGAGCTGTGTGACCTTGTTCCCATTCTGTCTAAATATCCATAATATTACCGTCTCCAGAAAAAACACCGGAGTCACTTTTTTCAAGCAGCCATAATATATTTTACGTAATCCGTATCCACCGCTGTAGTAGTGTATACGTTGGCCTTGTAGGCATTATTTGCACACTGTTTTCTTCAACCCGCCATCGAGCTGTGTGACCTTGTTCCCATTCTGTCTAAATATCCATAATATTACCGTCTCCAGAAAAAACACCGGAGTCACTTTTTTCAAGCAGCATTCATATATTTTACGTAATCCGTATCCACCCCTGTAGTAGTGTATACGTTGGCCTTGTAGGCATTATTTGCACACTGTTTTCTTCAACCCGCCATCGAGCTGTGTGACCTTGTTCCCATTCTGTCTAAATATCCATAATATTACCGTCTCCAGAAAAAACACCGGAGTCACTTTTTTCAAGCAGCATTCATATATTTTACGTAATCCGTATCCACCGCTGTAGTAGTGTATACGTTGGCCTTGTAGGCATTATTTGCACAGTGTTTTCTTCAACCCGCCATCGAGCTGTGTGAGCTTGTTCACATTTTGTCTAAATATTGATAATATTATCGTCTCTAGAAAAACCACTTGAGTTACTTTTTTTCAAGCAGCATTCATATATTTTACGTAATCCGTATCCACCGCTGTAGTAGTGTATACGTTGACCTTGTAGGCATTATTTGCACACTGTTTTCTTCAACCCGCCATCGAGCTGTGTGACCTTGTTCCCATTCTGTCTAAATATCCATAATATTACCGTCTCCAGAAAAAACACCGGAGTCACTTTTTTCAAGCAGCATTCATATATTTTACGTAATCCGTATCCACCGCTGTAGTAGTGTATACGTTGGCCTTGTAGGCATTATTTGCACACTGTTTTCTTCAACCCGCCATCGAGCTGTGTGAGCTTGTTCACATTTTGTCTAAATATTGATAATATTATCGTCTCTAGAAAAACCACTTGAGTTACTTTTTTTCAAGCAGCATTCATATATTTTACGTAATCCGTATCCACCGCTGTAGTAGTGTATACGTTGACCTTGTAGGCATTATTTGCACACTGTTTTCTTCAACCCGCCATCGAGCTGTGTGACCTTGTTCCCATTCTGTCTAAATATCCATAATATTACCGTCTCCAGAAAAAACACCGGAGTCACTTTTTCAAGCAGCATTCATATATTTTACGTAATCCGTATCCACCGCTGTAGTAGTGTATACGTTGGCCTTGTAGGCATTATTTGCACAGTGTTTTCTTCAACCCGCCATCGAGCTGTGTGAGCTTGTTCACATTTTGTCTAAATATTGATAATATTATCGTCTCTAGAAAAACCACTTGAGTTACTTTTTTTCAAGCAGCATTCATATATTTTACGTAATCCGTATCCACCGCTGTAGTAGTGTATACGTTGACCTTGTAGGCATTATTTGCACACTGTTTTCTTCAACCCGCCATCGAGCTGTGTGACCTTGTTCCCATTCTGTCTAAATACTGTATCCATAATATTACCGTCTCCAGAAAAAACACCGGAGTCACTTTTTTCAAGCAGCATTCATATATTTTACGTAATCCGTATCCACCGCTGTAGTAGTGTATACGTTGGCCTTGTAGGCATTATTTGCACAGTGTTTTCTTCAACCCGCCATCGAGCTGTGTGAGCTTGTTCACATTTTGTCTAAATATTGATAATATTATCGTCTCTAGAAAAACCACTTGAGTTACTTTTTTTCAAGCAGCATTCATATATTTTACGTAATCCGTATCCACCGCTGTAGTAGTGTATACGTTGACTTTGTAGGCATTATTTGCACAGTGTTTTCTTCAACCCGCCATCTAGCTGTGTGTATTATCGTTTCCAGAAAAACCAACTGAGTTTTTGTTGTTGTTGTTGTTTTTTAAAAATAATGCCAGGCAAAGGCAGGCCGCCACGCAGAGGCCGTGCTAGGGGCCGTGCTGCTATGCAATCCTGTGGCCCTAGCAAATTGCCCAGTTTTAAAAAGCCAATGACCCTGAACTCCCAAAATGCTGAAGAGGTAGTTGACTGGCTTACACAGCACACCCCATCCTCTACCGTTTCTAACTTTACCACAACATCCTCCTCATCCTCCACTGCTATGGCCACCCCACGTAACACTTCCTCCACCACCGGTGCCCCTTCTTCACTGGGGTCAGAGGAGTTATTTTCCAATGAGTTTCTTGAACTGAGTAATGCGCAACCATTATTGCCAGAAGAAGATGAAGGAGATGAGGACCTTACACCAGATTTAATTCTGGCAGAGAACACGATAGAGATGGACATAATGAGTGATGAGGAGGAGGTCCCCGCTGCTGCTTCCTTCTGTGATGTGTCAGAAGAAATTGATGCATCTGAGGAGAATGATGATGAGGAGATTGATGTTTTGTGGGTGCCTAGTAGAAGAGAGCAAGAGGAGGGTAGTTCAGATGGAGAGACGGAGAGTCAGAGAGGCAGTAGGAGAATAAGACTTAGAAGAAGCAGGGAGGACAGCCCGCAGGGATCAGCAGGGCAACAACATGTATCGGCACCTGTGTTCAGCCGGCCAACGCACCCGCCATTGCCGCCAATACCGCCAACTCCGCCAACTTCTACTGTTACCGCCAGATCGCACACTTCCAAAAAGTCAGCAGTGTGGGATTTTTTTAATGTGTGTGCCTCTGACAAAAGCATTGTAATTTGCAATGAGTGCAGTCAGAAACTGAGCCTTGGTAAGCCCAACAGCCACATAGGTACAACTTCTATGCGAAGGCACATGAGCGGCAAGCACAAAGCACTTTGGGAGCAACACCTCAAAGGCAACAGGCAAACTAAAAGCCACACTCCTTCTGGTCCAGCATCTTACTGCTCTACCTCTGCTCTCCTTGACCCGTCTGAACCACCCTCCACTCCGCCTTCCACCTTGACCACCTGTTCCCATTCCCAGTCATCTGCCACCAGCCAAGTTTCTGTGAAGGCCATGTTTGAGCGTAAGAAGCCAATGTCTGACTGTCACCCCCTTGCCCGGCGTCTGACAGCTGGCTTGTCTGCACTCTTAGCCCGCCAGCTTTTACCATACCAGCTGGTGGACTCTGAGGCCTTCCGCAAATTTGTAGCAATTGGGACACCGCAGTGGAAGGTACCCAGCCGCAATTTTTTTTCTAAAAAGGGAATACCACACCTGTACCAACATGTGCAGAGCCAAGTTACCGCATCTCTGTCACTTAGTGTTGGGCCAAAGATCCATATGACTACTGACGCATGGTCCTCCAAGCATGGTCAGGGCAGGTATGTCACCTACACTGCCCACTGGGTGAACTTGGTAATGGCTGGGAAGCAGGGAATGGTAGCTCAACAACAACAGTGGAGTTGGTGTCACCGCCACGGATTGCACGCGGTTCTGCCACCACCTCTACTCCTCCATCGCTCTCTACCTCGTCTTCTTCTTCTTCTTACTCTGCTGCTGGGTCCTCCTTCTCCTCCTCCACACCTGTGCACCCCCAGCTCCCCCTAGGCTATTCGACGTGCCAGGTACGCCGTTGTCACGCTGTCTTGGGGATGACGTGCCTGGAAAGCAAAAACCATACCGGATCTGTACTCCTGTCATCTCTGCAGTCACAGGCCGATCGGTGGCTGACCCCACACCAACTGCAGATCGGAAAAGTGGTGTGTGACAATGGAAGCAATCTGTTGGCAGCGTTGAGACTAGGCAATTTAACACATGTGCCCTGCATGGCACATGTGTTAAATTTAATAGTCCAACGTTTTGTCTCCAAGTACCCAGGATTCCAGGACGTTCTCACCCAGTCCAGAAAGGTGTCGGCCCATTTCAGACGTTCCTACACAGCCATGGCACGCCTTGCTGACATTCAGCAGCGCTACAACATGCCAGTCAGGCGTTTGATTTCTGACAGCCAGACTCGCTGGAATTCAACGCTCCTTATGTTGGAACGTCTGCTGCAACAACAAAGGGCCGTCAACGAGTACCTTTTTGAACTGGGTGGTAGGACTGGATCTGCACAGCTGGGGATTTTTTTCCCCCGTTACTGGGTGCTTATGCGCGATGCCTGCAGGCTCATGCGACCTTTTGAAGAGGTGACAAATATGGTCAGTCGCACCGAAGGCACCATCAGCGACCTAATACCCTTCGCTTTCTTCCTGGAGCGTGCCGTGCGACGAGTGACAGATGAGGCTGTAGACCAGCGTGACGAGGAGCTGGAAGCGCACGATTTCTGGTCGGAATCACCAGAACGAACCCAGGCACCTGCTGCAACGCAGGGAGAGGTGCCAGAAGTGGAGTCAGAGGAGGAAGGTGGCTTTGTGGAGGAGGAGGAGGAGGACCAACAGGAGCAGGCTTCCCAGGGGGCTAGTGGTGACCTTTTGGGGACCCCTGGTCTTGTACGTGGCTGGGGGGAGGAGACCGTGGATGATGCAGTCCTTGATAATGAGGAAGCGGAGATGGATAGCTCTGCATCCAACCTTGTGAGAATGGGGTCTTTCATGCTGTCATGCCTGTTGAAGGACCCCCGTATCAAGAGGCTTAAGGAGAAGGACCTGTACTGGGTCGCAACGCTACTAGACCCTCGGTACAAGCATAAAGTGTCAGAAATGTTACCAACATACCACAAGTCCGAAAAGATGCGGCATTTACAAACCAGCCTGCAAAACATGTTGTACAATGCTTTTAAGGGTGATGTCACTTCAGGAACTCATCAACATTCCAGGGGCAGAGGTGCCAGTAATCCTGCCACGAGCACACCTGCAAGGACAAAGCCCTTTGGCCAGTCTGTAACGTCAGACATGCAAATGTTTTTCTGTCCAAGGCAGCGCCACAACCCTTCTGGATCCACCCTCAAAGAACGCCTCGACCGGCAGGTAGCGGACTACCTGGCATTAACTGCAGATATCGACACTCTGAGGAGCGATGAACCCCTGGACTACTGGGTGCGCAGGCTTGATCTGTGGCCAGAGCTGTCACAATTTGCCATGAACCTCTTGTCTTGCCCAGCCTCAAGTGTGCTCTCAGAAAGGACCTTCAGTGCAGCAGGAGGGATTGTAACTGAGAAGAGAACTCGCCTAGGTCACAAAAGTGTCGATTACCTGACCTTTATTAAAATGAATGAGGGGTGGATCTCGGAGGGTTACTGCACGCCGGAAGACTTGTTCTGACTTCTATGCAGCTGTCCTTCTCTTCAAGCCTCATGACTCCACACACAGCTGTCCTTTAGCGTCCTCCTCCTCCCTCCGCCACCGTTACAAACTAGGGTGCAAACCCTACTGGTTTAATTTTTTCTGGCCTCTGTGCTTCAGTGGCTGCAACCAAAAAAACTGGGCAAACAATGTCTACAAGGTCAACGTATGGCAAAAAATGACTATTTTCAGCATTTATATGGCATATTTTTTCTGGCAACTGTGCTTCAGTGGCTGCATCCAAAAAAATGCATATTTTCTGCATTTATATGGCATAATTTTCTGGCCTCTGTGCTTCAGTGGCTGCAACCAAAAAAATGCATATTTTCTGCATTTATATGGCATAATTTTTCTGGCCTCTGTGCTTCAGTGGCTGCAACCAAAAAAATTTATGTTTTCAGCATTTATATGGCATAATTTTTCTGGCAACTGTGCTTCAGTGGCTGCGACCAAAAAAATTTATATTTTCAGCATTTATATGGCATATTTTTTCTGGCCTCTGTGCTTCAGTGGCTGCGGCCAAAAAAACTGGGCAAACAATGCCTACAAGGTCAACGACGTTGACCTTGTAGGCATTGTTTGCCCAGTTTTTTTGGCCTCTGTGCTTCAGTGGCTGCAACCAAAAAAATTTATATTTTCAGCATTTATATGGCATAATTTTTCTGTCAACTGTGCTTCAGTGGCTGCGACCAAAAAATGCATGTTTTCTGCATTTATATGGCATAATTTTTCTGGCCTCTGTGCTTCAGTGGCTGCAACCAAAAAAGTTTATATTTTCAGCATTTATATGGCATAATTTTTCTGTCAACTGTGCTTCAGTGGCTGCGACCAAAAAAATGCATATTTTCTGCATTTATATGGCATAATTTTTCTGGCCTCTGTGCTTCAGTGGCTGCAACCAAAAAAATTTATATTTTCAGCATGTGCTTCAGTGGCTGCAACCAAAAAAATTTATATTTTCAGCATTTATATGGCATAATTTTTCTGGCAACTGTGCTTCAGTGGCTGCGTCCAAAAAAACTGGGCAAACAATGTCTACAAGGTCAACGTATGGCGAAAAATGACTATTTTCAGCATTTATATGGCATATTTTTTCTGGCAACTGTGCTTCAGTGGCTGCGTCCAAAAAAACTGGGCAAACAATGCCTACAAGGTCAACGTATGGCAGTTGTTTAAAGAGAACAGTAGATTACTAGCCAGCAAAGCTACCTAAGCTAAAATGTCCCTCAAATCCCTGCAGACTTCTGTCCCTCCAATACAGAGCAGTATCAAGCAGATTACTAGCCAGCAAACTTACTATCATCTGTCCCTGAAATCACTAACAGCTCTCCCCCTACACTATCTCTTCCAAGCACACACAGGCAGATTTTTCAGATACATTTTTGCCCTTGATCCCCCTCTGGCATGCCACTGTCCAGGTCGTTGCACCCTTTAAACAACTTTAAAATCATTTTTCTGGCCAGAAATGTCTTTTCTAGATGTTAAAGTTCGCCTTCCCATTGAAGTCTATGGGGTTCGCGAACCGTTCGCGAACCGCTCGCGTTTTTGCGCAAGTTCGCGAATATGTTCGCGAACTTTTTTTCCGACGTTCGCTACATCCCTACTGACTAGCCCCATCCAGACCAAATCCTGCCTTGTAAGGTCCACCTTGGTAGCTTGATGCTGTCTTCTCCCAACCGGCCCTCTATTACCATATTATATCTAAATGGAACATTCCGATTTTGCCCAAAGTGGTTTGTGGGCTAATCTGGTGCACTCATTTGGTTGCTATGCGTAACTGGTCAAATTTAGTAACTCTGTTAGTTAATTCATGTGTATTCTTTATTTGCCGAGCTCTAAAAGAACCATTACAAAACGTTTCTTTTATTATAAACTATGTTATTTTTTGTTTTAAGGAATGTCTGCAAGTTACAGTAGCTAAAAAAATGAACTCTAAAAAAGGAATTCTAATTTTATGACCTCACAAAATTGTTGCCTGTGTTTAGATGTATATCTGGTGCCCTGGTGCAGTATAAGTGTATTTGGTATAGTACGTGATTATAAATTGCTCACTGTGGGCAAAGACCATTCCATCTTGTTGCATCTGTTAAAGACATAGTAGTTTTTTCTTCCCCTTTCCTAATCCAGGACTAGAGAAACAGAAGATGATGGAATAGCACGTACTTTCTTTTTAATTCTGAATCAGAAACAGATTTTGAAATGAAATCATTAGGAACATCTTAAGTGCCCCAGCGGTGCCCGGCGAGCAATTTGTCTAAATCTGTTGGGATTAACCGCCATTCAGCCAAGGTAGAGAATGTTTTTTGTTTGTACAATTAGTAATCCTCCCTTTTATGTCTTGCTGTGTCTCTAAGCTTCTTTAACCCAACGAGCAAACTTTCATTAAACAAGAAAATACAAGTTTGGTCAGAGCATGGTAGGGCATTAAAAGCACTAAAACAAGCAACCATGTAACATCCAAGAATGTAAAAATTCACATTGGTGCAATTTACTAAAGTTTCCTACCACAGATCACCATGGTAATGAAGGCAATCCTGCAATCTTGGGTTTGAAGTCTACCAAGGTGACACAGGTGTACCCTAAAACTACTGCTGCGACAATGATGGCGGTGCTTTAAGGAATCCACTGTGTGCAGAGAACTTGCCCCTAAAAAATATCATGCCGACATAATTCAGACATTAAGCACCGGAAATTATGTCATCATTAGTGATGAGCGAATTTTTTCGCCAGGCGTGGACTCATGGCGAAATTCTGCACTTAGCCAACTGCAAATGTTTTCATGAAACTGAGGCAAGAATCCACCTCGAACAATGTTGCCACAACAAAAAATTCGTCAAGACTAAATTCTTGCCGAGACAAAAAAGTCACCATAAGAAAAAACGGCCATTGACTTTAACGCATTTGGCCAAAAAGTGGGCGAGACAAAAAGTTGCCTCAAGAAAAACGCCCAATTGACTTTAATGCATTTGGAGTTTGATGCAACGAATATAATAGCACTACCGCAACTCCCCCTCATTGGAGCAATTAAATTGGAATTGTAGGGGGTAAATACTTTTGGAAAGGTTTTTATAAGTGGGGGTTGAATTCTCCTTTAAATAAACCCATTAGGATGGCTTTTCCTCCAATAAGGATTAATTATATCTTAGTTTGGATCAAATACAAGGTACTGTTTTATTAGCACAGAGAACATTTTTGAATGTTTTAATTATTTGCTTAAAATGTCATCTATGGGAGACAGCCATCACGTAATTTGGAGATTTCGAGATAACAGGTTTCTAGATAACTGATTTCATTCCTGTACCCCTGTACATCATCCTAACTAAGATATATTTAATCCTTATTTGATGTAAAAAAATACTATTGGGTTTGTTTAATGTTGAAATAATTTTTTTGTAGAATTAACATACGATGATCCAAATTACAGAAAATCCAAGGCCCATATCTATACAATTTAGCTTATATGTCTTTCCCATGTTAACAAAAATTTTGACCAGACAAAAAAAACTGTACTATCCTATGGGCAAAGAACTTGCTAGTCAACCAAGTCGTGAAAGGTTTCTGAGCTGTGTGAAAACTGAATGCAACGCAAGTGTAGGAAACACTAACAGCTCGAACATCATTTTCACGTTCTCATTGAAAAGAAAATTCTGTAAAAGAATGATAAATGCTAGAAAATCAATTTATATTATAGAGAAGAAAAATTGTTTCCTATTCTTTTCCTGCTTTGTTTTGACCAGGTCACTGTTTTAATGATATTCTCTTCTACAGTCTTCCATCGATACCAAAAACGGAAAAGAAATCCACAGGAAGTCAAGATTTAAAATTGACATGTCATATTTTTCTTTAAATATTTCCATACTTTAATTTCAAATGGCCACTTGGAAGCATAGCATCAGATGAGGAAAGATTTAATGGTTCCACATATGTATACATTCTGAAATGCTGTAACATTAATTCCAAGGCTGAAGCGATTAGATGCCATGCCAAGTTGGTCTTCAGAAGTTGTAAAGTATCTGCTGAGGGGAAAAAGATGCTGATCTAACTTCATTGTCTGACTCATGAATTTTGAAATATACACGAGGCGGTGGATTTCTTAGCACAGCTTCAGGTATGCTCACGTATTGCCGGCTCCTATTTGTATCAGAAATCCATAGCTTGTAAAGGACGTGGGTGGACATAAAATGTATGGTTTCACCAGAAATAGTAACCACATTGATACCTGTCTTGAAACACAAGGAAGGACCACAAAAAAATATTTTCAGGTTATGAATCTGCATTTTAGGAGCTGCTACACTTTTAGAGGTTAATGCAGAGCAGTAGTTGAAGAGCCTATTAAATATTGCTTGTCTATTACAATCATTGGGATATGTTTGATGTAAAATTGAAATTCATGTTGGAAGAACTGTGTAAGGATTAGCTTGAGGCCCAGCATAGTGGTTTGAGATTGCACTGGGAGCCAATGTGAATGAGATGCATGAACTACATTGCATGAATCTTAATTGTCTGAATTGCGGTGTGGTACGTACTTCAGTTGTCATGCAGTTCTATCGTGTCAAATTGATGTGTATCGTTTATACTCATACACAGCTACATGGCATGTCTTCCAACATGTGTAAACCCTATAAATAGTGATGGGCGAATTTGCGCCGTTTCTATTTGCTGAAAAATTTGCGAATTCCGCGCGACATTCCCAAAACAGTGAAAAATAATAAATTGAATAAATTTGCCCATCACTACCTATAAATCACAATAAAAATTAAGAAAGTCTTTATTAATCCATGCCTTAGAGCAGAAAATACAGCAACATTTCAAGCCGTTCCCCAGCTCTTTTTCAAGCTTTGAGAAGTCTCCAAACAATTCTGGTGGTGGCAACTGTTCAATAACATAAATGGGCAAGAGAAGACTCTAACTATCTAACAATATCCTGCAGGAATAAAAAAACAAACATGCATGGCTAGCTAAAAATACTGGGTTGCAGATATGGTTACCAATAGGTAGTTAGATTTCCTCCTTCTTTCCTTCAGGAGGAAGCCCTGAGGAAGGTCTACCATCAAAGGTCCAAGGAATGAGGACTCATGGGGGATGCCCAAGAAAGTTATCGGTGAACAAGGTGGAGGATGATTTGAGAACAATGGGAGTACGTAATTGGCAATGGTGTGGGTTGGATTGAGAGCCAAGACTGGAGAACAGTCCTTGGAAAAAGAGAGGCAGTTGGGTCTGATCTTGGACATGAATAAGCTGTCAGGGCCCGAAGGCTCTGTTGTAGTGTGGACCAAGGAGGAGACAATAACACCAAGTTCGCGGTACAAAAGGATTTATCAGAAGAATAGTCGTAATCAGGCAAATGGTCAATACAGGCGGCAAGGATCAGAATCGATGAAACAGGCAAGAAGTCGGTACACGGTTTGCAGAATATCAAGAAATCACACCCAGGAACTATACAAGATAGACCTATAATTGGGCAAGGACAGAAAGGGCACTTGGGATTAAATAGTCCAAAAGTTGGCGCCAAACTTGACGCATTGACGTCATGACGCCGACGCCGGCGTCCACACGTTGGCGTCCTGACACCGGCGCACATTCTGACGCCGGCGTCCATTCCGTCGCCGGCGACCAATCCTGGGGCGACACGTTTCTGACGCAGTCATATTACGACCAGGAAGAGCCGCATGGTGGAGCAGGAGGTCGCCATCTTGGATGTCCCGTGGGGTAAGTTCTTTACTTTCCATTACATAAGCATAATGAGCATTTGGTGAGTCACGGTGGTAAAAAAATGCAGCTCTTTAAACAGGAAATGTAGGGAGATTCTTTCATTGTAGTGAGTAGTATTCCTCTGTAAAATGTAGCACTGTTTTGACATATAAAACAGTTCAAGCCTACTTCAGTTGTATTTCTTAACCTCCCTGGGTGTGTGGAATCATCTTCAACAACTATCATCTCTAAAATCGTCTCCTAGATAGAGTATTGTCTCCATATTTGCCCTACCCTCTAGTCTGAATCTGTCTTCTAGCTGAGTAAAGCAAACTCTCACAAATGAAAAACATATGATAATTGATTGATTGAGTTCACTGACTCTGTCACAAAAAGAGAGAAGGTTGCCAGCAAATCAACCAGAGCACTAGTTTAAGTAGATATACTAAGATAGATCCGTCATTGTGCGTCAGGCAGGGAATTCCTGGCAGCTTTGCGACTTGGCGCAAGTAGAAACTACTGGCAAGATGCCATAAGTAGCTTTCATCAAGTACTGTAAATAGAGAAGAAATGGGAACATGTTCATGCAAGACACCATGGTGGTATAGAAAGATCTTAGCTGAAGCTATCAGTCATAATCATGTTTTAATGCCTTTATAAAGGCGCCTAATCTGTGAATGATTATGATTGGCAGCTAAGTAAAGTTCTGCTGTATGCTTGACTTTCACTGCAGTATGGTGGTGCCAGATCAGATGTGCTAGGAAAAATTCTGATGAATGTAGTGTACCTCTTCTAATGAATGGTGCACAACCGGGGAACCCTGGAGCTATGGTCCTGGTGGTGGTGGTACATCCAGGGTTCCCAGTGCAGGTTTCTTCAACAGACAAAAGAGCTTATGACCAGTGAATTGGATGCAAAAGTGCTGCAACCCCCACTATGAAAATGCTTATTTTATCTAATTTTCATCAATTCAGATGCACAATCATGCCCATTTTAATGCAACTCAAGAGTAAATTCACAGTTATGCTCAAATTATGTGGGGAAATGTAGCTTTATTGGTAACAAAAGTTATCAGCATGAATATTACACCTCCTCTTTCATCAGTCAAGTGACTCCTATGATGTTTAAAGCCACCAAATAACAACATGCATTGCAGTGATCACCACTTTCAAGAGAGGAAAAGGTTAAAGTCCAATCTATGAGAAACATGAACTGCACTTGAGATTTAAAAGAGTATATAATCTTCTGCCTGTTCCAAAAGGGGTTTGAGGGGCACACACCTGGTTAATTTTCTTGGTTAATTGGGTGCACCTCCCGCAGTGTCCTTCCACACTGAGCCACAGGAATCAGGAAAGAGATGGGCAGCACTCCAGGAATGAGTAAAACTTGCCTTTATTTACACACAGCAGGGCAGCATAGCAACGTTTCGAGCCTCGCACGGCTCTTTGTCAAGCTAGCATATCATTATACAGATTCTCCTTTTATACACTATTGTCATAGCACCCTCTAGTGGGGCTGCATCAAAGTAACAAAAATACAAAACATTGTTTCACTTATCTGACAATATGTCAATTAGTAGTCCCATTTCAGAGAAAGTAGCAAAGTGTATCCTCAGATAGACTGTAAAAAAGGAGAACATTAAAACCATATTAAAATATTATAAATTATCTAAAAACAGGAGATAGATCATATTCCAGATTAAGCCCATTCGGTGCTAGGGTGTCCAGTTTCCTAATCCACCATGCCTCTTTATACAACAGTTTTTTAACCCTATTGCCTCCTCTTCTCAACTTCGGGACAGTATCCAAAACCTGGAATTTTAATTGTGAAACCGTATGGCCTACTTCCGTAAAATGTTTGGCGACTGGCTGGTCCATCCGTTTACATTTTATGGCTGATTTATGTTCTCTAATCCTATCTCTGGCCATATGTGAGGTTTGACCCACATAGACTAAGCCACAAGGGCACTTAATGGCATAAACCACAAATGTGGTAGTGCATGAATGGTGGCCAGAGATAGGAATAGGCATGCCACTTCTTGGGTGATGAATAACCTCTCCTTTTTGTATGTTGTTACAGCAATTGCACGAGCAACAGGCAAATGTGCCCCTCTTTACTGGACGCAGTACTGTCTGTCTATTCTCTTTCCCTGAACCCATGTCCGCCTTCACTAGCATGGAGCCTATAGTGCGGGCCTTTTTGTATGACATGACAGGTGGATCCTAAAAACCAATTTGGGAGAAATCCCTGCTTTTCAGAATCCACCTGTCATATCATACAAAAAGGCCCGCACTATAGGCTCCATGCTAGTGAAGGCGGACATGGGTTCAGGGAAAGAGAATAGACAGACAGTACTGCGTCCAGTAAAGAGGGGCACATTTGCCTGTTGCTCGTGCAATTGCTGTAACAACATACAAAAAGGAGAGGTTATTCATCACCCAAGAAGTGGCATGCCTATTCCTATCTCTGGCCACCATTCATGCACTACCACATTTGTGGTTTATGCCATTAAGTGCCCTTGTGGCTTAGTCTATGTGGGTCAAACCTCACGTATGGCCAGAGATAGGATTAGAGAACATAAATCAGCCATAAAATGTAAACGGATGGACCAGCCAGTCGCCAAACATTTTACGGAAGTAGGCCATACGGTTTCACAATTAAAATTCCAGGTTTTGGCTACTGTCCCGAAGTTGAGAAGAGGAGGCAATAGGGTTAAAAAACTGTTGTATAAAGAGGCATGGTGGATTAGGAAACTGGACACCCTAGCACCGAATGGGCTTAATCTGGAATATGATCTATCTCCTGTTTTTAGATAATTTATAATATTTTAATATGGTTTTAATGTTCTCCTTTTTTACAGTCTATCTGAGGATACACTTTGCTACTTTCTCTGAAATGGGACTACTAATTGACATATTGTCAGATAAGTGAAACAATGTTTTGTATTTTTGTTACTTTGATGCAGCCCCACTAGAGGGTGCTATGACAATAGTGTATAAAAGGAGAATCTGTATAATGATATGCTAGCTTGACAAAGAGCCGTGCGAGGCTCGAAACGTTGCTATGCTGCCCTGCTGTGTGTAAATAAAGGCAAGTTTTACTCATTCCTGGAGTGCTGCCCATCTCTTTTCTGATTCCTATAATCTTCTGCCTGCCAAGATACTATTTTGTTTTAGGCCATACAACCTCACAGAGGCAAAAAAAATTCTTCTTGGATGGCTACAAATCAACCCCTGCAGCTGTAGAATGAAGCTGCGGCCAGTGACTTTCAATTTCAACTAACGCAATGTAATAGCTCTGCCTTCAGGAGCAGAACTTAATAAGGTCAAAACTGGCTTTACAATTTGCATCTTAACTAACAGGGAACAGTAGAACTACTTTCCAAAGCAGAGCTTAATGGTGTCAAAGTTGACTTAACTAAAATCGGCTGGTGTCTAGAACCCAAATGAGTTCCAATGTTCTAGACCTTGGATTTGTTCTGTATCCCAATTCAACTAAAAAATTCACTCCCAAACCCTAATCCTAAAGGGTTTCAACTTCTACATTGGACAAGGCATCAGATCTATAAATACAACTGTTGGTGTCCCATACATATAAGTGAGACATGACTTTCTTTTAACTAAGAACTAACTAGAGTAATGATTGAAGGAAAAAAAATGATATGGGGCCTTTATTTTAGTCTTATTGACTTCATTGCTCTACAATATCTAAAGAGAATAACATTGTCAAATGATATTTTTAGTTTATTAATAATTAATTTTTATCTTATTTCATAAATGTCATTTCTCTGGGTATGCAGCACAGAGCTTTATTTTTTGTTTTATTTATAATATATTTATGCATTCAGGGGTCAAGCAGCCAAATTAAGCTCTGAAATGATATTTCTACTTCGTGGTATTTCTTATTGGAAGGATTTCTGCCAACATTGGGAAGCCAGTTGTCTGCTACTGAGTGCTGCAGCTTGTTTAGAATTACACAAACAAAATAAAAAAAAACACATTCTCTGGTCTATTAATTTGGGGTATGGGGGATAGAATAGATAGCTTGGTTATCGTGGACATACACCATTAATCTGGAGATGCCAATTACAGTGAGAAAATAATTTTAGGAGAACCTGCATGTTCTACACAACTATATATATATTAAAACAGGGGGGGAAACAATAATAATTAAAAAATCATTTGTGTTAATTATTGCTAAACTTTGCTCCTGCTCAATCTCAATCTTACCTCAACATGAGCTCCAAATTCTCAACCTCAAAACCAATGTCAAACAATGTTGTCAATGCTCCCAAAAGCATGTTTCTTTTTGTTTTCATTATAAAAAAAGGGTCAATTCCCTACTGGCTCCTGAAGTCTCTGTTCTGTCACCTATTTCTTGTGGGAAGGAAGGTTTCCTGAATGGCCTGGGAATCTTTTCACTTTATGTCCTTAGTCTATAAAATGGTAGAGGGCTCTTTCTCTCTTCCTGGACTCCATCCTAGCATTTGCTAGAGGCCCTGAGGTTGAGGTAGGGCTCAGTGTAGGACAGTGTAGGACTGAGAAATGAAGAACTGATGTCTTTAACTCAAGAACCACCACCCCAATGTATTTAATCTCAGCTTTTAACTTTTGACCAACCCAGCACCTCACTGCCCAACCTTGGACCTTCATCCTTTTTGTTCCAGTCCAAAATGATAAGATTGGGGGGCCACAGTGCCTGGCAGGCAGTGATCCTGGGTCAGCAGGGCCCATGATGGTCAAGGCCCACTGGGTTTCTCCCGGTGCTCCACCAGCCTAGTCTGACCCTGGTGTAGGAGTCCAAGATCACCCCTAAGGTGATCTTGGAAGTAGGGATCCTACAAAAGAAGATCAGATTGTGACCGCCTAGTTTCATGTCTTAGTATACCCTAGCCTAGGGCTTTAAGTCAGGCAAAATAAACTTACACTCTATATTAGTCTATTGCATTTAATTCTAATATGTTATATATCTATTACTATGTATAGAATGATGTGATATGAAATGAGTTTTAGATAGAAGGGAATTGCCTCCACTAATTGACTGACTTGCCAAAAAACAGTTCTAATCTGGTGCAAAGCTGATTCTGTTGACAGAGCAAGGAAACGTTGTAAAAAACAAATACGGGCAAATGGTTTAGGAGAAAGGCTTTGTATTAATTACAGTATGTTGGAGTAATTGGATAGGATTCAATTTTTAAACCAAGCAAGCAATTAAATCATCTTCTATTTACTCAGTGAGCCTAAGAAATACCTAAAATATTGTAGGTAAAACTATTAATCACACTTCATATCATTATGTCAATTGGGAGTGATATAAAACAGCAACATGCATTTAATAACCTAGATGGTGTATGCCATTGTTGCAGTTATTGGAGGTTATACAATTATGTAACTGGAGACATGGGCATTCATGGGGCAGTGGCATTGGTTCTTCCCCGGAGATCCCTCCAAAATTTAGCAGAAAAATAAATGTAATGCCAAGCTGGACATCCACGTGACAAAAGGACCTTCAGCACAGTTTTAGAATCTCCATAGACTGGAGATCATGGAGATTCCTCTGCATGACCCAACCAGCACCAAGATAAAGGCCATAGGGCAAATTTACAGTACAACTGACAGGGCAGGGAGCAAAGTGCTTGTTTTTTTTGTTATTTGCACTCTGCCTAGCTGCCATTGGCATTGATTGGGGTCTTAGTTTGGGCATTATGTAGGCAAACAAGTTAGGACATGCCAATGGGCTCAAGGAGCAATGAAACTAGGCATGCAGTAAGTACAGAGCTGAGCCAAGTACTCATGGTGCCCATGACCTGGCCTGGCACCATACACCACTGCTTTCTCACTCTGACACTCAAATCATCTCCCTGGTCCACATACCACCCCCCTCCATTACTTTCACATTCCCCTAACTGCATGTCTGAATGATGCTGGTGGCTTTTTTATGGCAGGAGGTAAAGACAGGGTTTCCTTGGGCCACCAACACCTTATGCCATTTTTTTCCCAGGGGCTGGTACAGAACACAGCCATATCCTGGACAGAACTGCTCCCTGAATACTGAGGGGCTCACTTTGGCACTCCTTAATGCTCTTGTATTTCTCTCTGTGGTCTTTGTAAATGACTCATAAGATTTTTCATTAAGACATTCACAATGTATTCAACTGGAACATTCCCTGAAGTTCTGAGAAACTGAAAACTTTGCAAAATTGCACAGAGCTACGTCAATATTTGACCTGTTACCATAGTTGTGACAACAGATGTCTGCTTGTCTGAGCATGATTGCCAAAGTTTCAATCAAGGTTCCTTTCCTTAAACACCATCTAAATTATGAAAGCATTAATTTTTTTTTTTTTTTTTTTTTTAATAGATACTGCACTTGGCAGCTCCCCAAAGAGACACTGCGGGTTTGCACACTTTGTCATTCATGCCTTGTCTTAGTCCATTCAAATTATTTTCAATTTGATTCCTTTCTCTGTTGGCTGCCCAAAGCCTATACCTTGTCACTTTGGAAACTGGCATGCGGGTTTAATTAAACAATTCGGATGAGAGAGTATGAATGTGCAGTATTTTTTTAAATTTTTAATGGAGAAATCTTTATGCTCACTGGGTTTCCTTTAATGATCTGAGAAGTTTTCTGTCAGGTTATTGCACCATCTCATATATAGCGACTCTTTCTGTCATTTACTATAGTTGACCCTCATTAGCCACAACGATTTATACATTCTCCTGTGAAACTCATAACCATCAAACATGAGGAAACATCTGATTAGCATATGCAAACCTTGAAACTTCCTCAGTCTCTGTATCCTGCTGTCAGACTTTGCATGGCTGGCTGATGAATTCATAGAAATGAGCGAAATTGGATTTTTTTTTACCCAGTATGAGAATGCATAAAAATCCTATTGTCTCCACTATAATGTTCCTCAGCTAATAGAAATAACGCAGTTGTTAGAAGATATTCACATTCAACATGGGCAGAGAGGAACTCTTTGCAATTCATTTTCAGACCTTGAGTAATACAGAAGACCCTGGACCACAGAGTAGGAATCCATGATCAAATCTCATTGAAGGCCCTGTTGAACATCCTACTGTTTCTGATATCCCAAAATATGAAATATATCCAGGGTTGTTCCATTTGACCATAGGATAAAATTTCCAACCTCAGTCCCTAAAGAAGTAGTTGCACTGAGGCAAGGGTCAATATTACATGCAAATTAGTTTAGGTTATGTTGGACCTGCATTCTCCCATTGAACCAATGCTAGCCGTTTGTGCAATTATGATCAAATACTGAAGAAAATATTGCATTGTAGATAAAAAATATGGTGCCTTGCCCCACTACTTTCCACTTTGCCCTACTTAAAGTGCAACTCTTCAAAGGAAGTGCAACATGCTCAGAGGGGAATATTGTTGAAAATCTCCAAGTTTTTTCCCCACAATGCAGCAGTTTCCACAGCATTCCAGTGCAGTTATGCATGTCGACTTAGGTACATCTTGCTGTACCTAACTGGAATACCAAGTCACATTGCAGCTATAGACAAGTGGCTGGTCCAAGCACTTTATTCAATGGCACCAATAAATGCAATGTTGAAAAAAAGCTGAGGATAACACAATTGTACCTAAAGATGAAGAACTCATTATTTTGGCTTAATAAGGAGCACAAGAAAAAGAGAGGTCACATTGAGTTTCATCGGACTATTAAGGTCTCCTCCATTGGCCCCATTTATACTGACCCAGAATAATGTCTAAAAACCAAATAAAGAGTAACAGGCCCCAAGGGTATAAAGTACATACAGCATTTAGATTTCTCTCTAGATCAGTAACTTTACAAAGCTTTAACAGGCTCATATGAGAAAATGTACCAGGAACTATAGGATCTACTACAAAGTAGGTTAAATTTTGCATCTTTTAAAACAGAGCCTCTTAGGTTTTTGCATAAAAGCCATCTTCATTTCATTCCAAGCTCTTCCATAGAAGAGATCTCACCTCCTTAAAGTAATCATGGCCATGGCTACCTTACTTGTGTATGTTCCTGAATGATATTTAGGTACAATTTTTGGGTATTTTAGCACCAGCTCATTGGCCTCTATGTATTTGTTATGTCTGTATGCAAGGGTAAACAGACTAATGTCAGTGGGTAGACAGTTTTATATCTTATAACTCAAGAAGATGCCTGTTCTGCAAGCATATTGTATGCATTCTGTCCATGACCTTGGTCTGTTTAAACATCAGCACCCCCAAGTTTGCCTGCCATGACCAAGACATCTTCTTGAACCATGATATTCTGAAGTCCTACTCAATCTCAACTATCAAATACAGCTTGATATTGTTATTTGTTTTAGGTTCTCAGCTAAACCAAAACAGCATGCCTTGGGCTTCCCTAAAAAGGTTTGGTATAGGCCTATGAGTCCTATGACTTGTTGTCACATACAGCTCTCTATATATTCAGAACAAGTGCTAGGCTCCCTGGTCACGGCTCAATCGTCTGCCCGTAGCAGCTGCCTCTGGCCTTGGTAGGAGCCTTCAGCTGCTCAGATGCCACCAGGTCTTAACTTGAGAGGAGCAAAGCAAGTGTTCTGAATGAGCAAAGGGGCAGGTTTGTTTCCAAGGTTTATGGCGGAAGGCAACACCAGGTTCTCATGGATTAAACGATAAAGTGTAGTCAGGTGGGGCTGTGGTCGGTACTGGCAGAGTTCAGAATAGTTAGGCAGGCCGGGTCAGTATAGGCAGAGTTCAGAATAGTCAGGCAGGCTAAAGGTCGGGATTTGTCAGAATTCAGAGTCAGACAGGCAAGGATCAAAACCGGAATACATACAGACAAAATTGCACCCAGGAAACTAATCAGATTAGACCTAACAATGGGCAACAATTTCTAGCCTGAAGCCCCTTTAAATACCTTTGAATATTACGCCAAGACGTGATGATGGCACACGCACGGCGCGTAAAACCCAGAAGTGCACACCGCACACACCATAGGAGAACCGGCACCAGGGAGAAAAGGATCACCACTGCAGGTGTCCCCACTGGCCCACTAGACTGCAGCATGAGTCCTCACACTTGTACAGATCCTTAGTGGTTGGGTGTTTCAATCTCTGATCTAAAATCAACTTTCTAACATGGCAAGGCTAATATCATTCCCTTGCTATCCTATTAAAGGATCAGAGAGAAAGCTAAAATTGTCCCCAACTCGAATAGCCTGGAAAATAGACCTAAATGAATGTAAAACAAATAATAAGCAAATATCTAGAGCACTAAATCCTGCACAATTCATGTAAAACAATTCATAGGGGAACTTCGGCAGAGCAGCGGAACATAAATATTTCATTCCTCCATGTGACGTCCTATGGGATTAACTGAAGATCAAGGCCCTTATAAGCATGCTACAAATAAGGGGAAGTAAGAGAAACTCTAATTATTTGATCAACAATAAATAGTAAAATCTAAGTTAATGTTGGGATGTATTCTGTAGGCAGTCTTGCAGCTTTTCATTTAATCTCACATGTACAGAATATGAGATATAGCTAGAGCTGGGTTGAAGCATCAGACAAATACTGCTGCAAATATTTCCTCTAATGACACAAGGAATCCAATACAAGTGGAATCTTAGAAGGTATCTTGACACACATACACATTAATGAACATATACAAGGAACTACTACTGCAATGTGATGTAAAGCAAAGTTCTCTCCATCTTCACATTCGTCCTTCTCCATCATAAAGTCCATAATTCACAAACTAGTCTGAAAACACTTGCAGGCAAAGGGAGCAACCTTTCTCCTTGACTAGCAGAAGATATCGCTTTAGGATAACTCTTTCTTCTTCTGTACTGTATTTTTAATGAGTCAGAAAGTGCTTATTTTAATACTAGCATTATTAATTTAGAGATATACCGTAAATGTGTGCACATGACCATAAGATGCAAAGATAAACAACATGGAACTGGACCTAGAAAATGGGTAATTGACAATATTAGAGGAAATTTTACTGTAATTAGATGAATCCTCTAAAACTATGTCGACAAAAAATTCATTCTTGGGTTGAGGATATTCTTATTTTTTTATGCAAAATGCCGATGCCTTTTAATATATTATTGTTTTATTTTCTGTTTAGAGACTACAGATAACAGTTATTGAAAACTAGGTTTAATATTTCATTGCAATACCATTTCTTAGCAGAGGCAGGAAGGGAGTCTGGTGGGAAAGGAGAAAACAGCACGGAAAAGATATAAAGTGGACATATTGATAAAAATACATGAGAGGGATGACAGGAGATGGATACAGTGGGTGTAATAATAGAAGGGAAGCAGAAAAAAGCAAACAAAAAGTGAGATTACATTTAACATTAGAAAGGTACAAAGGTAATAACAGACAGGGAATAATAATAATAGTTAAGGCGACAGATAGCCTACTTAAGGAAAAGAGGGCAAGACTGTTGGATAGGGAATATGCAGGATGAAACAAGAAAATAGTGTGATTATCCAGCTAATTATGCCATGGCTGGACTCTGATAAATCACCTGCTATGCTACTTGCTATTGAATAAAGAAACATATAGTCAGATACAATAAGAGGACAAAGAATCACATACACACACATTTTTTCCTAAATTGTATCATGAAAACCCCTCTGATTGAACTTGATTTTTGTTTATCTCCATCATTGAGAAGACAAAAAAAAACTTGAACGGAAAAAACCTTGATTAGTTGACTGCTACAGAAGCTTGTTGATGATTTTGCCAAAATGTTCTCACTATTTTCCAAAAACCACTCCAACCAAATCAGCATGGACTTTGCCCCCCCTTTATCAACCAATTTTCAAGAAAAATTCTTCTATGGGAAAAATCATAAAAAATCTGAATCATAAGATTTTTTTCAGATTTGTTGCAAAAAGTGCAAGTTTTTTGGAATATCACCCGAAAACCACAAAATCTTCAGATTATTGTGTAAAACCCAGCGCAGCTCACGATATCTTCCAATTGTAAACGGTATATCAGCCATTGACTTCTACATGAACTTGGCAGGTCTGAGTTGGAGCATTTATTAATCATATTTTTAACATTAATCATTAGAATTTGGAGTTTTTTTTTCTCTACGAAAAATTGTGTCTTCCTCAACCAGAAAAAAATGCACTTTGATAAATAACCTCCTTAAAGTGGGGTCTGGGTGCACATGCCCCAGAGTTGCAGCTTAAGGAAATAAACCAGCACCAGTCTACTGATTTGAACATTAGTAGACTAGCCTTACACATTTTGTGCAGGGATGTTTCTGGCTATGTTACCGCCCCCTCTCAACTGCCGCATACCTTTCAAAGTGCTGGACTGGGGCAATGAGGCAATTTTAGTACTGAGAGTAACTTGCGGGCTGCTGCTGCTTGAGGCAGGTTTCTCAACTCACTTCATGGCAGAAGCACTCCTGGTTTCATAGCAAATAGTGATGAGCAAATGTTTTCACCAGGCATGGATTCGCTGTGAAATCCGCATTTCACCATCTGCTAATTCTTTGAGAAACTGACAGATTCGCTCATAACTAGTGGCAAAGTACTTTCTCATAGCCTATGAATGAAGTGGTTTGTGTGCAATACCCTCTGATTAGAACATTGTGTGAAATGTAACAAATAAGTTAAATCAACTGGACTTGCTGTGTTTTTTCTTTGAAAAGAGGGCAAAAGTGTTGGATAGGGAATATGTACTATGAAACAGGAAAATAGTGTGTTTATCCAGCTAATTATGCCCTAGCTGGACTCTGATAAATCACCTGCTATGCCACCTGCTATTGAATAAAGAAACATATAGTCAGATACAATAAGAAGACAAAGAATCACATACACAAACATTTTTTCCTAAATTTCATCATGAAAAAACCCTCTGCTTGAACTTGATTTTTGTTTATCTTCATCATTGAGAAAACTTGAACTGAAAAAACCTTGGTTAGTTGACTGCTATAGAAGCTTGTGATGATTTTGCCAAAATCTGAAATGTTCTCACTATTTTCCAAAAACCACTCCAATCTGTACAAATAAGTTAAATCAACAGGACTTGCTGTGTTTTTTCCTTGAACCAGCCATCCAACAGGCTTTCTCGATTCAGAATACCTTGTGAAAAGGATCTTTCTTTGGCAATATATCCTCGGGAATGTTTCTCCAATCAGCATAATCTGTTTATCATAGTCTACAAGGATGTTATGAAGTTAGGTGTTGATTGTATTAGTTTGATTGGAGCTTTGAGCTGTTATTAAACCTTCCAGGGAGAGGTGCCAAAACAACATTGTATGTGGCAAACAATAGATGTCGCCCCCCACCTCTATTCAAACTTCAGTTTTTACATATATGGATTCTTTAACGCCTCTTTGAACCAGTCGCTCTCCCGGTCTAGAATCTGGACTTGGCAGTCTTCAAACGTGTGACCTTTTTCTTCTAGATGTAGGTACACGGCTGAGTTCTGACCAGAGGAGGTAGCTCTTCTGTGCTGCACCATACGTTGGTGTAACTGTTGTTTAGTTTCTCCCACATACAAATCAGAGCACTCCTCACTGCACTGCATATACAATGTTACTCTTCTTGTGCTTTGGGATGGGGTCTTTTGGGTTAACTAGTTGCTTTCTCAGTGTGTTTCTGGGTTTAAAGCATGTGGTGTTTATTACAAATTCTTCTAAGTTTTACCGACACCCCAGATATATATGGGAGAACCAAGTTCTTTCTCCTGTCCTGTTTTCTACTTTCGCCAGTAGTCTTGGTGTTATTGCTTCTCTTTTTACCGGTTTTCACAAGGGCCCAATCTGGATTCCCACACATCTTCAGGGCCCCTCTGAGATGTTTCATCTCTTTCAATGTAGCCTCCTTGATGGTGAGGATCTTGTCTGCTCTGTGATGTAGAGTTTTGATGACCCCCAGTTTGTGATATAGTGGATGGTGGGAGTCAAATAGCAGGTTCTGGTCTGTTTTGGTAGCTTTCCTGTAGACCTCTATTTCCAGCTTTCCATCCTCTCTGACTCTTACTAAACAGTGTTTTATCTTGCACATCTTCTTGTGGAAAGTTGATGTTGTGGTCCACTGTGTTGATGTGTTCAGTGAAAGTCTGTACCTCCTGTGTATGTATTTTGTGTCATCCACATATCGGAACCAATGAATGGGAGGGATTCCTTTGAAGTTATCCAGGGTCTTTCTTTCAACTTCCTCTATGTACAGGTTTGCCACAATGGGAAGGTTTAATAACACCCCAAAGCTCCAATCATGTTAATACAATCAAAACCTAACTTCATGACATCCTTGCAGATTATGATAAACAGATTATGCTGATTGGAGCAACATTCCAGAGGACACATTGCCAAAGAAAGATTGAGAAAGCCAGTTGGATGACTGGTGAAACATCTTCAAGAAAAAAACAAACCAAGTCCAGATGATTTGACTTATTTCTACAGATATACCATGACCTGGATGAATGAGAATCTTCACAAACATATGTGAAATGTAATCACTTTTATACCGGTATTCTGGGGGAAACACTGCATTTTGGGTCAAAGATGCCAATTTGCGATTCCATTCCACTTTCACTATGATTGTAAATGAATCTTCCAGTATCATATGATACAACTCTTGCCTATACAACTTTGTTTTGGCTTTGTCTGCATATTATACATATATTATTTCCTCATGTAAATACCACAGCTGGTCGATAGTAGTATCTCACTAATTTAGGATTGCTCACAATGCCTAAACAATGCCAATAAAATCTGGCTTCTGATTGGTTGCTATTAGTAATTTATGTTTCCTTACATAATTCTTACTGCACTTCACCAGTAAAAGCTAAGTGCTGATTGGTTGCCATGGGGAAGTATAGGAGATTCAACAATATCAAAAGGCTTGAATAACCCCCCAGTATTTCCTGTGAATTTCCTCTCTATTGGTGTCCGAGGATGCTGGGAGCAGCTCGATCTGCTTTGTGTGCAAAATCCCCGCATCCCAATATTAGCTGCAATATCATTTGCAATTCTGATCATGCACATGCAGAAATTATTTACATAGAATCCATGGGGAAACATGCACCTTCAGACTTCTGCAGGAAATTGCACGGCCGATCCTACCCTGAAATTGCTTTCTAGTTCAGTCCAATTTACGTCAGCTCATAGGCCGCGCAGGCCCGAGAATGATTGTAACCCAGAATATATGTCACTATTTGCATAAGTCAGTTGATACACAAAGCTAAAGGCAAAACACTGTATTAAACCTTGTTATTAGGGGGCAGTGTCTGAACTTCAGTCTCTTCACAGCTATTTACTGGGCATGAGATACAGAAACCAAACCGCATCGTAAAGAAACAGGAGCAAACAAGGTTTTTGCATTCTGTAGGCATCACCCTGTGCTAAATGGACTGCAGATGTTATAATATTAATTAATAGGATAGTGGGGCTAATGCACTGATGTTACTGACATGGCTAACCCACCATGTTTTTCCCATAATTCTCCATGCTTTTGCTAGAATAACCAGTCAAATTTTGGCTGATTAAAAAACTGGAAATTTTTGAGTTTTCCATATTTTTTTTGTTTCTTTGTTTTGATAAAAAAAATAGTTTTCTTCAGTTTAAAATGCCCAGAAAAAAATGGCCATCGACTTCACTGCATTTGGAAAAATTTCAGCAAATTTTTCCGTGGTTTCAAAAATTCTTTGGAGAACGTGTGAAAAGTTGGTTTCAAGGTACAATTAGAAGTCATTTACTTACTGTAGATCACTGACAAGATTGACAGACTGTAGTGGGCAAAGGGCAGCCCTTTTCTTACCACTCTTCTACTACAGGTAGGACTCCTTATCCAGAAAACTCCAAATTATCTGTCCCATAGACCTCATTTTAATTGACTAATTCATAATTTTGATTTCCTGTTTTTTATTTGAGCCTTACTAAGATAATCCTTATTTGAGGCAAAACAACTTCACTTGGTTTATTTAGGGGCTGATTCACTAAGCTCGAGTGAAGGATTCGAATGAAAAATACTTCGAATTTCGAAGTATTTTTTGGGTACTTCGACCATCGAATTGGTTAAATTCGTTCGAATTCGAACGAAATCGAACGAATCGAACGAAAAATCGTTCGACTATTCGACCATTCGATAGTCGAAGTACTTCCCCTTTAAAAAAAACTTCGACCCCCTACTTCGGCAGCTAAAAGCTACCGAAGTCAATGTTAGCCTATGGGGAAGGTCCCCATAGGCTTGCCTGTGATTTTTTGATCGAAGGATTTTCCTTCGATCGTTGGATTAAAATCCTTTGATCGATCGATCGCAGGATTAGCGCTAAATCCTTCGACTTCGATATTCGAAGTCGAAGGATTTCAATCCGAGGGTCGAATTTCGAAGTATTTTTAACTTCGAAATTCGACCCTTAGTGAATCGGCCCCTGTATGTTTAAATTATTTTCTAGTAGACTTAGGAGCCGATTCACTAAGGGTCGAATATCGAGGGTTAATTAACCCTCGATATTCGACTAGGAATTAAAATCCTTCGACTTCGAATATCGAAGTTGAAGGATTTAGCGCAGATAGTTCGATCGAACGATCGAAGGATAATTCCTTCGATCAAACGATAAAATCCTTCGAATCGAACGATTCGAAGGATTTTAATCCAACGATCGAAGGAATATCCTTCGATCAAAAAAAGTTAGCCAAGCCTATGGGGACCTTCCCCATAGGCTAACATTGACTTCGGTAGCTTTTAGATGGCGAACTAGGGGGTAGAAGTTTTTTTTAAAGAGACAGTACTTCGACTATCGAATGGTCGAATAGTGGAACGATTTTTAGTTCGAATCCTTCGATTCGAAGTCGAAGGTCGAAGTAGTCCATTCGATGGTCGAAGTAGCCCAAAAAAACCTTAGAAATTCGAAGTTTTTTACCTTCGAATCCTTCACTCGAAGTTAGTGAATCGGCCCCTTAAGGTATGGAGATATGGGATGCACAGAATCCACTATTTTGGATTCGGCTGAACCCCTGAATCCTTCACGAAAGATTCAGACGAAAACCAAACCAAATCCAAATCCTAATTTGCATATGTAAATTAGGGGAAAACATTTTTTAATTCCTTGTTTTGTGACAAAAAGTCATGCGATTTCCCCCATGCCCCTAATTTGCACATGCAAATTAAGATTCACGTTTGGTTCCTGGTCTGGCAGAAGGATTGAATCCTGGATTCTGTGCATCCCTAATGGAGATCCAAATCTGTAAAATCCCAGGTCCTGAGCATTCTGGATAACAGGTGCCAAGCTGAATTTAGCCAAGAAAAATTCACAAAACTTCAGGAAAAATTATCAAAAACGTTAAATGCATTGGAATCATTGTGCATTTTCCCTCCATGTTTTTCTAGCTCCAAATGTAAAATTCTAGCACTGATTTGTGAAATATGTTCCCTTAAATGTCTTTTCAACTACAAGTTTTGTAATTATTATTCGCCATTTGCAGATGGCGAAATATTGAGTTCATAAAGCAATTTCATTGGGGCAAAGAGCTGTCCCGATATCTGGCCTAAATTGCTTTTAGTACACGCAGCACTAGGTAGAAGACTGCATGCAACTTAGCACATATGCAAAGTGTAGTACATAAAGCAGTTATGAGGTGCATATTAGTGATGAGCGAATCTGTTTCGCTTTGCCGAACAATTGAGAAAAAAAAATGCGAAAATGTGAAAGATTGAAGTCATTGAAGTCATCAGGCCTCAAAATTGTTTTACACATGAAAATGTTTTACTTACTCCAAATGCATTAGGACAGTGGCATATGGGGAGATTTGTCGCCCAAGACTATTTATAAGCGTCAAATCTTCCGAAAATTAATATAAAAATACCACTAAGTCGTCCGAAATTGCCTTTGGAGGAAATTTTGGGTTTTTGTTGCAGTTTCGTAGAAAACAGCATTTTGAGTCTGTTCCTTTAATCACTTTTTTTTTGCTAGCTGCAAATATTTCAGAATTAGTCTCTTTTTAAACCCCTCTCATTAAGAGGCAGGGAACCTGGACAGTACTGCACAAACATTGCATGTCTTCCAGCATTTCAGGCCCAGCACTAAATGTACAAAGTCATTAAACTGGCAACCAAAAGCTTAAAATGGGATCCAAATAATGGGGTCATGGTACAAACTGTGCCTTTTTAAGAGCAGACATTACCCTGCCTGTAGACTTTATTGTGAATGCAGGTGGAAAGGGTGAATGTAGATCATGTCCTAATGAGAAAAAGACTCCAGATACTTCATATAGTTCACAAAGTCACAATGAAGTGCCTGCTTTTATATTTATATATATATATATTCTGTTTTTCCCTCCTGATATGGAGGAACTATCATTAGTTAATAGTCCATTAGGACTGGTAACTCTTCTTAAATCAATTATGGCCAACATCATATAGTCATATCAAAATGGCAAGAACATTTACCCATACAAAGACCCATACAATTTCCAGCTCGATTACGATCTTATTTTTATAAAGCACAGAACAAACCTTGATACCTGGGAATGATAACAGTAATAGTCTTGCATGGTATCGAAGCTCCTACAAGGGCACGCATCACTAGCGCCAAGAAAATATAGTTCATAATACTGTGTAATAAAACAGTGATAGGAATTGTAAACCAATATCTGTAGAACAAGGATTGTACCACTAACTATGTAAATATTACAAAAAAAGGTAATCTGAAAGATAAAAATGATTCTGCATTTGGCATTTTTATGTAACATCCAACAAATATTATTCTTATAGCGTTGGTTGTGAACTTTATTAATAAGAATAGAATTTAAGACATTCTATAATAATCATTCAAATTGAAATATTTTGGTTTAAAATTTCAATTTGGGGTGTGTGTTTTCTTATAATAATTATAATAATCATTTACATTTTAAAGATTTCAGTTTTTCAGGGTCAATCTGGCAGGCCTACTAACTAAACTCCCCTCCATTAGCCAGTTCCCAATCCCCAATAGAAACAATAATGATGTCCAGGATGGGATATAAACAGCCAATATGATAAGAGATAAATACATACAGTATAAGCAGTAAGTTACAGTGCATTAAACCCTAGCATGGAGGTATTTTGTTTGAGTTCTTGCCATTGTTCCAGAGATGATGCCAAGGTGATGAGCCTTGAGGCTGCTTGAAAATGGCCTTCAAAATAAAATTGAGTCTTGCCAATGACGAAGGAGATGACCATCTTGGATTGTACAGAACTGTACAACCCAAGCCATGCATAATTCCTTTTGCTGGGATTCCAGGCACTCTATTTCCAAGGGAATAGAGCTCCTAAACTGCTACATGGTCCAGTCAGTGCATCCTCCCTATATAACAGTTCCTGTAAAAAATACACATGTCCTCTTAAGATTTGGGTCTGTTAAATCCTATGAGAGACTGGCAGCTTCTTAAATTTGGATAGATATTCAGCCTGGGCTAAATCCTCAGCTGCCTTCTCTTTTGTGAAAAATAGCATCTATGATAGCACTGCAAATTGGCAGCAACACGGATCAATACACTGCATATACCTCAGTCCGATGTTATGTCACTTTCTTTAGCTTAGACAAACCCCAAGCACCTGTAAAATGGTTAAAGAGGAAAAAGACAACTTACACAAAAACTACATTTAATAATATAAATGGATTTGAACAAAGAAATGATTGCAGAGGATTCACTGTGGTGGAGATAATACCACTTTTACATTTTTAAACTGTATTCACAATTCAAATTTCTTCAATTTTTTTGTGTCACATTTTTGTTAATACTTGGCAACTTAAGTCATAGCTCTGTAAATATTGCCAGCAGGTTCTCCTCTGAAGGCTGCTTTGTTCAAGTACACATTTTAGCATCTGATGTACCCTTCAGCCAGAGGTCTCAAGCCAAAAACAGAAAACAGCTATTTAGTCCAAAAATATACTCGCCAAAAAGATTGACTTGGAGCATCTCTTGGTCATTCATAGACATCTGTTTATGTAAAAAGACAGTATCAGTTAATTATAGGTTGAAAATATACAAATGAAAATGCTGAACCATTTGAAGATGTCAGTACTTTAATGGAACCTCAGATGTGAAATGTTTTTCATCAAGCTCCAGTGGAATTATCATTTGCATTTCAATTCACTGTCAGGAAACTTTCATTTATTAATAGGTTGTGATAAGGCCAAGCTTTACTGCTCTTCTCAAGTCTTTTGGAAAGGAGTGTGCACCTATCTTTCCTGTATTGCGATTACCTTTGATTTTCCTTACCCTATGTTCTGTAATGTCTTCATAATTCACAGTGATAAAAAAAACAAACAGTGGGGGGGAGGACATTGAGGGGTGCTGGGTTACGAATGATACATAAGGTGAGGGGACAGTTGTTTAAAGGAAAACTATACCCCCAAAATGAATACTTGAGCAACAGATAGTTTATATCAAATTGAATGACATATAAAGAATCTTACCAAACTGGAATATATATTTACATAAATATTGCCCTTTTACATCTCTTGCCTTGAGCCACCATTTCGTGACTCTATCTGTGCTGCCTCAGAGATCACCTGACCAGAAATACTACAACACTTACTGTAACAGGAAGAAGTGAGGAAGCAAAAGGCAGAACTCTGTCTGTTAATTGGCTCATGTGACCTTACATGTGGTTTGTATGTGTGTACAGTGAATCTTACGATCTCAGGGGGCGGCCCTTATTTTTTAAAATGGCAATTTTCTATTTATGATTACCCAATGGCACATACTACTAAAAAAGTATATAATTATGATAATGGTTCATTTACATGAAGTAGGGTTTTACACATGAGCTGTGTTTTAATAGAGACCTACATTGTTTGGGGGGTATAGTTTTCCTTTAATGTCCATCCCTGTATCCTGTCCAAGTTGAAGCAACACTCAGGTTTTTTTAATCCAATAATGTAAGAATATGGGGCATATTTACTAAGCTCGAGTGAAGGATTCAAAGTAAAAAAAAGTCGAATTTCGACGTTTTTTTTGGGTACTTCGACAATCAAATAGGCTACTACAACCTTCAACTATGACCTTCGACTATGACCTTCGACTTTGATTCGAATGATTCGAACTAAAAATCATTCGACCATTCGATAGTCGATGTACTGTCTCTTTAAAAAATACTTCAACTACCTACTTCGCCACTTTAAACCTACTGATCGAAGGAAAATCCTTAGATCGATGGATTAAAATCCTTCGAATCGTTTGATTCGAAGGATTTAATCGTTCAAATGATTTTTCCTTCGATCAAAGTATTTGCGGTAAATCCTTCGACTTCGATATTCAAAGTCGAAGGATTTTACTTCGAGGGTCGAATACCGAGGGTTAATTAACCCTCGATATTCGACCCTTAGTAAATGTGCCCCTAAATGTTTAGATCTGGAGCATGATCATCCACATGCCTACAAATGTTAATGTACCTAAATTAATGAAGGGTGAGTTGTTTTAGGAGAATTATATATTAGTGTTTGTCTGGTCACTTACTGTACAGCTGGATCTTTGAAGCTGGTCATGCTTAGTCTCAGAGATATAGTTAGTTAAGCTCTTACATCTTTCTTTTGGGTCCCTGATGTTTAGTATCGATAAAATAATCAGGTCACCAAATTCAGCCTCCTTATGGATCATCTTTTGGCTTTAGATAATTTGTAACCTATGGTTTGGACATAAGCACGATTTAGGTGATGTTTAGGGTGGGGCCACAACCATTCCTTAATTTAGTGATCCCCAACCAGTGGCCTGTGAGGAACATATTACTCACCAACCCCTTGGATATTGCTCCCAGTGGCCTCAAAGCAGGTGCTTATTTTTGAATTCCAGGCTTGGAGGCAAGTTTAAGTTGTATAAAAATCAGGTGTACTGCTAAACAGAGACTCCTTTAGCCAGTCCACATAGGCAACCAAATAGCCAATCACAGCCATTATTTATCACCACCTTGTAATATTTTGTTGTGCTCCCCAATGATTGATTCTCATGGGTGAAGACGGTCGGTGACTTTCATCTTAACTAAAGTAAAACCTCTTTCCACAAAAGAGTAATAAGTAATTCTAAGATGAATATTGGGTTGCAAATTCAGGGCAAAATGTACTGTATGTTTCCACTCACCCTCTCCCCACCTGACCACCAGCACCCATCCTGGTTAGCCTGTCTGTTTGCCACCAGACTAACTCATTCCACCCCCATTATTACAGTGACAGAGACAACAGAGATGACAGCAGAAACTTATACCTCAAGCTCTATTGCCCTCCTCATCTGTGCCCTAGGCACATACTTCAACTGTCTACACCTAGGGGCAGATTTATCAAGGGTCGAAGTGAATTTGAGGGAATATTCGAAGTAAAAAAATTCTAAATTCAAAGTAATTTTTTGGATACTTCGACCATCGAATAGCATACTACGACTTCAACTTCGTATTCGATTCGAAGTAAAATACTTTGAATATTCGACCATTCGATAATCAAATACTGTCTCTTTAAAAAACTTTGACTTCAATACTTTGCCAAATTTAACCTGCCAAAGTGTTATGTTAGCCTTTGGGGACCTTCTAGAGCAGTTTTCTACGTTATTTGAAGTCAAAGAAAAATCGTTTGATCGATCACTGAACCTTCGACTTCGATATTCGAAGTTGAAGTAATTCAATTCGGTGGATCGAATTTCGAAGTATTTTCAACTTCGAAATTCGACCCTTGATAAATCTGCCCCTTAGTCCCAGTCCTGTGGGGTTGAAAAGCTGACTCTCAAGTGAATATTTACAAATGCCAAGCCCTAAAATGGATGCAAAATTATGCACTGAACACTATTCATAAAAGGACTTTGCTACCATACATGCTCAACACAATTTCATATTTCCATCACAATAACAAGGTAAATGTAACCTTTGTGCCCCATAAATATACAGTAGGTTTTAGAGTTTGAGAGAACTGAACTGGAAAAGATATTAGCAGACTGATTATATCCTCATGCATTCAAACATAAGGCACACATCACCCAATGGTATTCAAATTTCTTGACACGCCGACAAAAAAACCTCAGGTCTTGAATTATGATAAAATTAAAGAAAATCAAGTAAAAGACACCACTACATTGCAAATGTCTTTTTGTTTTTTAAAAGAATAATTTGTTGCCATGTTATGGGATTGTGTGTTGGAACTGCAGAGCAGATAATTGTCTGGATTGTTTCCATTTCATCCAAAAGTGCACAGTCATTTATCACTGACTCTGGCTCATTTTTGACATTCACAAAAATAGATAAACAAGCAGCTTGTGTAAATAAGGCTGGTAATGCTGTGCTGCGGAGCACAATACGGTCAAGGTCCCTTCTCTATTTGCCAAAAAATAAATATAAATCTGTTCCTCTACTTCCCGAAAGAGAATATTTTTTTTTTAACCCATGAAATGAAATGGAATTGTAAAATAATTTTGATTCATAGAATTTTATTTTCCTTTTTAAAAAATGTATTTGATTTTCTTGTGGTTAATATTCTGGTAAAAATAGATTTTCATGGTGATTTTTTATCTCTGATAACAGAATTTTCACTGTGAGTGAAACATATGACAAAATGAACTTCACTTCCATTTTTTGTTGTAGTTGGGTCACAAAACAACTACTTTAAAAGGAAGGCTGTTTCTTTGAAACTCACCTCCCATTTGAACCGTCTTTTTTTTTTATTTATCGTTTATCGTATAAAGGAATCTGTCTTTTTCATCCTACTGACTATGCCAGAAGCTGTCACCACGGACAAAGTGAATTATGAGTGGAATTTTTTTCTGAGGCAGACACAATGAATGTCACCAGTAGGATGAGATGTTTAAAGGAAGACAACTGACAGTAGCAAAGGAAATGACTTCTGAGGGTCTGGCAGCTGTTTGTTCATGGGACCTGCAAACAGAGCTTTTGTTACTCCTCTTTTGGCTTAATCATTTACTGTATTTCCAAGATACTGCTATAAGTCAGAGCAAGACCATCTAATACCATTCTCTCGAAACATATTCAGGCATTTTTGATTCATCACTTTATTGACTGTACATTACCAGATCCAAAGACTCTAAAAAAAATATATATATATATATATGTATATATATATATATATATATATATATATATATATATATATACACATATAAACTAACATTATATCAACAGTAAAATAGTGATGGATTTATAATCTTGTCATTTAACTTTTAATGATCTTTAGGATTTGAGATAAAGGGGATGACTTAATAATGATAATGGAATTAGTTGACATTCCTGTAGATGCAAAAAAGCCAACACATTGATAGTAAAGCGGATATAGGGAAAAAAAACTTTAGTATCTCTCATCTCTGAAACAAAAACCATTGTAGCTGCTTAACACTAGTGCTGACCAATCTTCCATATCCCCACTTTGGGGTAACCATGCACTGAAAAATTTTACTTTAGACATTTTGTTAGTTTCCCAGGTGCCCCTCTTCCATGTGACTTACTCTAATAAACTTCAGTTAATCTTTACTGCAGGTTTGGATAATATCACCCCCAGCAGCCCATCAGCAGAATTGGAAGGTAACCAGATAACAGATCCCTGACACCTGCATTGCTAAAAATGCTCCCATGCCCCACCTAGTGATAGATATGAAAACTAGTAAAAATCCAAGTCCGGCTAACCCAAGTTACCTCTCCTTCAGTTACAATGAGTAGGAGAAAAAATAACTTATCTTAAAGCAGTTCCATTGTGACGTGCTGGCATTTTCTTAATGCACATGACCAGATATAGCGACCCGAGATGGCTGCCTACACACCAATATTACTACCGTATGTAAACAAAAAAAATATGTTTATTGGTTCAAGAATAAAGTTTAAAATGGTAGAATGAATTACATGCAATGTACACAGTGTAATTTAGTAATAAATGCCATAAAATTCATGACAGAATCCCTTTAAACTATTCAGTTCTAAACAATTCTCTTCACACAGTCAGTGAAAAAACACATTGGGTCATGTTACATTCTGAGAAACCACTATTTAAATTCGAAAATATATAGTCCTGAAAGGGTTTTGCCAATTGTTTGTCCTTTCAGGAGATCCTACGTGCAACATTCATTGCTTTATCTTCTCTAGATAGATTGTTTAGCCAGACCTGTAAAGACTTATATGAAGTCAGTGATCCTTCTTTACCATCAGTAAGTGAATCTACAGTAGGCAAAGTCTATTAAAATTTAAGAAATGTTGGTGACCAATGATTTATATGGTGCAGGAGATTATTCGATAATGAGGAAACATTCTACTTCTATGAATTTTAATAAACGATTCTCCCATTTATCCATGAGAATTCTTTCTACAGTATCATTGCAAGCCTCAAAGTCCTCATTGTGTTCCTCTTCCATTTTGTTGGTGAAGAGAGCAGTTATTGTCACATACTGCTCTATTCATTTTGTGTAACTGATCCTCTTGAAACAATGCCGCTTTTCAGCTAATAAATAAACTAGGAGTAAAAAGGCTGAAAGCGCTGCTCGACTGTGTCACTTGTTAGAGGGAATTATTGATTTTGAGTGCTGATATAAAAGATACTGAAAGACATGTAGAGTTTGTGTTCGAGTTTTCTCTAAAATAAATGAATTGGATAAAACAGAGGGGGGTGGTGTCTTTTTCATTTTCTGCATCACTATGTTTAATCTATCCTAAAAAACGAAGAATATTTCTGAAAAACACCATGTCCCTTGTTACTGTGACTTATTCTGATTTTCTTGACTATAAGTAAATCATAGATGGAGTGAGTAGCAAGATATGTTATACAGTAGTTATAATTTCTGCTAGACTAAGTTAGCTAATGGCCTCTTTTTTTAAGAGAGAACCAATCAATGCAAGTTTCCATAGCATTGCACTGAAAGTAAAGCAAAGAGTCTTGACTCATGTTGTACTCCTGTTAAGGTGGCAAACGCATTTATATGAGCTCCTATGGACAGATATAAATTTAAGAGTTGAATATTCTGTTTTAATCAGGAAGATCAGATTCTTCTACTGCAGCTGCACTCAGACCTGGATTTGTGGCCAAGCCACAAAGGCCCGGGCCTAGGGCGGCAGAATAATAGGGGCGGCATGCTGCCCAGCCGCTTATCTGGGAGCTCCCCAGCGCTCTGGGGCAGGCGCGCATGTGCACTTGCACTGGAGGAGTGTATACGGGCCGGCATAGGACCGTGCGGCAAGGTGCCAGGACCGCGTGTCCTTGGGGCGCCCACCCACTAAATCTGGCCCTGGCTGCACTGGTGAAAATATAATGACATAAAACATAAAAGTTGACATTGAATGGAATGGGATTAATGGAAAATTCTGAAAGACTACAATGTCTGTCATATCATTGTGGAAGCCAATTATATGATCATTTTTCTTTTCCAAATGCTCATTTCTAGTAGTTTTAGTTGGGTAAAACCTTCTAACCCTTGACCTTACATGTGTGGTCCCTCAAGACTGAGTACTTGACCTTTGTCATTCTCATTATCTTTTCCATCTTTTGGAAAACTCATCAATTCCTTGGAGATTCTGCATCATTTTATGTTATGATATTTACTCCTCTTGGGCTGACCTCTCTTAAGCTTTCCCTCAAGTTTCCAAATGTCAATCTTCTGTATTATTTTGAATGTTTTTTTCCCTCTCTTCCTTGAATTCAACCTGTCTTCTATCATACTGATGTGCTAAATTGCACAAGTGTATTTACCCATTACAGTTTACCAGATGATTTAATTTTTAGTCTAATCAAAGCTAGTTCCTTCTTAGTTTCTGCTAGCAATGACACTGATACAATTTAGCACCTATGTTAGTAAATCATCCCCTCTGGTTTCTACACTTTTAAAAAGTGTGCTACCACCGAGTCAACTCTTGACAAAACCTGCCCAGTGCTCACTTATTTTGCCAACATTTTGCTTTCTATACCCGTTAATTCCAACTCTAACTCACAGATGAGTCATTTCATACCATTTGACTTATCTACAGCCTCAGAAAATTCACTGTACACCAAGAAGTACAAATTAAAGTAAAAATTGAAAAAGCCATAAAAAAATAGGTGAATAATAAAATACGTTGCAAAAATACTCTCTGTATACATCCCATCATGATTTCACAATTTGTCGTCCTGTTGTTTTTTTGTGCCAAGTCCTGCCTCTAGAAGGCAGAAACAAAGCACTCAGCATCTAGAGGCAGGGCTTAGTACTAAAAATGGTGTCTGGATATGGTGCAACAAAATGTAAAATCTGTATATAGATATAGATGAATGTCTAAAGACATTTAATCATTAATAGCCCATGGTTAAGTGCCTTTGGGCATGAAATGCATAGGGTCTATGGAGATGTGTATTTTTTTTAATTTTACCAATAGTGTTTTTACTTTTACTCTTTTGGCCTTGTGGATTTATTTCAATGTGGATGGTCTTCTGTTTACATCGGCTTACTGCTCTCCGAGCCAGGGCCAGTGTACCTGGACCACTGATTCCATTTGGTGAGTTTTCTACCTATGTCGTCTGTAGCACCTCAACTTTCCTTTAAATATTTATGTGTATATAGCCAATGAATAGTATAACCCATGCAATAAATGTATACTGATGTGGCCTGCACACTAAACGTCCATCATCAGATCAAGATACAATTATAGATCAGAACAACAGGCGATCAGTCCCAGATGAATCCTTTCAAGCTGGTGCCAAGGGGCTCAGGAAATCAACCACAAAACTTGACTAAAGGACAAAGAATTCTATAAGGCTCAATATTCCCAGCAATCTATTACTACAAAAGTGATTCCCAAAAGATAGATTTTGATCTACCAGTAGATAATAAGCAGATCACAGCAGCTCTAAACTGTCCACAAACAGCTCCTTTAAATAACCCTATTAGATAGTGCCCATTGTTCTTGTTTTAAAGTATCGGCTGGAAAATGGATATGGTCTTGTTAGTAAAACAATATTAGTATAACAATATCGTAACCCAATAAGGTTACATGTTCCATGGCAGTGTAATACCTAAGCTTGACCTAATAAAATCACTTGTAGACCCCAACATCATTAACAAGAGCATCTTTGCCCTACAGTATTAAAGATATTATCCACCATTAATGATGTGCCTTAAATTAACCTTCATATCACCTCTGTATTATATCGCCATAGGTATATGCAAAGGGGGTCAAACAGTTTTCAGACCAGGAAAAGTCAAAGTGAACATATTGTTCAGATAAAATGTCACAGAGGCAGGTGAACTGTGTACAATGTTAATCCAGTGTAAGTAAAACTCTATATACGTTGTTGGAACATTTATAAGCTGCACTACAGATGCTTTGCTTCCTTGTAAAGCTTTAATGCAGCAGAACAAACACAGTTGCCTGAAACCTGACTTCCTTCCACTCCGAGAATCTCTTTGTTTCACGGTTCTATCGCTAACTTTTGCCTAATAAAAAGAGATGAGAGACTGTGTCGGAAGTCTGCCCGCAGGGAACTCACCTTCTGTAATGTACAACTCCGAGCCCTGCAGAGCCCGAAACATTATAGTATGATAGACATGAGCAATGGAGTGAGGGATTATGTACATGCTGATATTACCATAAATGGTATATAGTATATGAATTTATATTACTCCCTTTGAATTTACTGCACAGACATAAATTTCCTACTGCCTAAAGCCAGAGGAAAGTAGAAAGAGAAAGGACGAACTAAGGTTATCTGTACTCAATAAACTAGCTATGCAGGGCAGCATACATTGAATTTGCCTCCCTTCTGGTCTAACCATAGATGCATAGTTACAGTATATACATTACAGAATCCAAGAATCTGGTCTCAAAGTGGTCTATAAAAGCCATATTTGCATCTTGTCTGACCGTCAGGTTTTCTCAGATCAATATCAATTTAATGCACCTTTGAAAATGCAACAGGGTACATTCAGGATCAAGGTTCTAAAAATAGTAAAGCAAATATACAAACAGATTAAAACACATGGTCCTACTGGGTTCTAAAAAAAAAGTTGTGCTTTAATATTGTAGTATGGGTTTTTAATAACATTTGGAAATTGTAGTGCAACATGGCATCTTGGCACAAAGACAATGCTTTATCGGAAACTTTAAGTTCTAAGCAATGGGCCATTGTGCAACTTGAACCTATGGGTCTGTCTTCATCCAAGGACAGGACCCTTTGTCTCCAGTGAAAATGCCTGCAGGAGACAAGACCTTTCAGACCCCTTTTGCTACAGGTTAAGGGTGTCCCTTGCTCCTTCCCCCTTGAACTAAATGCAAATGAGGGGTCGGGAACATAAATTGTCCTATTGTTATTCTTACATCTTTTTTTTATTTGCTGCTTCCCTATATAGGGTCTCACTATCTGTAGTTACACCAATGTGCAACTAGATTCAGGATGACATAGGGAGAGGCACTAAATAACATTTAGAACTTGTTCTCATTACATGATGGAGAGAGAAACAACACAATTTCCTTAGGCATAGAACCATAAAAAGAATAAAGAGCAGAGAACTTATAACATGGAAGGGCTGTAGTTTCATAGGTAGCAGGCTTGCCAAATTGTGATTGGCATACATAATTAGTAGCGGATAGGTAGTGACTAGAGTGAGAAGACAGAGCTCTAATGAGGAAACTAAAACAAATAAATGAATTTTGAACAGATAATAAAAAATGTTAACATAGGCAAGGTTACATTTTGCCAAAAAATTGTAATAACATTCTTAAAAATTGGTATTTAGTGGTTCCCGTCATTTAAAAGCAAAGGGGCCAGTGAACTGACTTGGAATCTCTTGAAATTACCTGTGATTCCAGGCAAGTGTTGGTAAAGTCAAAAAGGGAAATTCTGCATATTTTGACCGCCCACAGAGTTATTCGCATAATCATTCACACAAAGTCTAAACAAAAGATCTATTTACATAGGGCACCGCATCAACATTAACCCCTTCTTAAATGCACATCTTTTTTTCTAAAGTCCCTGTTTCATAGGATGTGAATGCTTCCTTCTAATGCTTTGTAATGAAATTTTTTTTTATAAAATGTCAAGGATCTGTGGGTGGAGGATCTCTAAAAAGCCGATAGATACGTGGACATCATTGTCTGTTCGTCATATTTTTTTCTAAATTGTCTATTGCATTTCAAGTTATTTTGTAGCTCTTATGACCTTGGGAAGCATATAACACACAATGTGTACTGTAATTTGGATTAAAAGTTGCACATGCTCCCTGAGTTCAAAGAAGGTCTTCCCAAATTATATTTGCAAAGTAGTACTCCATCGAAATGTTTAGTTGACCAGGACTAAACATTCTCTCCAACTTTGTCACTGGAACACCCTTCAACTTACACTACAGATCTATCCATACACTGTTAATAGTCAAAACCAGCAGTGAGAACAGCAATAGCAAGAGGCAAGACAATTACATTTGATATTAAAAAAATAAAAAAAAATCAACTGTATATCGGAATGAAATTGTCTTTCGGTAGACTTGTTATTTGAGGCTAACAACCTCTTTAAGCTACCGCGCCACCCGTATTTGCATCTTCCTGTGACAGAATACGCATTGATTGCACCTTTATAATGAAAGTGCAATATGTTGGTTTAATACATTCCCACCTTTAGCCTTTTCAGGCAATCTGTGTTTGCTGACCACTTAGAAAAAGAAATCTGAAAGCTGCATCTTCTGTTCTTTGTTAAGTGTGATTAGTATTCTGCTCTGCATACTGATGAGCTGGCATTATGAGGGACTTCAAATGTAAAGCTTACAGTATGTCAGAATGGGCCATATTTCAGAGATCAAGGCGTATGTGTTTTATTGTCTGAAGCCATCAAATCAATAAATTTGGACATAACTCAGCTTTGCTGTCAAGGAGAAATTACAACTGACATAGTTGCTTTATGTTGACATGGATGCTGGCCAAGGTACACCAAACCCAATGATGGATTTGGCTTTTTGACTGTTGTGCTGAATTAGAAGTATATTCCACTGCTATTACTTTGCCCTACAAAAATAATGTCATTGATTGTAGTTTACGCCTGTGCACTTCATTGGACTTCACTAGTGATGGGCGACATAGTTGCTTTATGTTGACATGGATGCCGGCCAAGGTACACCTACCCCAATGATGGATTTGGCTTTTTGACTGTTGTGCTGAATTAGAAGTATATTCCACAGGTATTACTTTGCCCTACAAAAATAATGTCATTGATTGTAGTTTACTAATGCCTAATTCCCGTGTTTCGCCGCCGGCGAATAAACTTGCAAAACTGCCACGAAAATTCACCAATGAATATTTGCCGGTGTCCAAAAAAAATGGACGCCGGTGTCCAAAATGAGACGCCGGCAGCGTTTCACAAATTTTTCGCAATTCCACAAATTTCACCGAAAATTTGCAAATTTTTCAGCGAAACAAAACAGGACAAATTTGCCCATCACTAGGCTTCACAGTTTGTAGCCTAGTCTATTGGAGAAGGTTGAAGTATCTTCTAGGAGTGCTATCTTTAAGTAGATAACCTTAATTATAACAGGTTACCAATAAATAAAAAGTTTGAATCATGTGATTCCATCATGGATTACTTAAAAAATAATATGCCAAAGGACTTGAGACATATTTTATTATAGCTTTCCCAGGCATGGCTGAGGTTTTAGAACCCCCAGGTTGTATAGGTTAGTCAGTAACTAGCATTAATTCAGTGTTGGTTGATTTGTGAGGCTGATTCTGACTCTGAAAGAGTGAATGATGAGTCTGTCTAAGCTGTTACTCCTCTGCAAGAAATAATTTATGTTAATGTAGCCCCCTTGGTTTTATTTTATCAGGTACAACATATGTGTGCCTAAGTCAGCAGTCTGAACATCTCGGTTTAGCGATCTATTGTACATTAATAGTAGCTACTTATGTTGACATGTTGGCTATTATGTTACAGTTTGTGGAAAGGTTGGCTGATGACTGTGCTGACAAATCATGTTTGGCTTCACTGGTAGATAGCACATGAAGGAAAGTGAACCATTGACCTTGATGGGAAAGAAGTTCAATACTTCCTTGCTTTATTCATCACTGTTGCTTTTGACTTTGCCGAGCATTAACATTTACTTTGGCAGCCAGACTGACCTTGCTAAATAATCATACATGACCTTGTTGTAAAAAAGGCCACAGATTATTTTTAAGCAAATGTAAGAAACATCTGCTAGAAAATGACTCATTTCAAGAATCTATCAACAGCTACAATGAAAGTTAATTTCTAAATGTGCATAGGCCTGAAATGTGGACATCAGCCCCATCAATATATTGATACCCATCAATATTCGAACAAGAGCTGAAGCTGCCACCAACACCCAATGACTGCAAAGGACTTTACAGATGCTTTAGTCCTTGAGAAAACTTTAAAGTCCCCAGAACTGAGACTATGACTGTTGGAATTCTTCACCTGAGGATGGTGGTTACAGGATGAGAGAAGATCATAGATTTCCTGTCAAAAGCCTCTATGAGCAACAATAATTTCTGAACCAAAACCAGAGATATTCTGGGCAGTTTGTTTTATGAGATCCTTCTCTGAAAGCCTCAAGGCCTGGTTGCATTTGTGGTGAAACTATCACATTTGTTCTCAGTTCCTCACTGCCTTGAAAATTTATGGTTTCTTCTTGACCAGATAATTAAACCTTGAAGAGACATTCGGAACAGATTTAATATCGGAGATGCAAGAATCCAATCGCCAGGCCCTCTCCTTAAAATACTTGCTATCATCTTACCGGTATAGGTCTCTTGGTTTAAACGTAAGCTGTATAAAGAAGATAAAAAATTATAACTGCTCCCTGAAATCACCTGAATACTCCAATAATTTTAATGACAGAGGCTATGACTGAGCGACGATTAAATATTCCATCTCTTCTCTGTAGGATGTAAGATTTTATAGAGATCATCAAATGCAAGGTACAGTCAGTACAGTGAAAAGGAGAAATATTGACTTGATAATAAATTAGACGGACATTATGGGCTGATTTTGCTAACCTGTGTTTTGCCATCAGATACACTGCACCTAAATGATAGCATTTTTATTGTATACCAAATTGAGGAATAAACCTGCAGACAAAACCAGTTACCAGTTACCAATGAGATATTTCAGACAATACAAAACCGAATTCCTATAGCCACTTCCTAAGTTGTACACTTAAATAAATATATAATAACATGAGACTCTCAAGAAAAACTGCAATTTCATGAATATACCCCCCGGCTTCAGCCAGTCACAATATAATCATCATCTTCCTTTAGCAGAGCCCATAAGGGATATACTTCTAGTCTTTGAAGCAAACTTCCATGAAATGTATACTTTAATACAGAGCTTCATATATCATTGAATCTCATCCAAAGAAACGGATGTAGGTGGGGATATTTATGGATTCAGTGCTCCTGTTAGATCTTTAAGATAAAGGATTTTAAAAATGTTTGCCATTCTACAGATTTCAAAAAAATGTTGTAACTTAACGTTCACGCTTTCGTCCAAAGTGAAAGTGGACAAAACGTATATGCCCTTTACAAACAAAAATGACTGTACAAAATATGTCTTTCCGAATTTCAGTGAAAACCAATTATTTGAAAGATTTTAACATAGCAGGAAAAAGTAGTACACTAAGTTCTGTTAGCTACATAACTGCCATTCAATTAAACAAGGTCTCACGAGACTTCTGAATCCAAGATGGTGGAACCCATGGCCTGAAGTAATTGAGCCAAGTCATGGTGTGACGCACGAGTTTTTACATGAAAATTTAAAAGAAAAGGATGCCAGATACCCAAACTCTTTGCGCGTATATAGGTCTTTCTTGCTAAAGTCCTGGGTGCTCCTGAGTTGCTATCTTGCCTTGATCCATTGGTTCCTGACCTCCTGGTTTGACTTTGACTTGGCTACTTGCTGCCTGCACTAATCTTGTTGCCTGGGTATGACTACAAACTCTCTTATCCCTTGCATATCTCAAATTGGACCTTTCTGTATAAAGCTTCCTCCTTCGTCCCAAATCCAGCCTCATATAGCTGCTAGGCCCTGACACAGGCACACTCTTGAGGGTGTGCATTGGTTGCCTACATTAAAGGGCACCTATAGGGAAAAAAATGTTTCCTCTGATAGAGCCAACACTCCATTTGGGGGAAACAATTCTCTTTTTGAAAAAAATATCCCCCATGACCGTTACATCACCGATAGGGATGTCGCGGACTGTTCGGCGGCGAACTTGTTCGCGCGAACATCGTCTGTTCGCGTCCGCCGCAAGTTCACGAACGTCGCGCGACGTTCGCCAATAGGCGTTCGCGTCAAAATCGTTCGACCATTCGACCATTCGATCGTTCGATTTTCGTTCGATTCGAACGAAAATCGTTCGATCGAACGATTAAAATCCTTCGATCGTTCGAATCGAACGATTTTCGGATGTTCGAAGTTCGCAAACTGTTCGCGAACTGTTCGCATTTTTTGCCGGTGTTCGCGAACGGCGTTCGCGAACACATTATCGGCGGTTCGCTACATCCCTAATCACCGACACTTGAATGGAGCTCCAGGTGCAGAAGACCATATTTTATCGGACAGTTGTATGCTTAATGAGAGATTCACCCAGCTTACACATTATACACATCTCAGAGGCTGAAGCCCATCCCCAGAATTTGCCGAACAATTGGGAGATTACCAAAAGGGAGACTTTACATGCCTATACAAACATCACAATTCAGAAATGGATACCTGTTAAAGCTACTACTATTAATTGATGTGCATTGATTAAATCTAAACGTCTGTGAGTACCCATCAAAACTATGACACGTGGTGGTTTAAGTTGGTGTGACTATACAGTGACAGCCTGACATACTGAAAAAATGCACGTGGTGGATTTTAAAAAGTGGGTCTGTTAGGCCATATTAGTACAATATACTAAACTATACTGTATTATTCTTTTTGCTATTACTTGTATCCCTGAACTAGGATGTAATATGCCCGCTCAACAATTTTCCTGCATCTTTGCAAATTAATCCATTAAAGCAATAAACACACTGGGGGTCATTTTTAAACTTCGCGCAAGGCAGATTGGTTCGCAAAGTGAATATATTTGCCCTGTGCACGGTTATATTTATAAAACTGAATAATTGTGGTGCAAACACAATGCGAATGTCAAGAAGAGCTTTTTAAATATGTAAAAAATCACAAATTGTGGATATTTATGCGAACACTCTTCGACTGAATTACGCCACAACTTTGGTGGCGGAGAAAATATTCGCAAAACAGTTTCGCAAAGTGCGAATTTAAGTTACTGTCAACTGTATTTTCGTGCACAACAGCCTCACAGATTCCACCTCATTTGCGTGCCATTTGCGAAAACCAGAAAGACGGGCAGAGCAGTGCAATATATTAGTGATTAGGAAAAAACATGGGCAATACAACCATTTGCAAAAAAATATGCATTGCGCGAACTTTATAAATGACCCCCACTATTTTTCCTTTATCAACTCACCCAATGCTGCACAAGGTAGTTCCCCATTTCCTGGTTCCAACTTCCTGGGCAGAGAGCTCAGTCCCCATTTCCCTTTCAAATACTGGATTTTCCTTTTTTTTTTATAGCTTTTATTTTTGCATTAACAATAACACAAAGCATACAGTGGGAAAGAAATTAAAAGGGGGGGAAAAATAAATAATAAATGGTTGGGGGAGGGGGAATTGGTGGTTGGGCCACCCGTTGGACAGTCCAGGAGTCATATTATGCCAAATGAGTTAGTCCATTTCGGTGTTGGTGTCTTGACATGAGGTCCAGGCATTCCAAATTTTAGCAAATTTGTCTGGACAACCTCTACTCAGGTAGGTCAGCCTGTACATTGGAAGTGCTTCGTTAACCAATTTCTTCCACAATGGCACCGTAGGGGGGTCTCGGAGTTTCCACTTTAGTGCAATAACCTTCCGTGCATAAAAGAGTAGTAAACGGAACATTTGTCATGCAGCTTGTTGCGGAATTAAATGGTCTATATGACCTAGTAGAAAAATTTCCAGCACCAGAACCGGAGGAAAGTCCAGATAAGTTTGTAAATATATGGCTAGGTTCTTCCAGTAAGTATTGATAACCGTACAGGACCAAAAAGCATGCATAAAGGTACCTGGTTCTAGACCACACTTATAACACAAATTATCCGGGATCAATCTCATATGAAACAAACGTACTGGGGTATAATACAACCTATGAATCATTTTATGTTGTATAAGCCTATCCCCGCTGCTAATCACCGTGGAAACAAAGGTCGCTGTGATATCATCCCAATCATCCAACTCCAAGTTAGGGATATCTTGGGCCCATTTTCTATAACATTTTGCATATGGGTTACCTCTTTGGGAATTTAACAGATTATACACATTAGACAGTCGTTTCTTCTGTTCAGGTACCTTAAGCAAAGTTTCCAAGGCTGGGGTTTCCAGTAGAGGTGCATTTGAGAATTGGGCATTCAGAGCATGTCGAACCTGGAGATACCTGTAGAACATAGTACGTGGTAACTGAAATTCTTGGGACAAGTCAGTAAATGACTTAAGTATCTGGTTGTGATACAACTGGCCCAAATATCTGATGTTATAGGTCGCCCATAATTGCGGGTCCGGTATCGTTCTTAAGTGTGGCAGGGATGGGTTCAGCTACAGTGGCATATTGGGTGATACTTGTGGGGTGGTGGGTTTACGTAAAGCCGAAGCTTTTTTCCAAGCAAGCATGCCCGTGCAGAATGTGGAAAGTGGCCATCCGTTTTGAGAGATGCCACGAAATGGCAGATTAGCTAGTGATTCAAAGGAACCCGCCACCGCAGCAGCGGTTATGCTAGCAGTGTCATCAGCTAAAGGGTTGAGCCACCCTGCCACATGAGTAAGTTGAGATGCTAGATAGTATATAAAAAAGTGAGGCAGAGCTAGGCCCCCAAGTTCCTTAGGTGCAGTTAGCAATGCTAGTTTGATTCGAGGTTGTTTGTTAGCCCAAATAAATGATGACACCATGGAGTCCAACCGTGAAAACAGTGCTGCCGGCATAACATTAGGTGCATTTTGGAACATAAACAACAACTTAGGAAGGATAATCATATTAACCCTGCCAATTAGATTAAGCGGGAGTGGGGACCATAGGGAGAATTTGTGACCGATATTGGCTACAACTGGGTCTACGTTTAGGGCGGTATATTGGGAGAGGTCCGGATGAATGACTATACCTAGGTATTTGAAGTGATCTACCTGTGTTAGTGCCTGTGCCTGATTTAGAGGTCGCTGCAGGGATGTACCCAGGTGTAGAAGTGTGGATTTGGACCAATTAACCGTGAGACCCGATGCTTTCCCAAACTGATCAACAACCTGGAGCAGTCTATCAAGTGAATGGCGTGTATCTTTCAAATAGATTAAGGTGTCGTCAGCATATAGAGAAATTTTCTCTTCCAATGCCTCCACTTTCCAACCAAGGATATCTGGATCATTACGAATCAGGCCAGCTAATGGTTCTATGGCGATAGCAAATAAGTATGGGGACAAGGGACAGCCCTGCCTCGTACCTCTGCTTAACGTCAAGGAGGGGGATATCTTACGGTTAGTTTGAATGCTAGCTGTAGGATTTGTATATAATAATTTAACCCAGTTGAGGAAATTGGGTCCAAAGCCCATGTGTTCCATAGTTGCCCATAGGAATTCCCAGTGTAGTGAGTCAAAAGCTTTCCTGATGTCTAAAGCGACAATTGCTCAATGATTTTTGCTTAGGGCTAAATACTCCATATTGGTGTAGAGCCTATGTTGATGGATGTGGCCTTTCCGGGCATAAACCCAGTTTGGTCTGGATGAATCAATGTCTCTATTACTCGTACTAATCGCAGCGCTAGAATTTTAGCTAATATCTTATTATCACACGTGAGTAAGGAGATAGGCCTATAAGCAGCACAATCCTCAACATCACCACCAGGTTTTGGGATTTGGACAATTAACGCTTCCTGGGTCGTTGGTGGGAGGTGACCTTTAAGAAGAGCCTCTTGGTACATGTTTAGTAACCTGGGTGCCATACTATCCAGTTGGGTTTTGTATAGTTCAATAGGAATCCTGTCTAGCCCTGGGGTCTTTCCCGAAGGGAATGCAGAAATTGCTACCTTGATCTCTTCTAACGAGATAGGGCTTTCCAGTAATTGTTGTTCAGTAGCGGAGAGATTGGGAAGTTTAACATTGCTAAGAATTTGTAGCGGGCAAGCATCATGTGTAGGAAGTGCTGGGTTGTAAAGTTGAGTATAGAATTCTCTAAAGGCATCGTTGATACCGGTAGGGGAGTCAACGCGAGTGCCATTGGCTTGCCGAACCCTAGGGATAACTGTTATAATTTTTTGTTCTCTGGAGAGATACGCTAAGAGTTTGCCAGCTTTATTACCTTTCTCAAACACGACCTGCGAGGTACACAATAGTTTTTTTTTGGTTTTGTCAAGAATGTGAAGTTGGAGATCTCTTTGGGCTTGTGCAACCTTAGCATAAATGGCGGGGGATGGATCTGTCGCGAATTGAGTTTGCGCTGTTGTGACCTCAGCATTTAGATTATTCAGTATTGTATCTAACTGGCGTCTATACACCGCTATGTTGCCAATAAAGGATCCCCTAAGACAGGCTTTTGAGGCCTCCCAAACAACTAGAGGGTCGACGGAGTTCACATTCTCCAACCAGTAACTCTCCTGTTCTTGTGCCACCCAATCAGACACTTCAGGCACAGTAAGCCACTTAGGATTGAGGTGCCACATGGGTGTAGTACAGTCATGATCTGATCTGATGGATATGTTAAGTGGGGCATGGTCTGAAATACCCCCCGGTAAGTAACGGGCATTAGTAATTTTGGCTTGCAGAATTGGCGATGCCAGTGCTAAATCTATTCGCGATGCCGTCTTATGGGTGGCTGAATAGCAAGAGTATGCTTGTCCTACCGGGTGGGCCTGCCTCCAGATGTCGATAAAGTTATAAGCGTGACACCAATTAAGCAAGGGGGTCGAGCCTCGGTTACCTGGGGGGCAACGGTCTATCTCCGCTTTCAAAACCATATTGAGATCACCCATTAGCAGTGTGGGGGCTGGATCCATATTCAATATCTTCCCCATGACCTCATCAAGTATAGCGATGTCGGCTGGCGAGGGCAAATACACACATACCAGATTAAGTAACTGCTGTTGCATTGAGCATTGCACAACAATATATCTACCAAGTCGATCAGTATGTAACTCCACTATAGTGAGATTCGTTTTTTTACTCACTAGGATTGCCACTCCTCTAGAGTAATTTGAGAGTTCAGCGTGATACACTCTAGCAACCCTCGCTTTTTTCAAAGCTAGAATACGACCACCTGTAAGGTGCGTTTCTTGAAGGAAAACCAGGTGTGGGTGGTACTTTTTGAGATATTGGAATACCAGGCCCCTTTTAATCTTGGAATTGAGGCCTCTGGTATTCCAAGAAATTATATCGATCGACTCCATATTGTAAATTTGGGAAGATAAACAGGCATAATCAAACGAAATGTAACATGCTGAAACCAAGGTGGCCCACTGGGGAAGGGTGGGGGTGGGGAAAATAAAAGAAACCATACAATTCTAGTAAAATACACTCGCATTGTATAACAATATACAGACCAAACAGTAACCCTCCCTCCCTGTCTATCCTTAAAACTAGGTAGACCTATTACCCGTAAATACCAACTGTGGGGTGAAGTCCAAGCCCCGGAAGATCAAGTACTGTGTATTCGAGTTCTTGAGAAGACTCCGCCAGCGGACTCTGCATAATGAGCCCAGATATGGTGCAATCGTCCAATAAGTGGCGTTGTAGTAACCCCGACAGGAAGCCAAAAAAGTGGGGACAAACCATCATTGATTATTGCCTAGGGCTGTTGCGTGGGTTCGGCAGGTGTTTACCATCAAGCCAGGATGCAGCCTCCTCTGGAGAATTGAAAAAGTAGGACTGAGTGCCTTCCACGATCTTGAGCTTGGCTGGATATAAGACAGCATACTTGTACTGTAAATCCCTCAGACGTTTATTGACAGCAATAAAGGTTTTCTTTTGTAGAGCCGTGGAATAGTCCGGGAACAACATAATTTTGTCCCCGTCGTATTGTATTTCAGCCTTATGGCGTGCCGCATTCAGTATGGCATCTCTATCCCGGAAATTTAGCAGACGTAGCAGGAAGGGCCTCGATGGGGCCCCAGGTCTAGGGGGTCTTCCTGGCACACGATGCGCCCGTTCCACCACGAAGTGTTGCGACAGGATGTCAGGCCCAAATTTGTCACGGAGCCATGTTTCAATAAAAATCACCGGATTATCTCCTTGAGCTCGTTCAGGTAAGCCAACGATCCGAATGTTATTGCGGCGCTGTAGGTTTTCGTAATCCTCAAGCAGCTCTGCTTGTTGCTTTATTTGCTGCGTCAGGCTGCTGAGTTGATCTGGAATTGGGCCTTGTACGTCCTCCATGTTGGCGATCCGGCTCTGCATTTCCCTCTGCCTTTCACGGATCGCTTGGACATCCGCACGCAGCAGTGAGAAGTCTACCTTCAGCTCCTCAATTTGGGTAGATAGGGCAGCACGGGATTCGGCAATAGCCGCCAGGAGTATTTGGAGAAATACTGGATTTTCTAGTTTTAATGAATACAGCCCCTTTCTACCCATCGGCTCTTACTGTGCTTCAATGTCACTCGTATAGTAGATGTATGCTCAATCCCTGGGCACCTGGTTGAGACATGCAGAATGGGTCACTTTATGGCCAACTTAAGCTTTCAGAGTGAATGTGACATTATTTCATCTAATAGTGTCCCTTTAAGAAGCTATCTTTTCAGTCTGACTTTTCCAACACAATTATGGCTCATAAGAACACAATGCCAAGGTCACATTTGATTTTCTGAAAAATATAAAGTGATATTTCTATGCGCTGTCAAACAGGCACAGGCAGATCTGCAGCTGCACACCTACACATTTATTCCCTTTCCGAGATGAACATCTATAAACAGATTTACAATCACAAAGGTTAATTTCTTAAGCATATTTAGAGCTCTTACTTATCCTACAGGTCTTGGATTGTCTTTATTTTACAGATTTATTCAGTTTTCTAGTCTGTCGGCCAAGAGGGGACCTAGTCAATTCTGTAAAATTCTGATTCACTTATTTTTATTTCTTTATACAGTGGAAATATATTCAACAATGCAGCAAAACCAGGGAGGAAGACTGAAAATACTAATAACAATCCAGGATCGGTATGAATTAAAAAAATGAGTTAGCGCCTATAGCTCAGTCTAAATAAACCTCTTTCATGCAAATGTTTCTTATTTCAGTTCATGGTTTTATGCAAATAAATGCTAAGAGAAATAGATAGAAACTCATTTGTAAAAATGTAAAAGGTCAGTAACTCAACCCTCCTGAACTGTTAAATGTGTTAATTTACATATTAAATTATCATCGTTATACTACATCTGGCCTGATGTTGGTTAAAGGGGTGATTCATCTTTAAGTAAGAGTTTAGTATGTTCTAGAATGGCTAATTTTAAGCAATTTTTCTATTGGACTTAATCTTTTTTTTTTATTGTTTTTAAATTATTTGCGTTTTCTTCTGCCTCCTTCCAGCTTTCAAATGAGGGTCACTGACCCCATCTAAAAAATGCTCTGTGAGGCTACAAATGTATTGTTATTGCTACTTTTTATTACTCATATTTCTATTCAGGCCTCTCCTATTCATATTCCAGTCTCTTATTTATATCAATGCATGGTTGTTAGGGTAATTTAGACCCTAGAATCTGAATGGCTGAAACTGCAAACTGGAGAGCTTCTGAATAAAAACCTAAATAACTCAAAAAATATAAATTGCAAATTGTCTCAAAATTTCACTCTCTACATCATACAAATAGTTAATTTAAAGCTCAACAACCTCTTTAAAACAATATAGTTGTATAAATAGTAATGTGCAACTTTTACTTAAAATTTTTAAACATGCAAAAAATAATTGCAAAATGGCAATATTTTGCAGAAAATTCACAAAATCAGTGGGAAGTCATTCTTTTCCAGTACAAACAATCCAATACATTTTTGCATAGAGAAATTCTAATTATGCTGTTTTTCTACATTTTTCCTGCAATTTTTTTCTGAAACAAAAAACCTGCACCTTTTTGGATGAAACAAAAACATATTGCATATTCCCAGATTCACAAACTTGAATGCAAAACTATACCGGGTCAGAAAGTTTACTCATCCTCATGTATTAATCATCAAAACAGCAAAAACAGATTGACCTAATTAACCTACTTCTAGTACCTAAAACCCCATATTAATAAAAATATTTCATTTTATTTTTTTACTTTTTTGATATTTATTTTTGTATGACTTTTTTGATGTATTTCTATTTTGTCATAGTAACAAATATTTCTGACACTTTTTTTTTCAAATTCATATACATTTTTAAAGTAAAGTAAAGTTTTACAATTAGACAATTCTGTTTTTCCATAAACATTACAGAACTAGAATTCAATTATATTTCAGGTTTTTTTTTTTACAGTACTTCATTCTGTAGGGCTTTCTCTGACAACTTTTGAAATATATTATCTATTGTCTAGGCAACAAATTAAATCATTACCGTATATACTCCAGTATAAGCCGACCCAGGTATAAGCCGAGGTACCTAATTTTACCTATGAAAACTGGAAAAACTTATTGACTCTAGTATAAGCCTAGACACAACTACAGCCCTGTCTCCCAGCAGCGCGCATTCTGCCAAAGCGACCCCCCCAGCTATCAACCAGACTTCTTTGCAAAGTTGATGGTGACAGAGAATTGCCAAACGGATTACTGTGTGCATTGTCCCACTGTCCCACTACCATGTGCAGAGGGTGCTGTGTGATATTGCCATCACTGTTAATCTTTCATATAACCAACAGAGGGCGCTGTGTGATATTGCCATCACTGTTAATCCTTCATATAACCAACAGAGGGCGCTGTGTGATATTGCCATCACTGTTAATCCTTCATATAACCAACAGAGGGCGCTGTGTGATATTGCAGTCACTGTTATTCTTTCATATAACCAACAGAGGGCACTGTGTGATATTGCAGTCACTGTTAATCTTTCATATAACCAACAGAGGGTGCACTGTTATTCTTTCATATAACCAACAGAGGGTGCTGTGTGGTATTGCAGTCACTGTTATTCTTTCATATAACCAACAGAGGGCACACTGTTATTCTTTCATATAACCAACAGATAGCGCTGTGTGATATTGCAGTTACTGTTATTCTTTCATACAACCAACAGAGGGTGCACTGTTATTCTTTCATATAACCAACAAAGGGCACTGTGCGATATTGCAGTCTCTCCCCAAGCGAACTGTTGGTATAGGAATGATTAAAAGTGACTGCAATCTCAGCTACAAGAGCATTGACTAGAGATTATTCAGCAGTACTTGACCCGAGTATAAGCCGAGGTAGACTTTTTCAGCACATTTTGGATGCTGAAGAACTCGGCTTATACTCGAGTATATACGGTAAATTAATTAATGATTAAATTAATCATATAAAAGATATGGACACTGGATAAAACGAAGATACCAGGGGTTGCAATTCTTCAAAGATTCAATCATTCTTCCCTTGGCTGTAAGCCAGATAATTGAAGTTTGGAAGTCAATAAATGTGACCAATTGCATACTGTTGTACAGTGCTTAGACCAGACTAACAATTTGCTGTATAGGAGAATGCTGTAATCATCCCAACAGTTTTTTTCCAACAGAAACTAATTAACGTTACTTTGGGTGTAACATACAAGAAATGCACAAGTTGTAGTTTAATGTCCAGGATGTTCTTAGAGACTTAAGGACTTAAGGATCAGCTCACCAACAGCCACATCTGAAGGGGCATCAATAGCACAATGAAGGATATTTGATCAAGTACTGCTGAATAATCTCTAGTCAATGCTCTTGTACGACCTCAACTCAATGACCCTAGAGTGTGCTGTAGGCAATGGCAGAAATGTGTTTTCACCTCCATGATGCCAATCAAAACCAATGCCTTAAATTGAAACCCTTCTGTAAACTCCACCGTTTCTTCTTAACATAGTTCCAACAATTTTATCTAATGAGTGTCTCAAATATTGTAGAATATGATTTAGATCTAATGTGTAAGAACAGTTTGAGGACATCCAGGATCATTTACTGGAATGATCAATAGATATTACACAGTATAATTAATTCATCCTGTTCTTGTGGCTTTTTTCAGTCTTTAAAGAGAGCTTCACTAGAAGACTAAACATGCAAAAGCCATCACTCCATTAATTCCATTTTAAACTTTCTCTAATGCATGCGGTTTGTACTTTTCCAGATCAACATCAAATATAACCTTTTTTTGAACGTTGAATGTTGCTCATGCCTCTAAATGATAGGGAGTCCTTGAAAATTATCATCAACATTCCCTAATCTAAAAAACTCACCTAAAAATTCTTCTGACTTTAACAGAACCTCATCTAGTTAAGAGCCTTATGGAGGAATGTAATAAAAGTAAATTTTACTATAAAAATATTCATAATGCGAAAAGTTATGCCTAGGGCGAAGTTATGCCAGGGGAAGAAAGTTTGCGCATGTTATAGTTTGCGCCAGTGTGCAATGAATGTAATAAAACTTCTTACTGAGAAGTTATGTTTGCTCCAAAAGATTACAACACCTTCAAGCTCTTCTTAAAAGTGGGCAATGCACAATTAAAATTTGCAATGCAATAACAGTTTAAGGAAGAATTTTACATTGCGAAATGCAAATTTTTATTCTTATTTGTGCAGATTGTTTTGCTCTTTGCGACTTTTATTACATTCCCCCCATATATCCAAGTCAATTTAGTTCTACAGAAGGCAACAGAAAAAGATTCATCCAAGGCATGCAATACGGCCAATTCTATGGAAAAGATACAGACAAAGGTTTTCCCTACCATTTATCCTCTAGTAATCATTCAGATGATGGACTTCTGCACCTAAACTTCAAAAAACTGACCGCTGATAAGTCGCTATAGGAAATTTTTCACAGAGTTTCACCGCAAAAATCACGGCAATAGAATCCAATGGGTGAAAAGAATTGTCGCCGGTTCGCAAATTTTTGGCAAATCGAAACAGGTCAGATCAATAGCTATCCTTGCACTGAAACATGCTTCTTTCATTTTTACATAAGTGTAGTATACAAAGTGCAATATTAAATGCAATTAGCCATGTTTTTTACCCAAAATGTATGTAACGGTCGGCACCCAACACCAGAACAAATACCAAGCACCCTGGTCTCGGCTCGTGCTTCACCTGTAGTGTGACCGCCTTCGGCCTCAGGAGGAGCCCTCAACTACTTGGATGCCACCAGGACTTAAACGAGAGGTGCAAGGCAAGAGGTTCTGGATAGGCAGAGGGGCACTACTGTTTAGCGAGAGTCTTTGGGCGGAAGGTCGTAGTACAAGGCGTTAGGCAATAGAGTAGTCAGGTCAGGCTGGGTCGAGGCAGGCAGAGAATAAGCGTAGTCAGGCAGGCAAGGGTCAAACCAGGAAGTCAATCAGAGGGTTAAGCAGAATCAGAGTCGGTAAACAGGCAAGGGTCAGGTTACAGAGAGTAGAATCTTCAAAGCCAGGCAGGAGTCAAAACGGGTATCAGAATCAAAATAAAGCTCACACAACACCAGGAACAAGATTCTATCACCGGCAAGGTCCTCTAGCTTTAATAAGCCTTATACACTTTCAAATTTGGTGCCATTGCGCGCTGGCGGGATGACGCCAGCGTCTTTAAATAACGAGGAGGCTCGTGCGCGCCCTTAAGGATCCAAGAAGGTGCGGCGGGCATCCCCGACACACCACTGGACCACCAGGGTAAGTCAGATTCCCTACAATGTAGTGTTTCCACAATTCCAACATTACTGCAGCCTTAAGAGGGTGTTTTGCTTGGCACAATTGAATGCATGCATCAGAAATCATACAATGTGCTTGTGTGCTGATGAATTGAGCACATTTACACTTTAGATAATGGGAAGAGCGGGTTAGAGTTTGAATTACATTATTTTAGGAATTTTACATTAAAATGATATCTGCACTAAATTTTTCAGACTTTTTCAAGTCTGCTATGCATATTGATGCAGCCCTTTGAGGTGGCAGTAACTTCAGGGTCCTCCTGAGTCAACAGAACCGAAGTTTAGATGAATGCTCTTGTGTCAAGTGCAGGGGAAATTTTAAAGGGATACTGTCATGGGAAAACATGTTAATTTCAAAATGCATCAGTTAATAGTGCTGCTCCAGCAGACTCCTGCACTGGAATCTGTTTCTCAAATGAGCAAATGGTTTTTTTATATGTAACTTTGAAATCTGACATGGGGCTAGACATATTGTTAGTTTCCCAGGTGCCCCCAGTCATGTGACTTGTGCTCTGTAAACTTCTGTCACTTTTTACTGCTGTACTACAATTTGGAGTGACATCACTCCCTCCCTCATCCCCCCCAGCAGCCCGTCAGCAGTACAATGGGAAGGTAAACAGATATGAGCTCCTTGATAGATATAAGAAAAGCATTCAATAGTAATAATCCATGTGCCACTGCGATTTATTTAGCTACATTGAGTAGGAGGAACAATAGCCTGTCAGAAAGCAGCTCCATAGTGCAGCACTGCCTCTTTCTGAAAGCACATGACCAGGCAAAACGACCCGAGATGCACCTATACACTAATATTACAACTAAATAAAATATACTTGTTGGGTTAGGGATGAAATGTTACATGGTACATAGAATTATTTGCAGTGTAAACAGTAATTGAGAAATAAAAACTATACCATAAAAATTTTGACAGAATCCCCTTAAAGTACCTTTAATGAATGGTGTCAATGAATTGACTGCATCTATCCCATCTCCTGTTCCAAATGGTGAAAGTGTGCCTACTGACCAGCGGAACCCTGAAACTTCCTTGCTCATTATGGGAAAAAGCACTGATTTCTGGGTACAAAACATGGAAAATTCAATCCAAAATTGCACAGTGCACTTATGGTCATTGGTCAATTCACTTGTTTTCATTTTTGTACTTATCCCTATGGAATGGAGCTGCCATATTGTTTCCCTTAGACACGCATGCTGTAACTTTATAGTCCCTGTTAGGGCAAATAGATAATATATTAACCAACTATATTGACAAATGAAACATTGACAAGCTCCAATGTTTTACTAGCGTTTTCAAGTAAAGGGCTAATCTTTTGATCTTGGAGATCATTCAGGCTCATCCATAATAAAATTTGCTCTGCTGTTATCAAATTTCATTTTGTGAATCCCATCAGCCAGGAATTGTATTTTTCTCAGTCTATTACATCCTCTGCTGAAGATGGATCCAGTTTATAAGAGCACAAATAGAATATTTTGATTTGGTCTCAGTGTTCTTTCATTTATTTATTTTTCCTTATCAGCAATCCTGACAAATGATGTTTAGACACAGTGCTCCCAAAGAGAGCATGCTGCAATATGGATAAAATGGAGCTACTCAGTGAGGATGAGAACACGACAATGAAGATACTCGTCTTATCAATTCAGTTTCGGTCAAAAGAGTTCTTATGGGATTTCCCAGCCTGGAGCCTAAAGGCCTGTTAGTTTATGAATACTTCTTTCACCAACATGTTCTGCCTTCTTTCATGCAGCTTACAGCCATTAATACAGTGAAGGCTCTGAACCGAGATTTCCCAAAGATCAATTTGTCCTACCTCACATGATACAATGTGCTTCTCATTGTACCCTGCCACACGTTATTTCATGCAAACATGCTCATTTTTCCTGGACATCCAACTATAACAGTTTATTGGGTTGTGACATTGTCTATCTGTGGTTTTCAGAATGTGCGAGTTCAAGGTCTCCTTTGCGGCTCAACATTTGGATAGAATAACCTGATTGTAAGGCTGCAGATGAAACACTCTTGTATCAGCCACACAACTACAGTTCCATAACTAGTACAATAAATACTGAGTTAGTATTTTTTATGTTATTGAATGTTATGTTATTGACTTTCTAAAACACTTGTAAACTGATAAATTGGCCTCCCCATCTGTTATAATTCAAAAAGTAATAGACAATTACAAGAGTCCTCAGCACTCAACCCATTATCAATATATTTAAGACAGCGATATTTTGTGCATACTGCTACTGAAAAATGCCTTACCCTTTAAACAAAACAGGGATTGTTTGTCCATATATTGCAATATATTTAAGCTGGCCAACTACGTCAAAGTCATCCCATATCTGGCCAGTCCTATGCTCAATTTTCATCTGATTCATTAAAAGTAAACCTAAGAGGATATCATCAGACTTTTTAGGTTCAATCCCCCCCTTTTTTTTTTCAAATGGTTTTTGAGATCTTTTGCATTCCTAAATAAATTCATCATTAAATTTAAATAATGAAGTAATATCCACAACTACAGTTCCATAGCTAGTACAGGAAACACCGAGTTAGTATTTATTATGCTATTTCCAAAACACTTGTAAACAGATAAATTGGCCTCCTGGTGTCTATCAGGCTGTCTCCCCATCCTCTATAATTCGTTTTTTCAGATCTTCTGCATTCATAAAATCTTTAAATTAAAATACACTTTGGTTCCATGGACATTATTCTTAAAGGAGACATTTCATATAACTGTCATATTCAGATATATTACTCATTCTTCCTCAAAGCATGTAATGATGCAGAAATAAAGCATTTTACTTCCTAAAACTGTCATTATACTGTATTAGAGCTTCAAAGAGATCTTTACAGGTCAGAAGCTATCCTGAAATGAGGAGTAGGAGTGTCTCTTCAATCTCCCACAGGAAGTGGTCACAGCACTGACGTGTGACAATTTTTATTTCTAAATCCGCGACGTCAAAAAAAATTGGCGCAACAATTTTTTTTTTGATGTGGAGGATTTTTTGACGTGGTGGATTTTTCATTGGCGAATTGTCGCTGCAGTTTTGCGAATTCATTTGCTTGCAGCAAAACATGGAAAATCGCTGTGATGGCAAGTTTATTCGTCCATCACTAGATATAATCCATAGTCCATAATATATTGTTATACACTATGCAACTCCTTATAAAATTATGAAAGTTATACAAACGGTGTACTCTAGTATTTACTGTTATGATATTCCAGAGCAGCAGCGGTAGGTTTCTTTTCCTGCATATTGATATATGATCAGGTGCAGAGAGTTGTAAGGGAATAAATGCAGCTGTTCTGGGACAATTTATGACCAGGTGCTGGGAGTTGTTGTGGAACAGTTTATGATCAGGCACAGGGAGTTGCAAGGGAAAACATGCAGTTGTCTGAAACAATTTATGATCAGGTGCAGGGAGTTGCAAGGGAATAAATGCAGCTGTTCTGAAAAAATTTATGCTTAGTTGCAGGAAGTTGCAAGGGAATAAATGCGGCTGATGTTCTGGAATTGTATAACATATAATAACGGATGTGGGAAGTTACAAAAGGAAAACCAAAAAGATGTAGATTTCTTTTTGTATACTACATAATACTACATTGCCCCCAGACAAGAATAAAATACTTTGAGTAGCAGATTATTTTATTTTATTTATATGGCAGTTTGCTTTTCTTTTTTCCCCAGTCATAGCAGGGCAAGGGAGAAGAACATAAAATGGCTCCTGCCTGCTTGATATAATTATGAGTTCCCAGACCGAAGGAAACAAGATTCAAATATTTATATAGTGTAATTAAAGTTCATTTTGCTTGACTAATGTGATAAAATAGGATTTGGAATAATTTTCTTCGGGTGACGGGTCTCCTTTGATACCTTACAAGCCAGGCTTGCCTTTGGAACATTGGGCATCATTCCATATTGTATCCATCAGACAGGGCTTTGATACTTGGGAGAGTAACATAATGCTTTCATGCTAGTAATACAATTCCAAAATCATTGGTGGTGATCTCTATTCTTAGTTTACAAAGTGTTTATGGATCACAAATATGGGCATCATTTGAGGGACACGAAAACGGATCCAGGTCTAGTAGCCCATAGCAACCAATAAGGTGTTTGCATGCAAACCAAAGTCAAGTGATCATACTGGAGCTGCAGACTGGTTGCTGTGGGTAATTACAAGGTGGATATGCTTGAGGGCCTAAGGCAGGAGGCCTCTGTAGTATCATCCAGGGCCCCAAAGTTGGCTGACAATTTAGAGAAAATTGGGGAAAGGAACTTGATAGTTGCAGTGTAGGTGTTAGACACATTCCAGTGAAGTTAGAGCTCGTAAAAACCCTCCAGATTGTAGGGATTAAAGTGGGTAGAACCTACGTTGGTAAAATCTCTATGAGCCAAATTATTGGTGTTAGTGATGCCCATATAGAGTTCTGTTATGTGACAACCTGCTAAGACAGGATTCCCATTTTTTGAGGTTCAGTTCCCTCTCATACTGTTTGTTTTTTGCATGACTTCCATGAAATGTTAGCAGTCCCTACTGCACGTTGCCTCTAATTGTTCATCAAGGGGTAAAAAAAAAAACCAATACAGAGCACCAGTTCATTGCACCTGTAAATTCTGCCCTGTGCAGTGCTCTGTGCATTCATATAAATGATTTTTATTCCATTGCATCCAAGGAACAGGTTGAAATAGCCTCTGTATTCATGACCCATCAGGCAAATTCATATCGAATCCTTGACTTCTGCTCCAGGGTTTATATCTTCCTGCACACCTTGAAACAAATAGCCGGATAGATTTAAACTTCAGCTCGCTTAGGGTGCTGATGGTTTTTCAAAGGTCTAGTGAGCTAATCCATCTCCTGGGGATCGTCAGGCCACATTGAGTAAGAAACATTCAGCTCTTTCCTCTGCCTGATAGATCTGTCTCTTGGACCATTCAGTCCTTTTAAAATCCATTTCTGGCCCTGACACACAGATATTGCCTTATACAGGACCACAGGGGCTTAAGGAGAGCAGGGGGGGGTATTAAATGATAAATCAAATTGTACGTATAGCTTTTTTAGTACAGGTATGGGACCTGTTATCCAGAATGCTTGGGACCTGGGGGTTTTCCACATAACAGATCTTTCTGTAATTTGGATCTTCATACCTTAATTCTACTAGAAAATCAAAAAAAAAAAAGGCTGGTTTTGCCTCCAGTAGGAATTAATTATATCTTAGTTGGTATCAAGTTTAATTATTACAGAGAAAAAGGAATAATCTGGATTTTTTGATTATAATGGAGCCTATTCTAATGGACGGCCTTTCCGTAATTCAGAGCTTTCTGGAAAACAGGTTTCCATATAACGGATCCCATACTTGAAATTAAATCACTGGTTCTGATGGAACTCTTCTTTTTTAAAAACCTTAATTTATGTATTTTACACATACAAAATAAAGGTACATATTGGTCCCATGCCAACCTCCAGTGATGTGCCATTAAGTTAATGCCCAAAAAATACAACAATAATTCAAAAAAAGGACTCATCGAATGCCTGTTCCCTCAGCCTGGATATGGTGCATGCACAGTTCTCCCCAATCAGGTTTGCCCAGACCGCCTGTCCTTGCAACAGGTCCAGCTTTAGCAATGACTAGCGGGTCATGTAGACGTCCCTACATAATTGCGGCTTTGCCACAAAAACAGGAAAAAAGAAACTTGTGTCAGTGTACACACTGGGTAGGTGGGTAGTGTACATTGTATATAAATATATTACAAAATAGCTTTCATTGTCCTTTAATTTCAAACATGGTTGGTTATTTTTGGATAGTTGACCCACAACCCTATTTGAGGAACCTTGGTTTTATCCACTTTATAGCTATTGCCATAGGAGGGTCAATACTTAAATAAGGCTCTGTTTTCATTGAGCACTCCCAAAGTATTAATAATATCCAGTTAATCAGTTCTCTGGGTAAATGAACACCCTGATGTTTTCTCCAAATGTTTCATCCCTCTAAGTTATTCTAGAGCATGTGCTTCAAATTTGCACTTATAGCTGGGGATCCATCTCACGAAGGACCAATTCTGTCTGCAAGTGCAGCAAAGTGCGGTTTTGGATGCAATTCATCATTTTTTTACCCAAAAATTTACAAATTAAATTTTGAGTGTCCAGCTGCTATCATTTCCACCAATTGTTGTCAAAATGACCTCTTTGCTGTATTTTTTAGCCTCAGCTTGAAAGTGGCAGTAGCACAAAATTGGACAATGCTCAAAAAAACGCCATTCATTAAAGGTTCTTGTATCCAGAGCTGCTCTGTAAAGTTGGGCTATGTGGTGGCGCATCCATGCAAGTGCATATTTAGGCACTGGGAAACCCTGTATCTACCACCATATTCAAGCTGGTAGCAACTCCAAGGTTCTTACTGCAGCCAAAGTCAATACTCATAGTTGACTTGCACCTAATTGTTTAGGCGTAAACCTCATTTTGACACCAAGCACCATAAATGATGGGAACTTCCTCCTGGATGCAGGAGTCAAGGAGGAAACCAGAGTAGCCATACGCAACCACAGGGAGAAGAAACCACATCAGATGTCCAGGTTGGAAATTATCTACCATGTTAGGGTACAGTCATGCTCAATCCCATCACCAGCCTGTTATGAACTATAATGCCAGTCCCCAAATCTTTCATCAAATATACAGCAAATTAATTTTGGCAGATTTGCATAGATCTGTTGTTCTCACTGGGAATAGTAAGTGTGTGTAAGTCAGCAGCCAGCGCATGCAAACAAACTGTTTAAATTCTGTCTTCAAGCTCCTATGCTCTCTTCCTCACTGTGATGTCGGGGCCAACACAATACCTGACGCATGTTCGGAATAAATAAAACCAGCAGCTGTTTGTGCTCCTGAACCAGAGCAGGCGCCTGCAGACACTGAGCGATGCGACAGGATGGCAGGTGATGCTCCCAATTGTTCAGGCAGCCAAATTGCATTGCATTACAAGTCACATTACAAGTTGCATTGCATTACAAGTCGCTGAGCTCAGAAAAGGGAATGAAAACAGCCTTCAATTGATGCACTAAAAGTCCTTTTTATGGAAGCGGAAGTGTTCTAGGTAAAGAAATGTGTAAGGAGAACAAAATAGCAAAATATACAGCCTGAATAAGTACAAGCAGAGGAATCAGAGCCATCAAGTACATTGAGACATGATAATACTGAAGATGATGAGCTGATTGGCTGTGTACTACTGATACAGGCAACATATATACAGTATGTTCAGCATTATGGCTGGCCAAATGCAAGAAACACCAAAGGATGGAAAGACTTACCAATGTTTGCACAAGTGATTAAGCAGATTTGAGCAATTTAGAATTAACCTATCAATAAAACTGTGATATATATATATAGGAAATGCATTATCAGAAAATGTATCAGTGAGATTTGGGTTTTCTTATTTTTTCAATGTGAGTAGAACATAGAGAATGTGTAACCAGGGATGCATCCTGTCCAGACAGAAGATACTCAGTGTGAGTAGAACATAAAGAATGAGTAATCAGGGATGTATCCTGCCCAGATAGAAGATACTCAGTGTGAGTAGAACATAGAGCGTGAGTAACCAGCAATGTATCCTGCCCAGACAGAAGATACACAGTGGGAGTAAAACATAGAGAATGAGTAACCAGGTATCTTGTCCATACAGAAGACACAACGTGTGAGTAGAACATAGAGAATGAGTAATCAGGGATGTATCTTGCCCAGACAAAAGATACACAGTGTGAGTAAAACATAGAGATGAGTAACCAGGGATTTATCCTGCCAAGACATAAGATACTCAGTGTGAGTAGAACATAGAGAGTGAGTAATCAGGAATGTATCCTGCCCAGACAGAAGATACACAGTGTGAGTAGAACTTAGAGAAGAAGTAACCAAAGATGCATCCTGCCCAGACAGAAGACACTCAGGGGCACATTTACTTTGCTAAAGTGAAGGAATAGAATAAAAAAAACTTCGAATTTCGAATGGTTTTTTTGGCTACTTCGACCATCGAATTGGCTACTTCGACTACGACTTTGACTGCGAATTGAACGATTCAAACTAAAAATCGTTCGAATATTCGACCATTCGATAAAAAACTTTGACCCCCTACTTCGCCACCTAAAACCTACCGAGGTGCAATGTAGGCATTCTAACAACTTTTTGGTAGACGGAAAAACGTTAGATCGATGGATTAAAATCCTTCGAATGGAACGATCTTTTTTTGCACGGTCAGGTTAATGATCTGTAGTATGATCGAGTGAAACAGGTTTTGCTTCTGTTTCATAAACTGTCACCACTTTCCATAATAAAATAGGTAGTAATTAGATGCTGAAATATTGTTTCCGCTGGCCAAAGTGAAAATGGAGCATCAACCAGATTACCGTGCCTGCCCAGCTCACCTTTCCTAATGTACTTTCTAATGTAGAACCCAAAATGCGGCCGTTAGCATACATTGTAATAAATTGCTGTGCACATGTATTATTTAATGGTCCAAAAACCCATTGATTCACTATTTGAGTGAATTTTATTGGGTCTTGGTTTACATCGGAAGGTCAAATTTTAGTGGTTTTAGAGGGATTTGAAAGCACAATTAAACTCCATTTCTCTATAATTACAAATGACACTGACAGCGACAGCTCTCTTCTTCGCCGCACCGCTTCCCAACGCTGGCCTCTTGCGCACCGCCTTTTTTTTCAACGATGACGCAGCCATAACAGCCGCATTTCTTCCTGAAGGGGATGCGGCTTGTTCGGATCCTCCCTCTTCCTCTGCGACGTCCACTCCCAGCGCTTTCTGACAGGCAAGCAACACCTTCAAGATGTCGTCACGACCAGCCTCCTTCTCCAGCCAACCATACACACCAGACGACGTATCTCCCTGCTGCTTTGACATCGCCATGATCACAGAGAACAACAAGGGAACCTCTCTCCAGACAGCGCTGAGGTAACCACAGGTTATAATCCCCTCATGCACCTCTATTTATACCCTATTTTCCCGCCACTCTCCTCACACACCCTTTGGACCAATCAAAGCCCTTCGGACCATACCACTATGAGTTAAACCCATACTCACTAAAATACCCTAATAACAACCCCCTTCCCATGTAGTTGAAGGGCCTAATCGTCCTTTCACCCTTCATGAAACTTGTTCAATGATCTAAATATAAAAATTAATAACAAAATAAAAATGCTGGGTGATCCACTAAAAAATAAGATCACCTCTAAAAAATTTAAAAAATTTGAGTTTTTCAAACAATTACTAGCGAAAAAAATCAGAAAACCTCGATAAGTTTGAAATGATTAAAAATTGTCTAATGAGATCAGCTCATCTCCCATTTACATCTATGGGTCCTCAACAGCTTTTACTTGCTGTATCAGAGTTTTTTGTGCTTTTTCTAAATCTTGAATCTTTAGAGAAAAAATACACTTCATAAAAAAAAAATAGAAATCCAGATGTTAGTAAACAGACTAGTGATGATCGATTTTTTGCTGCAGTCATGAATTCACAGCAAAATAGTGCATTTCACCATCTGTGGATCTTTTAACTAACTGCGGCAAAAATTTTCAGCAAAAAAAGTGACAATGACAAAAAATGTTTCCAAGGCAAAAAAGTTGCCACAAGAAAAAACACCTACTGACTTTATTGCATTGGAAAGAGAGTGAGAGAGAGAGAGAAAGTTGTGCGTGTGAAAAAATTGTCACATGTATTGACTTCAAAGCGTGTCACAAACTTTTTGCTGTTTCTCAATTTTTTCAGCGATTTTGTTAATTTTTGTCCAAAGCGAGATGGGACAGATTCACTCACATCCCCTAAGGCAGAAATGTTAACAGTGCTGAAGTTCAGGGATCTTCATTATGAAGCAACCCAGGATACTAGATTCATGGACTTTATGGGGGTTATTTACTAAACCTCAATTTTTTCTGGTCAAGGTTTTTTGGGCAAAAACACAAATGTTTAGAGGAAAAAAAAAACTCAAACCCTGAAGCTGCTAAAAGTCCAAATCTGAAAATCCGCCATCTCAAACCTGCCAAGGTCATGCAGAAGTCAATGGCAGATGTCCTTTTAACAATTTGAAGATATAGTGATCTGCGTGGGGTTTTGTCCGATAATCCAAAAAATGTAGGGTTTTCGGGCAACAACCTGAAATATACTATTCAAGTTTTCCATCGATTTTAGTCGCTCGAGTCTTTTCCCAACCAGACTTTTTCAAATTATTTTATTGATAAATCGTGGAGTTTGGTCAAGCTTGGTTTAATAAAAAGATTAGATAAATGTGAGTTTTAGTAAATAACCCCCTATGTGTTTCCCCACTGTTTGCTTTGGTTATCTCCATGTAATGCATAGTATTGGTGTGCCTGGGATTGAGAAATGAGGTTGGAAGCAAGCCAACAAGCACTCAGAATATATAATTAAGTCTTCAGAATATATTAACGATAGTCTAAAACTTTCTTTTAATGTGGTTGAAATGAATAGGCTTCAAAAAAATTAGAATGAAAGGTTTGAAAGGTTGATACTGTTATTATAGAGTGAGTTGACTTGGCTGTGAGTGGAGTCTCATGGGGCTTTTCAATCACCAAGGACTGCTGTCTGAGTCAACATTAAGGTCTTGGCAGGAATCTCTGGTAGGCACTCCAGACCAGAATCTCAGCCAAGGCCAAAATGCTGTCATCATTCTTGGTGATACTTTATGAAGCCCCATGAGAACAATTCCATCTGTCTAGGCAAGGGAGAGGAATTAGGGTGGAGATACAGTAGATAGATAGATAGATAGATAGATAGATAGATAGATAGATAGATGATAGATAGATAGATAGACAGTTATGGTCACAGAACCCCTCAGTGACTTCTAATATCCTTATAATTTACAGTAGGTGGTACATTATTCCTTATAATACATGAGTGATACTCAGAGTTCCCTGTATAACTCAGCCTGCAGCCTTGTGCCTTTATATGGTCACAGAACAACCGCTCAGTGACTTCTAATATCCTTATCATTTATAGTAGGGGGTACATTAGCCCTTCTAATACATGAGTGATACTCAGAGTTCCCTGTATAACTCAGCCTGCAGCCTTGTGCCTTTATATGGTCACAGAACTCCTCAGTGACTTCTAATATCCTTATCATTTACAGTAGGGGGTAAATTATCCCTTATAATACATGAGTAACAGAGGGATATTAGAATTTAACTCATACTTCCATTACCATATAAAGCACTCGGCCTGCGATCGTGTAACTTTATTTAGTTGTGGAAGTGCTTACTGTATATATATTACAGGTATGGGATCCGTTATCCAGAATCCCGTTATCCAGAAAGCTCTTAATTTCAGAAAGTCTGTCTCCCATAGATTCCATGTAATCCAAGCAATTCAGATTTCTAAAAATGATTTTCTTTTTCTCTGTAATAATAAAAGAGTAGCTTGTACTTGATCCCAACTAAGATATAATTAATCCTTGTTGGAAGCAAAAGCAGACTATTGGGTTTATTTAATGTTTAAATGGTTTTCTAGCAGACTTAAGGTATGAAGATTCAAATTACGGAAAGATCCGTTATCTGGAAAACCCCAGGTCCCGAGCATTCTGGTTAACAGGTCCCATACCTGTATTGCCCATATATCTCACAGCTGGCAGTAAATGCTTCCTCATATATTCACTTTGAAGGATGAGTATTCTTAACTAGTTATTTTAGTATAATTAATTAATTTAACTAAATTACAAAGGGTTTCTTCGGAATCTGACATTATTACCTCTAAACAATGAAGTTAGTGGCGAGGGACATTATCTTTGTGTTACTAATTGTGTTTTCTTTTATTGCTTCTCTGCATTATATAGAGTGAATGTGCAAAATATCCCTTCACTGAGAGCATTATTCTGCCTGTGTACTTAACCTACAATATCCAAACTTCAATATCAACACAGTCTCCCTACACCTTTTTTGATGCCGGCGACAATTCGCGCCTATCAAAGTCAATGCGCATCCGTTAATCATAGCCAACGTCAAAATTGGTGCCGGCAATGGAAAAACTTTGACGCCGGCATCGGAACCATCGGAGGCCGTCGACGCCGGTGAACGAATTTGCCTATCGCTAACAGTGAGCCAATAGAATATATTCAATTATTTGTGGCAACAGAGTCCTCTTTGATCATCATGGGTGGAGAAAAATCCAACGCACAGTAGGCTCTACTAACAGATATTCCCAGACTTCATAATTGTCTTTAAACCGGGACAATAGGAGATACTTTGAGGACTCATTAGTTGTTCTCTATGATTAATCAGAGCCAAGTTCAACTGATGAGGAAGAAGTTATTGCACAGAGTATGTGCTGCATTCAACTCCTTCAGTCTGGTAGAGCTGGATGTCTTAACTTGTCGTGTGGATCTAATTTTCAAACTGTACAGGCTTTTTACGGTGATGCCCAAAGGGAATGTCTTCAGACCAAAGTCTTGTTTATTTGAAAGGTTTAATGATAAGACAATCCCACATAATCAGCTCTGTCATTAAAAGGGTTATGTGAAATGTCTTTATTTACGCTGTTCAGGGTCAGCAACTCCATAAGACCTTTCCAGCATGGATTGAGATAAATTGGAGAACCATTCTATCACAATCATCGCCCACTGAAGGGCTTTCTTGACTAACAACCCTTTCCTGGTTGTCTCACTAACCATGAGTTTATAGGGGTTGTCTACAAGGATCCTGGACACGAGGAGTGGTGCTCTTTAGAGCTCATCCTAGAAGCACTTGCATTTTCGGCACACTTCAGCTCATGCTGAAATAAAAAACAGATACTAACAGAAGTGGGAGCAAGGCCTGTCTTTACTATAAACTATAGGGCAGGTGGGGCTTCTTCATACTTTACCCACTTTCTGTATTGCATTCATGGTTGGGGAGGATAGCAGGTCCTTAAAATACATACTGGAGGCCAAATAAATGGGGCAGGGTGCAAAGGACACAAAAACAGGATGGATTCACAGAAATGTTAAGCTGTACTGTTTACTATGATTTTGTAAAACCAATAAAAATCTAAGTTACAAAAAAAAAAACAGGATGGATTGAGACTAATTTTAAATATGCACTTGAATCTCTTTTATGCCATCCTAAATTCACTGTAAACTAACAAAGGGCAGGGAAAGGTTTTTACACTCCAAAATGTTGCACAGAGACCGTGTGTATCCTATGAATACAGCACTGCCTGTATTTAACAGCAACTAACTGCACATACAGTAGTTTGTCACAAATCCCAGTATCTACTTGCCCCTGGATTACACCTAAGTTAGGGAGGGCTTGATGCAATGCAAACACTTCTTAAAAAGTAATACACAATTAAAATTCACAATGCAGTAACAGTTTAAGGAAGAATATTACATTGTGAAATGCAATTTTTATTCTTATTTGTGCAAATTGAATTGCTCTTTGTGACTTTTATTACACCCCCCAATAGAGTATGTGAAAGCAGAGGCAAGAAGTAGTATTTTATAAACTGCAACTCTTTGTTGGGTAAATTCATAACATGTAAAAATGTATATATGGAAGTTATACACTAAGGGGCACATTTACTAAGCTCGAGTGAAGGATTTGAAGTAAAATACTTTCGAAGGTTTTTTTTGGGTACTTCGACCATCGAATATGCTACTACAACCTTCGACTGCGACTTTAACTTCGTTTCGAACTAAAAATCGATAGTCGAAGTACTGTCTCTTTAAAAAAAACTTCGACTACATACTTCGCCACTTTAAACCTACCGAACTACATTGTTAGGCTATGGGGACCTTCCCCATCAGTTTTCTAAGGTTTTTTTGATCGAAGGAAAATCGTTCGATTGATCGATTAAAATCCTTCGAATCGTTCAATTCGAAGGATTTCATCGTTCGATCGAACAATTTTTCCTTCAATCGTTCGATCGTAGGATTTGCGGTAAATCCTACGATTTCGATATTCAAATTCGTAGGATTTTACCTTGAGGGTCGAATTCGAGGGTTTATTAACCCTCGATATTTGACCCTTAGTAAATGTACCCCTTGACAGAGGGGAGACTGTCAAGGTTGGGGTTGTTTTCTCTGGAAAAAAGACGCTTGTGAGGGAACATGATTACACTTTACAAGTACATCAGAGGACATTATAGACAAATAACAGGGGACCTCTTTACCCATAAAGTGGATCACCGTACCAGAGGCCTCCCCTTTAGACTAGAAGAAAAGAACTTTCATTTGAAGCAACATAGGGGGTTCATCACAGTCAGGACAGTGAGGTTGTGGAATGCACTGCCGGTTGATGTTGTGATGCTGATTCTGTTAATGACTTTAGTGGCTTGGATTAGGGATGGGCGAATTTTTTCACCTTGTTTCGCTGCAGAATTTTCGTCAATAGACTTGTATGGCGTTGCACGTCAAAAAAAAAGATGCGCTCCAAAAAAAAAGACGCCCATAGACTTTAATGGACGTCATCGACATTTCGACGGCTGCAAATTTTAAGGAGAACCGAAACAGGTCAAATTCGCCCATCCCTAGCTTGGATGATTTCTTGGACAAGCAGAATATGTCAGAAAGCAGCTCCATAGTGCAGCACTGGCTCTTTCTTTGCACATGACCAGGCAAAATGACCTGAGATGGCGCCTACACGCCAATATTACAACTAAAGAAAGAAATTATTGGGTTAGGAATGAAATTTTACATGGAAAAGTGATTTATTTGCTATGTAAAAAGTGTAATTTAGAAATAAAAACATCAGCATACAAATCATGACAGAATCCCTTTACATGACCAAAGCATATGAAGAATCTAGAAGTCCTAGATAGTCAAAGGATAGTTTAAAACAAAGAGTTACTAAAGGACTCCTCAACTACTGAACTGTCTTTTATATCACTGTCTACATTCTCATACTTACATGACCAAGTTGCCACATCTATTCACTTTACATTATTCTGTTACTAATATATGTACAGTATGTGTGCTGTTGACAAATAAAAATGTGAACCTATTCATTTGGGTGCTTTCTCATAAATAGTCTGAGTGACACAAATTCCAGGTATGCACCTTTCCTTTGGTTGGGGCTATCCTGAATTTCACATAAATGTTTGATAGGGCAATAGAAGGGCTACATTCATGATATGGAAATAAAAACTGCATTCGCTACAAATACAATAGAAATGTTCTCCAATGAAAAAAAAACATTCACTTTTCTCTTCTATGAATAATTTACAATCTACAATATTAGCCACAAAGCATACAATATTTCTTTGTGCCTGCAGCATTATTGAAAGGTTTGCAGATACACACTAAGAGAAATGGTACTGAAGGCTCTGCTCCATGAGATTTCAGGAGACAGGGAGCAGAGTCACCAAGTTTACAAAGAATTCATAAATATTTAGGCAGCAATAGGTTTATCTGAAAGGAAGGGGTTATAAGAAGTCTTCATAGAATGAATGAGGTGGAAGTTGGGTTTCAGTAGATGTTTAGTAGATGGCCAGGTTGCTCAGTAAAACAATTGCTTTTTTTAGCTAGAAAGGGTAAGTTATATCCAGTTAATATTCTTGGTTATTGGTTACGTTTCTTATTTTGTACAATATGCTCATTATAAAGATACTAAAAGTCATCTTGTAGTAGATTAATAGATAGATAGATAGATAGATAGATAGATAGATAGATACCATCCAAATGAGCTATAGTTACCAATACTTAACAGTAGATATAACAGTATCAAAAGTGACATACTCAAGAAGACTAGGGTCCGTATCTGGAATATGAGAAGCACTTATGGTAGCTGAGTTTCAGACCCAGAAGGTAAGCACAACCTTAGAAAGTATTACATGAAAACAAAGAGGTTTGAAGCATAATGTAACCTTCCAATTTCCTGCTGTATTCCATGCAAATGTGGTGAATCTTTGGTCACCGTTATAAATGTTCTGTTGTGCAATCCTTCTACAGAGGAATCCATCTGATCTCACATGTTGTCTCCAGACACCATTTTTTAGTGCTCTAGATGGTGCTAGAGTGCAGTACATTGCTTCAGATGGACTAAGGGCAATGCACTTTAGCACCATATAGAGTCAGGATTTAGCATTAAAAATTACATGTTGCAACAAAATGTGAAATCCCAATGGCTTTATCTGTGCATTGGCTTCACACATACTTTGAGTTCAATTGATGAGCCCAAACAGCCTCTGTTGGGGTTTTTAATAGCATGTTCTCTAGCAGTGGATATGCGTCTTTAAATAAAAGGGCATTTTATTTAAACAGAAAAGAAGTAAAGTTTACCTTCTATCTTACAATTCTTCCTGAAATATTGCATCTGTTTGTGTGTTTGTTGACCTTACTCAAGAGTTGTCCCTAAAAAGGTCCAATACATTGATCTTTGAAATCAGGTAGATCAATTTAAAGCTTTTTGAAGACCTACTCCTGAACATTTCTACTACTGAACATTCATCATATATGAATTGGCACTAGAACAGTTTGCCATTGGTTAAGGCAGAATTAAAGCTCAACAAAAATGTTGCACTTTATGTTTTGGATATCTGTACCAGCAGAAGAACACCCAATAGCTACCAACACTTTCTGTTAATGTTTTTTTTCTCTCTAAGCTCAGCTTCCCAACAGCAGCACAGAGCCCACTGAGCATGTGCAGTGCCACTGACACTCAAAAGCTGCTTGACAAGATATAAGATGGGGGGCTCCTACCAACAGCTTTGAAGGCCTGGATCATTACTTTTATGGGACTTTTGAGTCTCTAGACTAGTTTTGCATATAAAATAGAACATCCCTAACCATATTCTTTTGTAGGTTTTAGCTATTTTAGAGATAATTTACTGGTCCTTTATATAGTATATTCCCTTTCTCTCTGTCACTAGAAAAGTGTTCAGCAGATTTCAGTACTTTGCTGATACTTAACGAATTACATCTGAAAATTGATTCATAAAACATGTAGTGACGAAGATATTATCATTTAAACCAGTGCATACATCACTACCTGTGTCTAGACAAGGCTGAATTTCTCCCGAGTGATTGAACTAGGTTCTCCTCTCTTTCATACACCATTCATCCCATTCTTCTCCAAATAGACTCTGGGGACATTCATCTGGCACAGACGTTTTCCGCTCATTTTTACAAGATGCTAAACATACATCAGAACTGAAATTAGTGTTTGTAGTAATACAGACAGTAAGCAAAAGATCAGAGAAGAGATTGCTAATATGCAGATTACACTAATTAAATCGATTTAATTAAGAACGTTTGCTTGAAAGAACACCTCTTCACTGATTCCTGTTATATTTTTTTTTATACACTTTTTCTTTACTCACAGTTTCCTTGTTGTAATTACACATATAAATTGGGGTAGAAATATCCAAACAATCCACATTGCCATATACCCATCCAGACCGAGTTGGCAGCTTATCAACTCTTGCATGAAGCCCTTCGGACCTACCTCTATCATATCAGGCTTAAAATCAGAATATCCATAAGGCAAGTCACCTTATCAGGTGAGGGCTATATTGGTACATTCATGTGGTCTTTAGCTGACAGGTCTTGGTAGGTCTGCAGTATCCTTGACCCAATCAACCTGATTTGTCCCAACCATGTATGGTCAGTTTTACCTGAGTATCACTGAGCCAACATGTAAGCATTGCCATAACCAGAATTGGGATATTATAACCAACAGACTCTTCTCAAACAATAAAATCCATGGTTTTATTGTCATAACCATCTTGTAAATGTATGGCTGACTCCAACAGAATTCATGGGCCCTGCACTGTCACGCTTATCCACCAGAGGGGAGCAATAATGCTGAAATATTCTTAGAAAAGTGGATTAAAGAATGACATACCTTGACACTTTCAAAGAAGAGTTCAAATATTCCTGCTTCTTTTGAATACTATGCATTTATATTAAGATTGGATTTGGGCTTTCCCTTGGGCATATTGATTAATGGACTTTATTTGTATGCATTAGGTTATATTGTAAAATGTATCCGTAATTTAAGTGTATCTTTTTGTGCAAACTTTAAAAACAATATAATCACACGGTGAATTGGAGTGTCTTGATACAACTTTCCCTTTAACTTCTGTTCGGTTGTTACATTTTGTAAGAACACTTGAAGACAGTGGTTAATAGCCTTCATTTTGGTTGTTCACTTCCCCCATGTTTCTATGCCTATATGTTTGGGACCCTCTGTCAACTACCACTACTTTTTTCAGAATGGTAAAGGGACACTTAACAATAACCTTATAAAAAATGCCTTATACGCAAAAACTTATTTCAATGGCATGAAACTTTTGGGAAAAAACTAATATAATGACACAGGGTTGGACTGGCCAACCCATACCTGCACCCTTGTGCTGGCTGTACAACCTGCACTCTTTTCTGATCTTGTCCTCCTTTGGCCCAGATCTAGAGAACAGTTATAGGGGAGGAGTTGGGACAGAGGGAGGGTTGTGACTGGGGTGGGGGTTCCCTGAGAGGGAGTTGAGGCTGAAGCAGGGGGCATAGAGAGAGGGGTGGGGGCCCCTGTTTAAGAAGCCCCAGTGGGTCTTGGACCCTTCAGCCCTTCAGAGTATTCAATCTTCTAAAACAGTTTTATTCATTCCTATGCTGATAAAAGAACAACAAAAATTTGAGTATAGAACCATTTCACCTTTCTGTGGGTGCATCTATACATGTACTGATTGGATGCTGGTTTGTACCTGCCCTTAATCTTACAAGGTAACCTTTGAAAATAACAGATGTGCAAAACAAACCTCACCTTCACGGAAATTAGATTTATATTCTTCCTTCACCAACTTTCTATCTTCTAAATGTCCCTTAACAACTCCCTTCAAGTTGTCCCCAGGGTTCTTTGAACCAAACAAAAAAAATGTTCAAAACTTTGAAAACAATAACACCAAAAACCAAAAATGCTTTTTTGTGTGCGTGTCAAACTTTTAGATCTGTCCTTTTCTGTTTATATTCATAGGTCAGTAGCTCTGTATATTAGAAAAGGCAGGGATGGGTAGCAATCATACATCATTTGTATGTCCTCTGCAATCACCAAAATGATAGAAACCAATGGCTTGTCACTGAATAAGAAGGTCTTTTAACACAGAGACATTACTTCTCTTTTCTTTTTATTGTTTTGAATTTGGGATGGCATTGGAATATGCACATCAAATTGGGAGCCCAAAAACCCCACAGAGTAGCAGAAAGACATAACAAGGCTAGGGAAATACCACATTTTGCCTTCACCATCTTCTCTCATCTGTTTTGATTAGAGGGTAAGTTCCCCAGCTAGGGAATAATAGGCACCTAATATAATAACTGGGGCAGCTTCTTGGTGCAGCACATTAGTTCCAGTGCTGTAATGGGTGGAAAGGCCAACAGTTGAACTAGACTACCTATTTCCCCCTATATAAGTTTATAGAATGGGGCGCTTTCCCAGTTAGTGAGAGGTCATTTGACTCTAAAACCCAGTGGCAACTTAAACTTGAAGTCAGCGAGATGAGTAGGTAAGTGGGGTTGGCCTGGGGATTGAGGTCAGCCTTGGATGGGGATTGATCAAAGGATGAAGGAACCATGCTTTAGGCTCCGATTTTCTACTTTTAAAATTTGTTGTACAATTTTTTGTAACCATATAAAGCCATTTTTTAATAATCAATTGTGCTTTCTCTTCCAAAGTTTGAAATTATTTGGAATTATTATATCACATTTCTCTGAATTTGAGTTTTCTGAATTCCAATTCTCAACATTTACCAATCTAAAAAAAATTGAATCAAACAACTTTGTGGTTAAAAGTCTAGAAATGCAAAGAACAATCTAAAAGTTGTTAGGACAAATAAATATGATCAAGTTTTCCAAATTAAGTTTTTTGCATAAATATGTTACCTGTTGTACCTATTAAAAACAAAACTTTGTTGATTCTTTTGTTTTTCAAAACTGAATTTTGCAAAATCTTGAATTGGAAAATCAATACACCTGCCTCCCCAATCTAAAGAGGGACCTGCAATTAACATAGACTTCACATGTGTAAAAATTTAGAGTTTTGGCTGCAAAATTATTTCATTGGAATTTTCATTATTGTGTTTTTTTATGATAAATGCTGAAAGTTTGCGTTTGGAAAACTCAAATTCCAAAAACTTAGAAATTGTGTTTTTTTTTAAATTTTTATCAAATCTGAATAAAAAAACTATCTAAAATTTTTCTAATTTATGTTTTCTGAACTCAAATTGTTGAAAATTGGAATTTTGGGTTTTGGGTTTGCTAAGGGGCAGATTTATCAAGGGTCGAATTGAAAACTCTAATTTTTAAAATTTCAAGTTTATTTTGGTGTAATTCGACTAGGGAATAGTCCAAATTCAATTCGAGTTTAAAAAAAATTTAAATTTTGGAATTTATCTGTCCCTTTAAGAAATCAAACTTGCTTTTTTTAATAAATTTGTATCTGAGTTTTCCCATAAACTGTAAATTAGACACTTGATAAATATGCCCCTAAGGGGCAGATTTATCAAGGATCAATTTTCGAAGTAATGGGAGTTTTTTTGAACTCCTATAACTTTGAAATTTGAGTAAAAAAAGACCAACCAAAAAGTTTTTTTCTGCGGATGATTAGGCTGGATTCGATCACTCGAATCGAAGTAAGATCGTATTCTAATTTGATTCAAAGTATCTTCAAAAAAATGTATTCAAAATGGGTTCTAGGAGGACCCCTATAGGCTAAAACAGCAATTTGGCGGGTTTTACACAGCGAATGGTCAAAGTTCAAGTTTTAAAGAGACAGTACATGAACTAAGAAATATAAGATATTTTTTAATTTAACATTGTACTTTATTTATATACAGGGGGCTTGATTACAGAGACTTATAAAGTTACAAGAGAATTTAAGCAAGACATAAATTAAAGTACCCCAAAAAAGTTTAAAAAAAAACCAAAGTCGCTAAAGTTGCTGTGTAACTTTGAAAACTTTTCACCGCCCAACCGAACACCATTTCTTTGAGTGGTGAAATGTTTTCAAGATTGCTTGGTAACCCCAATTGCTTTAGACCTACCACTATTAGATACTGTATACTTATAGAGTCAGCTTTTTTTGCTGCTTAGAAAGTCCTGGTCATGCCATGTGGGAGGGAACTAGTCTTCATTTGACCAAGGGTTTTAGATAAGTTTCTGGTTCCATAGACTATGAAAGACAACAAAACATGTTTTCACTTGTTCTGAAATCAGAAGGTAGATCGGACAAAGATCTGACAAAGACCTTATATGGAGCTAGGTCTCAGTATAGAAGGCCATGACCAAGTCTTAAGATTTATCCCTGACAGGCGTCCAAAGGAGGAGATCTATTTCACTGGGGTGTCCATCATTTTGGTGAAACTACACCTTCATCCTATCTCCAACCCATCTGGGTGTGTGAGTACTTAATAGTGCCTGATATTGTCTTGCCGAATCTGTTTTTCTTACCAATTAAGGGTACCATGGGAGTTCTTTGTTTGATAAACCTTGAGTTACGAATCGTTAAGAACCATGGGCACACATTTCTTGTATTCATTATACTTGCACCTAAAGTTATGCAGTAGTTCAACAACAACATTTTTCCTCCAGATACTTCCAGCATGGATTCAGCCGAACGGTTGCAATGTAAAAACGCTGTACTATTCAGCAGCCGAGGTGTGTAAGGGAATCATTTTTTACTTTTACCTATCACCTTGTTTTCATGGTTAGTATCACCAAGTTCAACATGGACCAGATCAATAGATCTTGTAAAGCAATGTATTTTTTTAATAAAAAGTATGTGATGAATAGGGATGTAGCGAACTGTTCGCCGGCGAACTAGTTCGCGCGAACTTCGACTGTTCGCGTCCGCCGCAAGTTCGCGAACGTCGCGCGACGTTCGCCAATAGGCGTTCGCGTCAAAATCGGTCGCCCATTCGACCATTCGATCGCTAAAATCGAACGATTTTCGTTCGATTCGAACGAAAATCGTTCGATCGAACGATTAAAATCCTTCGATCGTTCGAATCGAACGATTTTCGGATGATCGAAGTTCGCGAACAGTTCGCGAACAGTTCGCAAATTATGCCGGTGTTCGCGAACGGCGTTCGCGAACACATCGGCGGCGGTTCGCTACATCCCTAGTGATGAAGTGATCAAGCATAAAAAAGTGATTTGGGTTTACCTTTCTTTTTATATGGAATTCAAAGAATTGGTTTCAAAAGAAATAATTAGCCTTGTATAAGGAGATCTTCCATTCCCTTTAATGTACCCTTGTCTCAAGCATAATACATGAGAAGAAGTTCTTTATTCAAAAGTTTTAACTGGGAGGGAAAAGCTGACTAAATAGTTTCTTAATCTCTCAATTTAGCTGCTGGACTCAAGACTCAAGTTTCAAAATTGGTTAGGGAGAACAGGAAGGATGGGCAAGACATGTACGGCAGGAAAGGCAGACAAACTTATTGGGTAGGACTCAACTGAGGCAGTGTCTGGTAGATAGGGTAACACAAAGGTCATGATCAAGGTACACACACAGGTACAGTTTATGAATAGTCATAAAACAAACAAAGAGTCTATCAACAGGACAACAATGATGCGCTCAGAACAAGTTCAAGCTACTCCTGCAATCAGGCAAAAAGCATTGGTATTAGTGGACCTTAAATAACTCAACTACATGACAATTGCTCAGGTCTCCTTACATCATCGGCGCAAATATTAACATCCGGCACATTGTTGTTAGCATCTCTGACATGTGTCCTTGGCAGAAGCATCAACTTTGGGTCTACATGACTGAGAACTGAGACTAAAATGAGTTAAATTAAAGGATTCATTTCCATGTTTATTAGAAAGCTAATTGTAATGCATGGCTGTTTCCTCTGTTATACCTTCTACATAATTTTGAAACCGTAATTTTGTGATATTCATTTACTCTTCATTGATAAATGCATTCAAGAATCGCTAAAGTGTTGGAACCGCTAAGCACATAATCTCAAAACATGTTAAAACATTGCTGACATCATACAATATTTTAGCTTTATGGGCCAGGCAATCGAAAAATCTTGAGAGCAAATACACTGTGCGAACGTTGTTTAAAACCCATTACAATTAGGATGATGGGAGAAAGTGTCATTATTGGGAAAATCTTTCATGCATTATGCTACAAGAAACAAATGGTTTCCCTCCAGAGTGAGTTAAAGTTCTTAATGAAAGCTCTACTCCAGAGGGTTACAAGCTCCAGTGGTTAAAGAACAGTCATGCATACAAGATGCTCTCCAAGAAATATTTATGGTACTGCCATTGCCTCAATAAAGGAAAGAACTGAGAACATTTAAGTGTGAAAATAGATGTAGTCATTGATGACATTCATTAGGAATTTGCATTCAAAGTCACTTCTTGCATTTATAACATGTTCATCAAGTGCAGTGTATAAAGTGCAATTTCAGATGCAGTTTACTGTGTTTATGACCCAGAATTCAGCAAAACAAATCCTAAACGCAAGAGCAATTGAGACCAAGAAAGTGAGTTGTGCTTGGCACAGTTGTCTCCAGTGCATTGAATTGGACGCACAGGGTTATTTTCTGCACTCATCCTAAAAATAACATTTGCCCCTCCCAATTCTTTAGGCACTATTCCACTGTACATATTTATGCAGACCATAGAGGGTGTCAGTAGCTCTAGGGAACCCTGTTTCAGTTGGAATACTTTCAAGTGATCAATGGCATGGTGCTTAACACTGAAATGGGCCAGTGCAAGGAGTAGCTTTGGCTGCAAGTACCTTTAATGCAATGCATCATTATACCCATTGTAGAGCCTACATTTACCTTCCCTCTCTGCTCTTCATGAATACAGCAATGCCTAATGCAGGCAGTACTGCATTCATGAGGCAAAGGTAGATCTCTGCACTCTTTTTTGGAGTATCTTTTACAACTTAACCCCATTATAATTATAAATGGGCGAATTCTTTCGCCTAGTTTCGCCAAAAAAAATGACGCCCATAGACTTGTATGGCGGCGTGCGTCAAAACAATTTTGCCGCGCGACAAATTTTTTTGATGCCCAATGGCCATCCGCGTCATTTCGCCGGCGGCAAATTTTTGACGAAACGGGTCAAATTCTCCCATCCCTAATGCAAAGATTCAAAATGCCATGAATGTCAGCTCCCCAAACAGAGGGGTATAAACAATATGTAACCAGAAGTGACTTGATACCTAATTTGTGACCAGAAGTGAAATAGTACCCCCAGCGCCCCATTAATTATAAACTTCAACCATGTCTTGGGGCTTTATTAATCAGTTGAATGGTCAGCTCAAGCAATGGGGCATTAAACATCTATACATCCCTTTATTTATTTTTCACCCCTTGTTTTAGGAGGTTTTGCATTTAGTTTTTCTTTGCCCGCCGATAATCTTATTTCCTGTGAGTAATGTTCCCTTGGGTACTTTCTTCTGCAAAGTTTTACTCTGTGTGGACTTCTATCTAGAAGATTCAAAGGTTCATTTGTTTGGTTATTTTCAACAGTGCATTAATAATAGTCATCTAGAGATCTTCTCCCTAATATCCACAGTCCTTTTTTTGTCCCTTTCAAAATTGTATTTTTAATGGATTTAAAATGCCTACCATGCAGGCTAAACACGTTTTATCACAGCACGCACAGTAGGCGGGCATTACTCCCATTAGCTGTTAAAGAGCTCTGCTGGGCAGCAAATGCACTCTCTCTAAATGTAATTATACAGATAAAGTAATGGGGTTAATTACAAGAATCCAGAGAGTAGGAAAATAGTGAAGGCAAATGACACCTATAAAATGGACCCTGTTAAAAAAAAAACACACACAGGTCTAACCACCATACAAGATTATTAGACTTGTGTGGAAAGGTAAATTGGTTAGTACAAAGAAATTGACATCCTCTTTTAATGGAGAGGTTTTTCTCTTTCATTTTTTTGTAAAATATAATTTTTCTATGAATAGATATTGTGTGTGCAAAGAACATTTCTTCTTATTACATGTACATACTGTATGGTGACACTGGTTACAGTAATCAATCAGTCTTTAAATCATGTTTAGTGATGAGCAAAAATGCCCTCATTCCGTTTCTAGGGGTCTCGTCGAAAAGTGTGCAAAACCACTGAAAGACAGCAACATTTCAACAAAATTCCTGAGAATGCATTGTCATTGGGCATTTCTTTTTTCCTTGCACAAAAAAACACTTTTTTTTCCAGCTAAACAAAACACTGACATTTCAGAGCAGATTCATGAAATTATTCGACACTGGATTTTAAGAAAAATGTGGTCCTCCCTAATCATGTTCTTTTGAAGTCTATAGTCTATCCATTGGGCAGTGTATCAATATAACTGCTCTAGTATAAGGAATTATATATATATATATATATATATATATAATATATGTAATTTTTTACTACAACATCTTTCAATTTGGAAAATGTATTTTACTGCACATTTGTGAGCCAAAGATGGCATAAGCAATCTCTTAGAAAATGTATCAAGATGGTGGCACACTCAATTAACGTACCATAGGCTGGTAAGAACAAAAGAGGAGCACAAGCTCAGGGTAAAAAAGTACGTATGAGATTTTATTCACTGGGTAATGTTTAAAATCTGCACCAAACTTAAAATTTGAGTTTCCTTGTCTTTTAAGGATAATTCAATAGAAAACCTTTTCAATGAACTGTCCGAATCCATCTCTGGATCTGGGCTTTTCTGAATATAGGGTCTTTACATAATGTGGAGCACAATTTATTAAGACTACTAAAAATATAGATAAACTACAACTGATTTGGAAAGGCTCATGCAGGCCTGGACTGGCAAGCTACAGATTCTGGGAAATGCGAGAGCTGGTGGAAGATGCCATAGCATAGACAGTCAATATTTATTGGGCTTGTGGTAGATGTTTTGTGTACTTGAAAGACCAGGTCCTATTTTGAATTTCAGTCCAGACCTGGTCCCATGACTCCCAATAACAACAATATCAAATATGTACAGTTTCTGAATAAAAAAGTACTCTATCTTATTAAATCATGAAAAATGTGAGTTTTTTTCCCTTTAAAAACAACTATGTTGTTCTTAACTGCATATTGGGATCCATATACTTTTGCCCTGTTCATAGTAAGTTTGGTTGAAAAAAGACACACGTCCATCAAGTTCAACCTTTTTAGTCTATATATAACCTGCCTAACTGCTTGTTGATCCAGAGGAAGGCAAAAAACTAGGGATGCACCGAATCCACTATTTTGGATTCGACCGAACCCCCGAATCCTTCACAAAGCAATCGGCCAATACCGAACCGAATCTGAATCCTAATTTGCATATGCAAATTAGGGGTGGAAAGGGAAAAACATTTTTACTTCCTTGTTTTGTTTTGCATATGCAAATTAGGATTCGGGTCAGAAGGACAGAAGGATTCGGCTAAAAAAGGCCGAATCCTGGCCGAATCCCGAACTGAATCCTTGATTCAGTGCATCCCTACAAAAAACACCTCTAAAGTCTGTCCAGTTTGAAAAAAAATCCTTCCTGACTCCAAAATGGCAATCAGAGCAGTCCCTGGATCAACTTGTACTATGAGCTATCTTCCATAACCCTGTATTCCCTCACTTGCTAAAAAGCCATCCGACCCTTTCTTAAAGCTATCTAATCTTTCAGCCAGTTCATTTCCTGAACTCTCAAGAAATCATATAAATACCTACTACCTTGGCAAGAACAAACCTAGATCTGTGGCTTTTGATGTAAAATTGGAAATTTACTAGCATACTATTTGTTATGTTTCTATTATAATTTTATATATTTTATATATAAAATTTTGTTTCCATCATCTTTTAGTTGAGTAATAAACAGTAAAATTACTTTTTAGAAATAGGCCAATAGGCCACCTGTAATTATTGATAAGGACCCCCTATTCTGGATAATCAAGTAACGGAAGTTCTTGAGGAACATTTTATGACTGGTTAATGTTTCCTCTGTTTATTAAATCCCACAGCAGGACAGCAGGAGACCCAGAGTCTGTAATCAGTTCCTATGCGTATTACTCTATGTTTAATATTCCTGTTGACTAGTCACAGAGTGTAACATTAATCAGTGGCAGTTGTTACTTTTCTGCCCTCTAGCTGATTCCTGTCCAAATAGCTGCAGCATCTGTAACGCAATGTGCTTTGTCTCTCACTTTTAAATCACCATTAAGAATGAAGAGCATCTTCATTTCAGCCCTTTGCCCGGTAAACATCACTCAGATCTTCGATGCTGTTTTAGCGTTCAGACTAAAGATAAAGGAAGTCTTATTTTTGTTCGGTATTATCCGGTCTGGCCAGTTGATGTAGAGAGGACCTCAAGAGATATTTATCTGATTGGATTAAGGGTTAAAGATTTAACACTTTAAGGGAAAATGCTTTACACACAACCAAATTGTGAGCAAAATGAGATCAATGAGCTGGGGCAAAATAAAGACATAACTCTTCCATGTTCCATAGAGCACTCTTGGGGATAACTATGACCAGTAGAGGTGCTGCTGCTATAACTCTCTACAGACCTGTATCACAGCAAGCAACATGGCGAAATAAATAAAGGAAACAATATACTTTCTTTGCATACAAAGTGATTAAAAATTCATCAAATTAAATATAAACTAAAAAAATGAAACAAATCTAAAAATACTTTGGCATATGTTTCCTATAAATGCACATATTCTAGAATGTTTTGATGATTCCGTCATGACATGAAACGAGAAGCTCCTAATGTAATAATGTGCTCCATATTCTTAATGGTGATATAAAAGTAAGATAACCATATTATGTAATCTTACAAATATTACACCAAAAAATACGTACCAGAAAAAGTTACAGGTATGGGATCTGTTATCCAGAAAGCTCAGAATTATGGAAAGGCCATCTCCCATAGACTCCATTTTATCCAAATAATCGAAATTTTAAAAAATGATTTCTCTGTTATAATAAAACAGTAAATAATAGCAAAGGAAGGAGAACTCCAGCAGACTCGCTACAAAACTTTTATTCTAGGTTGTCGTTACACGACAGGTTTCGGGTCGATATCCATTAACATAATAAATGTACATAATAAAACAGTAGTTTGTATTTGATCCCAACTAATATATATAATTAATCCTTAGCAGAAACAGACTATTGGGCTTAAATAATGTTTACATGATTTTCTAGTAGACTTAAAGTATGAAGATACAAAATACAGAAAGATCTGTTAACCAGAAAGCCCTAGGTCCCAAGCATTTTGGATAACAGGTTCCATACCTGTATTTGTATAGGAGACAGTTCTAAATATATAATACAATGACATGCAAGAAGCAATTTACACAAACCATGCAGAACTTCCACTGGAGAATTATTATGAGAAAACAGATTTTGGAATATAGCAACTAGGAGCTGTATGTGGATAGTTTCAGAAGGGGGGGAGCAAATTACACACATCTCATGGCCAGCTCTGGAGAACATTTTGGACACTTCCGTTCATGCCTTAAACTGGGATGAATCATAGTTACATAGTTGAAAAAAGACAAAGTCCATCAAGTTCAACCCCTCCAAATGAAAACCCAGCATCCATACACACACCCACCCTACTTTCACATATATACCCATATCTATACTAACTATAGAATTTAGTACCACAATAGCCTTTGATATTATGTCTAGAAGAAGAAATGATCCAATGATCCAAAACACTCTTAAAGGCATTAACAGAATCAGCCATCACAACATCACCCGGCAGTGCATTCCACAACCTCACTGTCCTGACTGTAAAGAACCACCTACGTTGCTTCAATGAAAGTTCTTTTCTTCTAGTCTAAAGGGGTGGCCTCTGGTACGGTAATCCACTTTATGGGCAAAAAGGTCCCCTGCTATTTGTCTATAATGTCCTCTAATGTACTTGTAAAGTGTAATCATGTCCCCTCACAAGAATCAGCAGTACTTCATATGGGTTTTGGCATGCATAGGGGGTTTGGAGTTACTGGTATAAGGCATTTTGAATTACAAGAAAACACTGCTTCTAGGATAGGATAACAAAGAAAGGAATTCAGTGTTTAAGGGGTTAAGGTGGCGATTTATAAGGTTGATACAAGAAACAATGATGGCATGACAGGAGTGTCAGGAACTCCCTAGTGTCGAACCAAGGACCTGATGTATCTGCTTCTCCTGTTTGAGCCGCAGAAGGCAGTGTGGTAGCATCCTGATCCTGACATATCTTCTGTGACCCTGCCTTCAAGTCCAGCTTCCCTCAGTCATGCCCCCTGTCCAGCTGCGGTCAATAGCTCATTAAAGGGCTGTGCACGTCTGCTTCCCTGTCTCCCCAATGCTGGACCATCAGCCAACCTGCCTTGCCTAAGCCCTGAGTTCCTGAAGATCTTGTTACTGATCCTGTTATTGTGTTCTTGTTCCTATCCCTGTTCTGGTCCTGAAACATTGTTACTGATAACCTGTTTCTGCCTAGTAAGGGATGTGCTTTGTGCGTACCCATCATAGCTTGATGGGTGCATCGTTTAAATTGATGTCCATCAAGAAGAAGTTAAGGGGTGTCTACCAGGTTACCATGTCACCTTTAATTACAAACACTCAGTCCAAACAAACACCACTCCATATAACCTTTCTCAACCTTGGAGCAGAATACACAAAGAAGGAGTTCACCAAAGGATCCAATCAGCTACAAGTTAAGTACTACTCCAAGAACTCTTACCAGCTGGAAAATACCAATCTTTTACTTCTTCTTGGACTGCCCAGCAGAACTAAATATTGGGAGGGGGACACTAACATTCCATCCTAGACACATCTTACCAGAACTGATTCACCTCCCTTTTTGCTGCCATTTTTGTTTAAGCAGTCACATGCTAAACCAAGTGGTTGGTAAGAGACAAGTCATCTTATCATGGCATTTCTACTCTGTTAAAGCTGATTCTGTTTATTGATAAAATTCATTATTTTGCCATGTTTAGTAGATGAATAAGTTAAAGACAGACTTGAGATAATATTTTGACGTTATACTCATGCTTAACCAAGCAGGTAAATACTGTACACACTACCAGTGAGGGAAACTATAATGTAGCCAGTTGGAACAGTTGGCATATTTTCAATGTTCTCTGTTCCCATATCAGTTTTGCAAAGACCACTTTCTTATCTTTATAAACACCTCCTCCATTATTTTGCTTCCAAAAATATTATTTCTTCCCTAGAGAACTGACAAACTTTACTAATTCAAAGGAACTATGTAATAACTCCCCCCCCCCCATTGATTTACTGTGTGTTTCATAGACTGTAACCAAGGATGAAAGTTCTCCATTGGTTTTGTTTACACATGGTTGATATTTTTTACATGGGTTTGATATTATTACAGGCTAGATATCCACCATCAAGGTCAATGCCAACAAGTTGCAATCACTCAGAATCAAAGTTTAGGTTGTTGTAAGGCTAGGTAAGATAATGATAATGTATACTTAAGGATACATTCAATGATTAAAACACCAATCAGCATTTCTTTGTTGAAGAATTTTTATGGCAGGCTGGATCTCCTGCTGTCTCATGATTATTGGACTATTAAATGTAGACATTGGGAAGATTAGAGTGTATGCATATACCTGACACCAGCTCACAAATATTCCAGTCACTTTTAGGATGGCCTTAAGTTAAAATTCTACCCATCCCTGAATAAATTTGCTTTTATGATGTGCCTTGGGTTCTTCACAGGGGTCCTTGTGTAGAAAATAGGAGAACATTAGCAAGGGAAGAGAAAGTGTAGTAGATAGTAAGAGAGAGGGGGAAGATTTGTGGGAGTGTGAAGGCATACAGGATAGACAGAATATAAATGAATGTCTCATGTGGGTAGAAGAATGCAGAGGGAGAGAGAGAGAAGAAGTCCAGAGCATACCAAGTAACCACTGCCCTAAAATGATTGCATTTTAAAACCCTTGGTACCCTTGGCTCATGGAAAGCTAAAATATTCCTTATTCGTTCAGTCTGGTAATTATGCTTAGGTGCAACTGAACAATGTATATCAATGGACTGGGGGATTGAAGAATGAAATGGTTGGACATGGAAATACACGGTGCATGGTGTGAATAAATTCTTCACTAGTTGATGTCCATGTGGAACATGCATTACTCTCCCCCCCTGCACATTGTCATCATGATTCTTGAGCCATGCTTGGTGCAGTGCCTGTGTGTCTTATAACACGTAGTGCCACTTGTGTCATTAAATGGTTAAAAGACAGCTGATAACAGATCAATGGGTCTATTTAAACTGACAGCCAATACCAAGAGCTTCCGTCAACTGCATACGGTTAATACACTTGAATACTTGCAATGGGTCTAAAATGCCGCATGCTCGTTCTGATGGAAACACTTGATCACACACATCCCACCATGTAACAATAACCAGAACCTTTCCTTTATGCTTATTACCTTTCCAGCTGTTGTCCTATTACATGAAATATGTGTTTATTTAAACACATATTCAGCCCCCCCCCCATTTGAGCAATCATCAATATTCTTGCATTGCACGTAGCCCGGATTATGGGACACGGTCATGTTTTATTGCCTTATTACCCATTCTTCATTCCCCCATACTAAATGTTAAGCACTGCAGCTACCAGTCCTCTCCAGAGCTAATTTGGTGCTGATACAATAAAATGCTATTTTGTTAAATTAAATAGTCTAGGTAATGGAATGGATGCAACTGCTTAGTAATGTATTTAAGAGCCGTCTTTACCTGGGGCGAGGTTCCTATCCTATAAAACACTAGAAGAAGAGGAATTAATAGCTGTTGAGTAATACTGAAGGGAGGTTTGGAGAGGCTACATTAATGTATGACTTGTGTTCTTGATTCTGCTTTGCCTTGAAGCCAGAAGACATACAGCTTCACTCAAGATGAGTGATATTTCTCTGCAAATATAATAACAATAATGCCCTTCATCTTATTATTGGAAGTACTGGCAAGGAACAAGTCACCGCACAGAGACACAAAGCAAAGATGCAATGCTGCTGCAGGCTCCTAATTTGGAAATGCCACATTAATTAATTATAAAGCTTTGCTTTTAACCCCTTCCATGCCAAAATCTGTCAAGATTGCCTTTCCATATTACTTTAACTAAGATGCGCAACCTGTCCTACACAAACGCCTGCCAAAAAAGATCCTGATAATGCCAATTTGTAACCTATATTTAACATAAGTTCTACCTTGGCAGATGGCTACAACTATAAACTCTGCTTGTTTACCCCTTTATCCCCCCCCAACCGGTATTAAATCTTAACTAAATTTTTTCTCTGGTTTTTCAGAAAATGATACCATGGAACATATTAAGCAGATCTTGCTATTGATACCATATGGGCATCCCTATCTACAGGTAAATGGGAACCAGCAAAAGGGTCCAACATACAGGTAAAACTAAATGAGGAACATAGGGAGGAATTAGAAGAGTTATCAAAATATTGACAAGTTTTCCAGCAATGAATTTTGATGTTCTGTTCTTCCCTGTCCATGAAATACAAGAAAATACTTTCCCTGGGGGGGGGGGGTTTATTTTTAAAAAATATACAAGATAAATGTAACCATACCATCCTAGGATACACATGGATTTTCTCTCTGGGGCACAAAGTATACCAAAGAAAAATTATTAAGTGAAGCCCTTTGGGAATACTGGAGACTGAATCCGTCCCTCATGCAGGTTCTCCCATTGAAGTACTGATACCACCGTGCTATTTAGTTTCCTGTAGTGTGGTCAAGGCAGAAAACCTGCTTCCCTGAGGAATAACACAACAGTAATCCAGCAGAATAGGACATTACTTACCCATCTGACAATCGACGTTTACAAGAACAAGAGAAACTTGTCTAAGGGAATGTGTCCTGTTCCATGTCTTTATCTGCCTGGGTGGATTTTGTAAGTCACGTGGAACAGATATTTAAATTGATGATATATGGGGATTTGGGTTTTTTTTTTTTTGATTCCTTCTATTCCATTCTATTTGAAGTCTCGGGTGTATTAAATAAAAATACAAAAAAGAAAAGAAAAAAAAGTCCAGGATGTCAATATCACAAACCAAGAGCGGTATCAGTGGAGAAAAGCGGCACAGGTTATTATTATTCTAGTTTACAGACTGGGGATGACCTGTACAGAGTTAAGTCTGTGACAGATGCTGGCATGGCTACCACTAGCAAGGAATTCATAGGATAGCAAATCCAGAGAGTCTTCCAACCACAGGTAGATCCCACATCCCATTTGTCCAAAAAATAAGGAATCAACCAAGATAGAAACAAGAGGGTCTGAAACCCCACCAGCACCTCAGTGTCATCATGCAGAGCAAGGCTACAAGTCTTCATTTGCTGCACCATAAACAGCCCTTTCCATCAGCCCACTGACTGCTGGCTCTGTCTGCATTCTGTGCTACTGCATTTTGTTTGGCTCTTCTTTGCTGTACATACAGATGATAGTTCAGTGGAAATGTACAGCAGCTAGGTGGTGGGGAGGGGGGCACTGTAACAAGCTCCTGGAATACTGAGCCTTAAAGATGGATCTGATTCCCCTTCTCCGAACTGAGAAGGCTCTGTGTGAATTCAGCAGCATTTCTTTTCAGCAGCGGCTGAGGCATTGGCTTCACAGGGACAAAGAGGAGGGGCTAAATCATTTAGGAGCCGGAGAGAGGGAGGCTCTGTTAGAGAAATCTGCTCTAGCCATTTAGTGATTACGATGAAGACTATGCCTTTTTTTGCTTGTGAGTTGTGGCCCATCAAATTAAAGATTTGGATCTATAATGCATAAAATAATAGCAATACTGCAAATGAAAAGGAAACCCTCATTGTTTTGGAAGCACAAAGTATAATATTCCTGCTGAGAATTGCCCATCCTTTACCTGATTATCTCTTTTTTGGGCATTACATGAATGGCCAACACAGAAAGAAGTTTCTAATGATATAATATTATAGAATGGGATATTATTTGTTTCTACACTGTAATCAGATTAAATTGGAAAGCCCTTGTGGTGCACAATTTAGTAAACTCCACTATAAGGAAAAGAGAAGCAGAAAGCCCGGTTTCAGCACCATGGTCAGCAACCTATGCATGTTGCACTACTGCTATGTGATCCTGTGGTTCAAATGGACAGAAACGCACTGTGTGCCCTGCTATAATATAAACTACTCTTTGTATTTAGTTTTTTTCATTCTGTAAATGCTTGAGCTACAACTCAACCTGCATGGGGTCGTGTACCTGTGGAAAACCTGCACGGGTTTTGGGCAAAAAGTCCTAGATTCCCTGGCCATGCAGGCAGTCCACAGGTAACCCGGCTAGGTATCTGATGGGTAGCGGGTATGGGTCAGGTACGGTTATCAGAAAATAGACTCGAACAGGACTCTACAGTTCATGTCCGGTTCATGTCAGGTGGGACACAAGTGAGTCTTGCTTGTTTCTAAGGAGAAGTATATTGAGATACATGTTTCATATTCATGGGCAAAAATAGATAGGCACAGATATTTGAGTATCTCAATTATGTACTAGTTAGAGGATGGGTAGGAACCAAGAAAAGGAATACATGCCTCCCCAGTTCTAACACAAGCAGCACTGTCTTTATATGGAAAGCACAGGTTCTTGCACTCTATTTTGAAGGTATGGCTGAGAGCGAAGTGTGAAAACATGGCAGCTTTGTTTTCTGTTGTCTGTGCTTTGCTCCCTGCCCTGCCATCATTAAATGAGAGATGGGATGTTTTCTCCATTTATACAAAATGCCAGTGGAGAAGACAACTAAAACCATTCATGACCACCAGCAATTACTGTCATTTTCTAAAAGCATCTATTTGTGAGAGTGCTTAATAGCATGTTTTATGGTTGAAATCCTCTTAATGATGCCAATAGCAATTTTCCCATTTCGGCATCTGCAATTATTTTTGTGAAACTGTGGCAAAAATCCATCACAACAAAAAAGTTGCAGAGACACAATTGGCGCTGAGATAAAAAAGTCACCATAAGAAAAATGCCCATTGCATTTGGAGTCACACAGGTAAAAAAATCTTCTGCATAAACACATTTTTGATGCCTATTGACTTCAATTCATTTCTCAAATTTTCAGGGACAGATTTGCTCATTACTACTTGACACCTATTTTTCTTTTGTATTATATATCCTGACCCTGGTTTACAGGAGCCAGAGGAGTTAAACAACAACTGGGCAGTTACTGGGTAGCATATATCCCAGCCAGAAATATTCAATGTATATTTTTAACAAATCAATGTTTGCTGTAAATTAATTTTACTAGTGTGCCAGTGCCATAGATTTTATGTTTCTGGGTTATATAAGAAAAATGTTTTGATCACAGCAGTCATTTATCAAAGGATTAATAAAAATACATTGTTGGTTTAGCATCTGTGGGTATTACATTGGTCTCTCTATGACAGCTCTTACATTATGGGGCCCATTTACTTAGCTGGAGTGAAGGAATAGAGGAAAATAGAGGAAAACAAACTTCGAATTTCGAATGTTTTTTTGGCTACTTCGACCATCGAATAGGCTACTTCGACCTTCGACTACGACTTTGAATCGAATGATTTGAAGTAAAAATCGTTCGACTATTCGACCATTCTATAGTCAAAGTACTGTCTCTTTAAAAAAAACTTCGACCCCCTAGTTCCCCACCTAAAACCTACTGACTCCAATGTTAACCTATGGGGAAGGTCCCCATAGGCTTCCTAACAATTTTCTGATCAAAGGAAAATCCTTCGATCGATGGATTAAAATTGTTCGATCATAGGAATAACGCTAAATCCTTCAACTTCAATATTCAAAGGATATTTGAAGGATTTCAATTTGGCAGTCAAATATTGAGGGTTAATTAACCCTCGATATTCAACCCTAGGTAAATCTGCCCCTATGTCTGTTCCAAACAGATTGGAGCGCATTTGGAGAGTATAGTGCTTTACTTCAGTAGGGAGTTGGAGAAGTGCTGAAAACAATCCTCGCTTGCAGCGCTTTCCATACAATGAAGGGAACGCCAATGATAATATCAATCCGGCTTTATTTTATCATACAGTGCAGAGTCATAATCAAAGTGGGTGTGCTAATTCAAAACCTACGCATTTCGTGCCTCCGTGATCGGCACTTCCTCAGCTTCACCATTTTCGCAATAAAGTTGGAGAAGTGCAATTAAATTCTCCTCTAGGCAGTGGTTTATCATAAATGACCCTGGCATAAAAAGGCTCAATCCAGTCGCAATGCCAGGAATTCCCTTACCAACTTGGTAGGATGGTGGGAGCTGTAGATTCAGAAAAACATGGTGCCCCAGAATATATTGTAAATGACTCACTAAATAGTAAATGTGGCCCGGATGCACCATCCCCAGACCCCCAGCCAGGGCCGACTGGCACTCAAACAGATCCACAGGATCAATGAATATTAGTTAAAAAATATCTTTTGTTTGTACAAAGTTAAAAATGTAAATTTGCATCTCCATCTGCCCTACGCATTTTGCACCGATCCAGGGCACACTTAGTCATGGGCTCTGATGACAGCCACAGGAATTGAGCATTTATACAGGGGACAACCAATCAAATAAGAAAATAAGAAAAAAACAAAGCATTCAGAGACAACAGCTCTTAAATATCTCTAAGAGACTAAAAGAAAAATTATTTTTTACAAAACATATTACAAATGTTGAAAATGATAATATGGTAAGTATAACATAAAAAACAATATTTGAACATGAATAATAACAGCAGAGAATGCACAAGATAAAAATAAAAATATGAATATATGTAATCAGTCAGATGAATTATTTAAATGATTTATATCGTCGAGTCCTACTATATATAAAGAGCAGGTATATAAATAACATGTAACATGTCACATCAGATTTGGATTTCATACCTCCAGAACACTTCTCTCCTAGAAAGAATTTTCGACAGATCACCTCCTCGGTTATTAAGATATACTTTTTCTATGCCCTGTACACTGAAGTAACCCAGGTCACCAGAGTTACATAAATGGAAGTGTTTAGAAACGTTAGTGTCCTTCTATGTGTTAATGTCAGAAATGTGTTCTCGGATTCTCTCCTTCAGTTTGAGGTTTTACCCACATATTGGCTCTGGCATTTCAAACATGTGATCAAATATACCACATTTTTAGTGTGGTATTTTTAGTTGCAGATCACACACCCTTTTTCATCACATATAAAGTTACCCTTCGTCATTAGCCAAGTAGACTTATGTTTTTTTCTTGGTGTTTACCATACTAGGTGACAAGTGTAAGGAACTCCAATAGGAAAATATAGGGCTGGTGTAAGAAATTGTCCCTGAATCTATCTATCTATCATCTATCTATCTATCTATCTATCTATATATATCTATACATATATATATATATATATATCTATATATATATATATATATATATATATATATATATATATATATATATATATATATATATATATATATATATATATATATATATATATATATATATATATATATATATATATATATATATACTGTAAATAGAGAGAGAGAGAGAGAGAGAGAGAGAGAGAGAGAGAGAGAGAGAGAGAGAGAGAGAGAGAGAGATTAATTTGGATATAATATCTACAGTGCCAGTCCCATCATTTAGAACAGAAATCATAGATACACATAGAGCAACAATCCACATATTCAAACTTATTATACTAATCATTGTTAGACCAAGCCGATAGATTGCTATAATATCATGGACACTGCTTGATTAGAAATACTTTGCTCATTTGGGATAAAAGCCACCTGAAACCCAGACTCGCCAAGTACCCATGTCCTCTACCCCTTATCAATAACCCTTCTTTCTTAGCAGGTCATACACCAAATTATTTCTCTAAATGGCAAATAGAAAGTAACTGCCAGATGTACCAATTTTTAGCAAATGGATATCTAAAAGAAAAATAATGACTACAGCAGGTCAAAACACTGAACCAACTTGATCATCACCAATTTTCCCAAATCTTCCAATTTTTCATAGCCTAAGAGGACCTAATACCACTGGGTACAAACCCCTTTTTGAAACACTCTGCTTTTCTGAGACAACCCCCAGACTACATTCTACAAATTATGAAGCCCACAAACCCCCAACTCTGCTTTACCATTCATCAAGGCTTGGTCTAGAGATTTGAATCCTATTTGAGGAAGCACAAGTTGAGATATTACAAAAATACTTTAATAGCTCTTGCTGTTGCGGTACCCTACATATGAACTACAAAGTCCTTACAAATTGGTACTGCACTCTCTCCGAGTTTAAGATTATATATGTAAAAAAAAACAGTGGATGATGTTGGAGATGTAATCTAGATCAGGGAACCATGCTTCACATCTTTTTGGACCGCCCACTAACCCAACCTTTTTGGGGAAATGTATGTAATATGACAAACCAAATAATGGTTTTATCAAAGACCCAGCATACAGGTTCCTGCCTTTTTTATCCTTTTTTGTATTTGTATAATATTTGGCCCCTGAAGAAGACCACCTCAGTGGTCGAAACGCGTAGGGCGACCTGCTATTATGTAAGTGTTCAATAATAAATTATTCAAGACTGAGTGTGCAATCCTTACATTTTTTTGGTCCAGCATACAGTTTAGTCTTTCACAGAGACACTCCAGTGTTTTCCTTCATATGCAGTACCAAACCATACCTGCTATTATTGATGGAAATACTCTTCACCAGATGGCAATTTGAATAGGTTTCTGGCGGTCAATGAGAAACAGTACTTTGAGGAAGATTCTGATATTACTCCAGAATAACACAATAATACACACTGTCTTTGTTGACCTGAATAACCAATCTCTCCATGCCATTCCTCCCCCTCCTTCCTCCATATATATATATATACACCCCCGCCTAATGGTTTTAAAAAATAGTGGTGAGCACAACTTTCCCTTGTTTGTTATAGTTATACAGGAGCAGTGACCAGCTCCATGTTGTAGCTCCCACCCCTCCCAGCTATAGTCAGGTGATCCCACTGGTGCCTAATAAAAGGGCAGCCAAGTTTGGGAGTTTTTACTTTACTGAAAGCAGCTAGTAAGTTGCAGGTAAAACTTAGTCCCTTTGTAAAATGTATAATTAAGCAATTGAATTCTTAATGAATCAGATGAAAATTAAGCGTAGGACTGGCCAGATATGGGATGACTTTGACGTAGTTGGCCAGCTTAAATATATTGCAATATATGGACAAACAATCCCTGTGTTGTTTAAAGGGTAAGGCATTTTTTAGTAGCAGTATGCACAAAATGTCTCTGTCTTAAATATATTGATAATGGGTTGGGGTTGAGTGCAGAGGACCTCTTGTAGTTGACTATATATATATATATATATATATATATATATATATATATATATATATATATATATATATATATATCATCATGCCATCCATCCTCTTATCCTGATATATAAAAGGAAGAGATTCTGAAAATACTTTGGCAGTTATGTGAACTCACATTTTTACCCTTTTAATCCCTTTTCGATCATTTGCTGGTTTAAAGAAAATGCCAGCAGAGTGTTAGCAGCCATGGAACTGTAATAAAATAAATGATCAACTTCAATCTAATGATGTTCCCGACTTAAAGGGTAAGACATCCAAGTGCACAAGGAAGCTTAACTTCCAAGACTCCTTGGCAATATGATAACAATAACTGTCTCTTATATGAACTGAGCTGGATCCAGGCATAAATAGAAAGTACGAGATGATAGAATTCATTTACGTTGTTCACACTTATTGCGTCTTCCACATAAATTATATTACAGAGACAGGATTTACAATGGCAGGAGCATTCCACACATAGAAAAGAATATTGCAAATGTGAAGGCTCCCCAAGGGAAACATTAGGAATTACTACAACACAGAAACGTTGGTAGATTTATCTTCAAACAGATACATTGTAAAAAATAAAATTGTGTCAGTAGTTTAAAATAAAGCAACACTACATATAGGTTATTTTAAAAGTGACTCTAAACTGTCTCTCTTTATACCCCATGATATACTTCCTGGTCCCAGATCGGATTGCCTTCATCAATCAACACTGTGTTTGCTTGATACATGTAAACGCATTTGCTCTTGACAGCCACGTAAATCATCTTTGAACTCCAGTAATAACTAGTTCTTTAGATCTTGTGGTTAGAAAGAAGTGGGGTTTTCCTACTTTTAAACTGATTTGGTGGTGTGCCTGATATGCAACATCAGTTTCTACATAGTCTTAGGATTGTATCTCACTGACCTAGAGTAATTCTCTTTTAGTCACACTTGTGATGTGTCTATGGAAGCGCTGTCTTTAGAATATTGACATCACCTCCAGTTGATGTGCTTGAGGTAGTCCCTTGATGTTTATGGTGTTTAATGCTCCGTGCAACAGGCAGGACCATTAGACCACCCCTACAAGTAGACACAAGGTACAGAATACAGTATGTGAGGTGACTGATGGGTCTAGAATTTGCTTTGAATTATCCCTCATATTGCAGGACAGTTGTATTTCCATATCATAGAGGAGGCAGGCCTCACTAGAAGAATAAGCTGGAAAAAAAGATCTCAGAACTCTGTACAAGATAGGGTGAGTACTGGACACCAAAGTTGAGTGATGCACTGAAGAACTTTTCTGCATTGTATTTAAAGAGATACTGTTATTTTTTCAAAATGCATCAATTAATAGTGCAGCTCCAGCAGGCTTCTGCACTGAAATCTGTTTACCACAGAGCAAACAGATTTTTTTTAATTTAATTTTGAAATCTCACCTGGAGCTAGACATATTGTCACTTTCCCAGGTACCCCCAGTTATGTGACTTGTGCTCTGATAAATGTCAGCCTGTCAGAAAGCAGTTCCATAGTGCTGCACTGGTGTCACACCTGGACTCCAAAAACCCAGAATAAAGGCTAAGACTCTAGTCACGGCTCACCCTTCTGCCCTTAATAGCTGCCTTTCACTTTGGAAGGAAGCACTGCTATTCTGATGCCACCAGGTCTTAATAGTGAGAGAGTCAAAACTCAAAATTCTGAGCAAGCAAGGGAACCAGAGTATACCTCAATGAACGGAGAACCAGCAGGACACAGGCTAGGGTCAAAACTGTTATGACAGCGCAGTGCCAGATCAGAATCCAAAACGTAGTCAGGGACAGGCAAGGAAGTCAGGACAGGCAGCAAGAATCAAGGTCAGGAACAGGCAAGAAGGTTAGGACAGGCATCTAGGACCGATGTCAGGAACAGGCAGGAGGTCAAACACAATAATCACAGCAGAATCGCACCTAGGAACTCAGACTAACAGAGCCTATGTCAGGCAAAGGATAACTGGTCACAGGCCCTTTCATTTTCTAATTTTGCGTCCCGCGTGAAGACATTACTATACCATCGATGTCATCACACATCACCAGAGCGAGTAAAGACAAGAGCGGTGTGTTAGAAATGAAATTTTACATGGTAGCATTAATTATTTGCAGTGTAACAAGTTTGATAAATGTGTCAACTTGATTTTGGTTTTTTTTTTAGAACGTTAGGTAATGATCTGGCTGAAGAAGGAAATTCTTTTTTTTATACCTGTCATAGACATAAACAGGAATGAGGGATTCTAAAACCTTGTAAATATGAATCGTTACATTGGCCTGAACCTGTTAGCAGATGTGTGTGTTATTTGATAGGTGGCAAGATGGGACAGGGAGAAGTGCAAACTACAACTCTTGTTAAGAATAACATGTCACAATCATCCTCAAGAACAAGCTGGGTTCATTTGTTCTACACTAAAGTAATCTAAGTTGTGACTCCTATGACAGGACTCTTGGCTTTACAAGTAATTAGACCCCGATACTGTAACAATACAATACATATGTAGGATCTCATCTGAACGTTGCATTTCACCGAACAAAAAATTTAAACAGTTCCATTAGAATGACATCTGCAACATCAATTTCTAAGGCTCTGTTTAAATGAGTTATGGAAGTATGGGAGAGATGGCAAATCTGATTCAACCTCCGTGTGTTAATTAGCGATGACTCATCTGGAACTTCAGCACCTAATATCATGTCCCAGTTGGCCTTATGTCTATAAATAACAGAAAAGAGAATTCTGATCACAAACATGGGGATGAAGCCAGGTGCACAGGAAAGTTTTAAGTATAATATATTATATTTGGGAAAAAAAGATCTTATGGTTAAGAAAAACGGATGTGTAATTCCTTACAAGACAAGATATGGGCTTATTATATTTTATTTTTAGTTCTGCATTTTATCATCGTATGATAGAAGTGGTTCTGTGCCCATGTTCACTAAATATGGCACATGGGCCTCACTTGGAGGGTGATGGATGAGACTGGCGGAAGGTGCATAGAAGTGCAAATTAGTTCAGGGCCCTATATTTAATTCCTAATTAATTTAATTTAATTCCTAATTAAGAGCAAGTGAAACATGTAGACCTCATTGTGTGTGTGAGTTATCTAGATAATCAGTATATTTTAAGGCTACAGGTATGGGCTCTGTTATCCAGAAACCTGTTATCCAGAAAGCTCTAAATTACAAAAATGACTTCTTCAATAAACTCCAGTTTAACCAAATAATATCATTTTTTTTTAAAAAAATCTATGTAATATAAAAACAGCACATTGTACTTTATCCCAACTAAGAATATAATTAATTCTAATTGTAGTCAAAACCACACTATCAGTTTATTGAATGTTTACATGATTTTCTAGTAGATGTACGATATGAAGATCCAAATTATGGAAAGATCTGTAATCTGAAAAATCCCAGGTCCCGAACAATCTGGATAACAGGCACCATACCTGTATTAGCATGAATTTATGCTGTCTTAATTACATTTCATTACAGGCCACTGTTTAGCCTTTGTCCATGGTCGTCTCTGCCCTCATATTCTGAGAAAGAATACTGGAAAAGTAGAGGATATCTCACCTTGAATATCTGTAGTGATGAAGACCATGTAATGATGAAGACGATACCAATAGTTATGGTCCTCACGTGGAATATATGCACTAAGCAAATGTTGCATATTATGTTACACTTTATAATTTTGGGATGCAAAGAATCCTGATTTGGTTCAGGATTTGGCCAAATCAAAGCCTTTTTCAGTAGGAGTTGGCCAAATCCAAGTGGCTGCGCCAAATTCAAACCCTTGAAATCACATGGCTTTAGGTCACACAATTAAGGAAATTACAATTTGACATGCTAATTTGACTACCCAAATAGTTCAGTTTGAGATTCGCCCAAATCCCATGATAAGGCCGAATACCCAAAAAAGTGGATTTGATGCATCACTAATTATTATATGAAAAATAGTAATAATAGTAATAAATAATAATAGTAATAAATACTATTCCATAATGAAATACAGATGAAATAAAACACACGGTGGGCTGTAGTTAAATACGATGTTAAAAAAGAAAAAAAGATAGAGAATAGATGTTTATGAAGTGTTCCTCCTCCTCCTTCTTGACTATTTAGAACAGGTAGAAAAATTCTATATGACCAGGAGACGATCTAATAATTATAAAGTGATTTATCACTTGTGAAAGTCATTGTGTATTGTAAATGCATTTTAATCATGACATTTTTAATATACAGTATTTCACAAGGAGAGCACCCCCCCTGTTTGTTTTATATTATCCTGTATATGCCTTTAACATATGTTACTCCTCGAATAATGTATTTGCTTTCCAGATTTTCTCTTTATTTTATTTTTTTATTTTTAAGTGGTGGGACACTATTTTTTCCAAATTTCCCGTCTTTGTTTCCCTGGTAACTGGAAATAAAATTTCACTGTGAAGAACTTACATCTTATTTCCTATACTATCACTGTGTTACTAGGAAAGAGGCTATTGCTACTCCCTGACTTATGTCTGAGTTGGATATATTAGTAATCGGAAAATTGCCATATATAGAGATAAGGTTACCGTGACCTTCAAGAATTTTTACACAATGGCAAATTTGCATAATCACCTTATGATATTCTGCCAATTACAAAGAGAGAATGAAGAAAGCTGTTAATATTGTGGGCAGTGAGAGTTATAGAATTACCATTCTCCAGGCGAAACTTCATATTAATGAATGGTAATTAACAATACTTCCCCCATTTCACTATATCTCACTATTTAAAGTCATTTTTATAATACTCCCAAATTTGATTATCATTTATGTGAGGCTGAAGAATTATGAAAAGCACAATGAGAAGAAATTAAGCCCATCAAAGCAAAAATAGACTCATTTTAACAATTTATTAATAGGGCTTTTATTGTTTAAAAAAGCTACAACATATTTTTTTTAGCTCTATAAATTGTGTATTTATCTAATTACACTAAACAACAAAAAAAATCAATATTTATTTAGGAGGTTATTTACTAAAACTCAACTTTTTATCACTTTATTAAAAAAAACAGACCAAACTCCCAAACCCGAATCCGCTTAATTTACCAATAATTATTCTCAAAAAAGTCAATACAAAATCATGCAACAATTTGAATCACGCAACTTTTTTTGACGCTCAAATTGTGCAACTTTTTTGAGTTGTCTCCATGATAATTCAAATGTATTGAATTATCCAATGAAAACTAGAGCAAACAGCCCAAAACTATAAAAAATCCTAAAGGTAAAAAACATGTTCAATCAGCCATTGACTTCTACATGATTTTGACAGGTTTTAGATGTAGTTTTTTGGATTTAAATTTTTAGCAGATTCAGAGCATAATAAATATTGAAAATTTAAGTTAATTTTTTCCTCAAAAAAATCGATTTTTCACCATAAAAGCGCAACCAGAAACATTTGAGGTTGAATAAATAGGCCCTAGGTGTAAAAACCATGAAAAACTTTAATACAAAACTTTTCCACCTAAGAGCTGGTGATGTCATGTGGAAGTCAAGGGGAGCTGGCCTTTGCAAATTGTAAAAATATTTCTTTGCTTTGAGCTTTTACAGGTTTTTGGGGTATTTTTATTTGTAATAATCCATGTTTTTATTTATTTGTCCTTTTTATATTGAGATCTTTTAATAAATAGTAGACGTTAATTTTTCACCACTAATTCCAGAAAAATTTCTGAAAGTTCCCCCAGTGGCAAAAAATTTCGCGGAATGGCACAAAAAATTCACCACGAGGTAAGTTTTGTGTGCAACAAAAATGTAACGTAGAAGACAAAAATTGTGGGTGACAAAAATGTCACTGTCAGGATCAGCCCGGGACTTGAACTCTGGTGGTGCTGTTCTGCTCATTGTAGCACTTACCTCATGAGCCACTGGGGGCTCTCGGGACTGGCCCTGAACTATTGTGTCTATTGTTTCTGTTATATGCCTGTTCAGTGTTTTCCACCCACCTCGTTTACCCTCATGTGTTTCCCATTTCCTAATCACCTTCCCTTTATAAACCCCGCCCTGAGCTTTGCTCAGGGCTGAGTCATTGATTGTATTCTGTTTGTTCCTGACCTGCGAATCTGAATCTGAATCTGAATCTTGAAAACCTTGTATGCCTAGTTCCTGAAAACCTTGTTACCTTGTTTCCTGAGTGAGTACCTTTGTTCCTGTGTTCCCCATTTTTCCCTCACCATCTGGATACCTCTATTAGCCTTTTGCCTGTTACTGCCTTTTGTGTTTCTGTGTTCCGACTCCAATAAACCTACCATTTACTTTCATCATCATCATGTCTTTGCCTACAATCACCTATGGCTACACCCCTGGGCTCCCACCATATCCACTCCCCTTGGAGTGGCTATCCTCCGTTACAGCGGTTCCTCGCTGTGAACGTTACAGAATGACTCAGCCTAACTGCAAGAAGCCTTTGGGAAAGCCCTCCATGCCTTCTGACTCTGTTGTTAAACTGCAACTCCCTTGGGATGGAGAGGATAAGGCAGAAGACGCCATCCATTTCACTGATGATGTCTGGCAGGATTTTGTCTCCGATGATGACTGGGAGGATTCAGTCTCCGATGATGACTGGGAGGATTCAGTCTTCGATGAGGACTGGGAGGATCTAGACTCGGATGAAGATGAACTACAAACTGCTATCTGGCCTGTGTCAGATCGGCCACTTCCAGTTTTTGGGCCCTTGTCTCCTCCACAACCTTCTGCTCCTGTGGCAGCTGCCAAACCCAGGTCACCCTCTTTTTTTCTCTCAGACCTGAACCCCAGTTTATTAGTTTTTCTACGGTTTCCCAGCACCCTCTCCAGTCACCTGCTCCTGTGCCGGCTCTTCAGTCACCTGCTCCTGTGCCGGCTCTTCAGTCACCTGCTCCTGTGCCGGCTCTTCAGTCACCTGCTCCTGTGCCGGCTCTCCAGTCACCTGCTCCTGTGCCGGCCCTCCAGTCTCCAGCTTTGGTGCCGGCTCTCCAGTCTCCAGCCTTGGTGCCGGCTCTCCAGCCTCCGTGCCTGCAGCCCAGACGGTTCCAGCCTCCGTGCCTGCAGCCCAGACGGTTCCAGCCTCCGTGCCTGCAGCCCAGACGGTTCCAGCCTCCGTGCCTGCAGCCCAGACGGTTCCAGCCTCCGTGCCTGCAGCCCAGACGGTTCCAGCCTCCGTGCCTGCAGCCCAGACGGTTCCAGCCTCCGTGGCTGCAGCCCAGACGGTTCCAGCCTCCGTGGCTGCAGCCCAGCCAGACTCCGTTCCTGTGCCAGCTCCCAGACGACTGCTTCTTCCTGAGCCAGTTTCTGACCTGTTTGCCCTGGCCTCCGGGCCTGAGGACCTGTTTGCCCTGGCCTCCGGGACTGAGGACCTGTTTGCCCTGGCCTCCGGGCCTGTGGACCTGCCTGCCCTGGATAGTGCCACTTTCCCTGCTACTGGACCTGGTAGGGCGGTTAATCCTGTCTCTATCAGGTCTATTGCTGTAAGTGGTGGTATTGCTGTCCTGGCTTGCCTCTTCCTGTTTCTAACGGGTGCCTGTGCTCTTGGTCCGCCACCTGTGATGGGTGCCTGTGCTCTTGGTCCGCCACCTGTGATGGGTGCCTGTGCTCTTGGTCCGCCACCTGTGATGGGTGCCCGTGCTCTTGGTCCGCCACCTGTGATGGGTGCTCTTGGTCCGCCACCTGTGATGGGTGCTCCTGGTCCGACACCTGTGATGGGTGCTCCTGGTCCGACACCTGTGATGGGTGTCCAAACTCCTGATCCGCCACCCGTGATGGGTGTCCAAACTCCTGGTCTGCCACCCGTGATGGGTGTCCAAGCTCTTGGTCCGCCACCTGTAATGAGTGCCTGTATTGGTCTTGTCTGTCTTCATGTCCTGGTTTCCGACTCTGGCTGTGATATCTTGGCTCCTAATTCTGCCAATGTTCCTGTTCTGGCTCCTGACCCCACCGATTTCTTTGTTTTGTTTTCCAATCCTCAAGAAGCTCCTGTTCTCGTTTCTGGCGAGGCTTCGGTCCATTTCCCCAGGGTTTGGACTAAAAAGGATGGGGGACCATTTGATAATGTCAGGATCAGCCGGGGACTTGAACTCTGGTGGTGCTGTTCTGCTCATTGTAGCACTTACCTCATGAGCCACTGGGGGCTCTCGGGACTGGTCCTGAACTATTGTGTCTATTGTTTCTGTTATATGCCTGTTCAGTGTTTTTCACCCACCTCCTTTACCCTCATGTGTTTCCCATTTCCTAATCACCTTCCCTTTATAAACCCTGCCCTGAGCTTTGCTCAGGGCTGAGTCATTGATTGTATTCTGTTTGTTCCTGACCTGCGAATCTGAATCTGAATCTTGAAAACCTTGTATGCCTAGTTCCTGAAAACCTTGTTTCCTGAGTGAGTACCTTTGTTCCTGTGTTCCCCATTTTTCCCTCACCATCTGGATACCTCGATTAGCCTTTTGCCTGTTCCTGCCTTTTGTGTTTCTGTGTTCCGACTCCAATAAACCTACCATTTACTTTCATCATCATCATGTCTTTGCCTACAATTACCTATGTCTACACCCCTGGGCTCCCACCATATCCACTCCCCTTGGAGTGGCTATCCTCCGTTACAGCGGTTCCTCGCTGTGAACGTTACAGTCACCCATAGACTCTAATTTATTTCGCTACAAAAAAGTTGCCGCAACAAAGATATCGCCTATAGACGTTAATATGTTTCAAAAAATTTTCTCCCGTTTCACAAATTTTCTCATTAAAAAAAATTATTAAGTGAAGCAGATTAGCTCATCACTAGTAGGCATTTGTGCTTTTATAAAAGTCATGGTTGAAAAAGCCTTTAAAACTACACAAATTTGAATTTGAGTTCTAGAGAATTAAAAAGAAAACACAAATTTTTAGAGAAAAAGATGTGATTTATGAAAAAAATTGAAATCTGAATGCTAGTAAATGGGCCCCATAATCTTGATCAGTCTACTATAAAAAGTAAAGGTTTGTTTGGTAGAAATAGGGGATTCCACTGATACAATTTTCAATTTTTTTGGTAAATCAGGTCCATAAGGTGCACAAAGTCTCATTACTAATGTCTACAGTTGCAAAACTATTTTGCTTTGCTTTCCAATGCATAATCCACATCACATCAAGATCCGTAATTGTTTTCTTATCCCTATAATCTAAAACTAACTTGGAAGACAAAAAAAATCTCTGAATTTTTCCACTCTTAAATCGGGTGCAATTTTATTATCATTAATCCTGACACAAAACAGGACTGAAAATCAATAACTGTGTGTAGTCCTTTCATTATGTCCTGAGGACTATAACAAGTGAGTTGCCTTACAGTCACACAGTCATTAATTGGGTCTAATTCTTTTTCAAAAAGTCTGACTTTATTTGTCAGATACCAAGTAGGTCAGCACAGTTTTGCATTGGCTTTCCAGAATGTAAATTTTTTTATGCTGATTCCCTCCATTTCATGCTAATTAGCATTTCTTCGAAAAGGGAAAATATTTTGCACTGTATATATTATTTAGAATTAGAGATGAATCAATTATTTTAGTCAGGAGTCATCTAAAGTCAATGGATTCCTTAGTGTTCAGGAGAGCTTAATGTTACAGTATGTCACTTAAGAGGAGTGATGTCTGATGGTCTCTGCTGATTGGGAGTAGATCTCAGAATGCAAATTGTCAAATTTCATGGAGTCTATCGTGAGACCCATGTTGATTCTGGGTGTGCAGTGAGATAGTTTTGACCTGTGGGGTTGGAAAGCCTTGTTCTACACAATACTACTGCAGCATCTCTAAAAATGCCTTTAGTGATCTAACAGAAGTTGACAAACTGAAGTGACTTAGAAAAGACAAAAGTTTATTATGGTAAACTTAATTTATGCCTTTTTCTAGATCTTATCATAGTGAACCATTGGAAGCACCTAAAAACAAGCATGATAATAAATTGTTTACTTTACCAAAGTACTTTGATTTTTCTCATAAATCAGTACATTAAAGAAATTAATAACAAAAAATTAGGAATTTACTGAATCCAGGATTCGGTTTGGGATTTCACTGAATTAAAGTACTTTTTTAAGGATTCAGTCAAAACCCTAAGTAACCAAATCCAAAATTTTACATTCATGTGACTCAAGTTCTGGACAACTGAATTTGGCAATTATGGGGGTTATTTACTAAGATCCAAAATGTTCTAATTATTTTAGTAAAACAACTTTGACCATACTCCCATCCACAATTTTACCTTATTTGTCAAAAACAATATTTGAAATATTCTTTACAGGAAAAGACTCTATAAACTTTCAATACAATCGTGCAAAAATTCAAATCCTACGTTTTTTTCAGATTATTTCCCGAAAACCACAAATTTTTCAGATTATTATACAAAACCCACTGCAAATCATGATATCTTCTACTTGTAAAAGGGACATCTGCTATTGACTTCTACATGACCTTGGCAGGTTTGAAATTGAGAATTTTTTTCAGATTTTTAACATACTCAGGGTATAATGCAACTTGAAAAATGTGAGGTTTTTATCCATGAGAAAGTGGTGTTTTCCCCGTTAAAATTCCAACCAGAAAAAATTGGACTTTTGAAAAGAACCCACTATGGGGCATATTTATCAAGGATCGATAAAGTAAAAAGTAAAAAATCTTCGAAATTCGACCATTGAATTTGAGTACTTCAATAGCAGAATTTTTTTTCCAGCGAAAACGGCCGTATGATCGAGTAAAATTGTACGATCAAACGATTTAGCCCTTCAAATCGAACGATTCAAAGGATTTGTTTTAAAAAAAAACTTTGACTTCAAAACTTGCCCAAAAGCCTCAGATAGGTTCTAGGAGGTCCCCCATAGGTTTTTCAATTTGAATCGAAGTCGAAGTAGAATTTGGCCTATTCAATGATCGAAGTAGCCAAAAATTACTTCGAAATTCAACGTTTTTTAATTAGAAAATTCACTTTGACCTTTAATAAATCTGCCCCTATGTGTTCAAAATAGATACAAAGAGTCTTTTATCAAATTTGTACATGAATACTAAGGGGCCGATTCACTAAGGTTCGAAAATCGAGGGTTAATTAACCCTCGCTATTCGACTAGGAATTAAAAGTCAAAGGATTTAGCGCAGATAGTTCGATCGAACGATCAAAGGATAATTCCTTCGATCGAACGATAAAATCCTTCGATTTGAACGATTCAAAGGATTTTATTCCAACGATCGAAGGAATATCCTTCGATCAAAAAAAGTTAGCCAAGCCTATGGGGACCCAAAAAAAATTTGAAATTCAAAGTTTTTTACCTTCGAATGCTTGACTCGAAGTTAGTGAATCGGCCCCTTAGGGTTTGGATTTGGTTTGGTATTTGGCTGAATCTTTTGTTGTGCTTGAGAATCCAGACCTAAAGGAAAATTAAGGTTTAGATTTGATTTCATTTTGGTTTTGCTGAATCTGTTGTTGTGCTCCTTAATGCAGTTGTGCTCCTTAATGCAGGCCTACTATGAAAAAGCTTTCTAATTTACTAATTGAATATTTTTCTATAATGTATGTATTATTTAAAGCATTACCACTTATATAGTTATTGCTAGTGATGGGCGAATTTATTCGCCAGGCGCGAATTCGCCGCCAGTGAATAAATTCGCGAAACGCCCGAAAATTCGCCGAAAAAATTCGCCGGCGTCAATTTTTTTTCGAAAAAACGGACGGCGTCAAAAACGGGTGTCGGCGTAGTTTCGCGAATTTTTCGCCGTTTCGCGAATTTCACGCGAAATTCGTGAATTTTCCGGCGAAGCGAAACGCCGCAAATTCGCCCATCACTAGTTATTGCTCTCCAGCCTCATCATTATTTTTGTTGTCCTCCTCTAAACTCTGGATACATTACATGCTACATTCTTTTTTGTGTGCTTAAACCTGAAACTTACAGAGAGGCAAAAATTTTATTTTCATACCATATATTTAAAAGCCCTTTTATTCAAAACAAAATTGTATTCATTTTGGCAGCTGCTCCCTGACACTGAACCATTTGCAGTCTGCTGTTGAGTAGTTTTCCTAAATTACTTTTCAATGGGAAATTCTGCTGTGTGTATGTAACGTTCTATTTGCAAATAGTGTTTTTATTTCTCCCATAATAATCTTAAAATAATAATCTTGCATTGATATACATTCAGTGTTATCTGCCATTTGCTTGCTCATTAATCGAGCAAATCTTTCCGCAAGATCATTTTATTTTCTGCAGTATGGAACATTCCTTTTGACTTTTTTTTCCTTTTCTTTCCAGAAAAGGGTCCAGTACTAATGTTTTAGCATATAAAAAAAATAACTTTAATATATGCAATCTTCTGCTGTTTTACATACCTTTGGAAGATGTACATTTTTAAAAATCTAAATTTTGATGTTGTGTAGCCAGACATCATTCTTTGGTAATTAATCTCAACTGTGAGGGCAAACAAACAAGGACCCTCTATAATTAAATACATATAGTTGGCCCAAGAGCTGTGCACTACACACAGACTAAACTGGGCATGCTCACCAAGCAGCACCCAATTGGCCCAGCAGTATTACCTGTAATGGCACTCAACAATGGCACTCAATAATCACAATCACAATTCAGGGCTGGTCTGATCTCGATAATGGCCAACACAGAATGCAATTTAATTGCCCCCATCTAGAAGCTGCATTTGTGATTGGCAGAAAGAACTGATCCCTGAACTACATTTATGACAGGGGCTGTTCCCTTTCTGGCTTACAAAGGCTACCAAAAATTCCAAATTGTTAGTCTTTTTATACAAATATAAGATCATAGAGACTGCTCAGCTGAACACCATCACAGCTGTTCTCACATGTTCCAGTAACCAGCAATAGCAGTTCCCAACCCTGGTATCTAGTGATGGGCGAATCTGCCCCATTTTGCCATTTCTCTGAAAAATTTGCGGAACGGCCAAAAAATTTGTGAAATGGCAAAAAATTTGCGAAACACATTGACGTCGATGTGTGTCAAAATAATTTTTTTGGATGCGCGACAATTTTTTTTGGGATAAGGCGGATTTTTTGCCTGCAAATTTTCACCACAGTTTTGCAAAAACATTCGCCGTGGTGAAAGGCGGAAATTTGCAGTGAATCCATGCCTGGTGATTGCCCATTACTATTGCCATCATTTGCAGACAGAGCTACTAAATTCTGCTTGGCTACCATAGAAACTTTGAAGCAGTGGATCCACAATAAAGAGCTTCATTGCCTAATGGAGTCATCTCGACAAATACAAGATTCCTCTGCACTCAACCCATTATCAATATATTTAAGACAGAGACATACTGCTACTGAAAAATGCCTTACCCTTTATACAACACAGGGATTGTTTGTCCATGTATTGCAATATATTTAAGCTGAACAACTACGTCAAAGTCATCCCATATCTGGCCAGTCCTACACTCAATTTTATCTGATTCATTAAGAATTCTATTTCTTTATTATACATTTTACAAAGGGACTAAGTTTTACCTGCAACTTACTTGCTGCTTTCAAAGTAAAACTCCCAAACTTGGCTGCCCTTTTATTAAACACCAGTGGGATCACCTGACTATAGTTGGGAAGGGTGGGAGCTACAACATGGAGCTGGTCACTGCTCCTGTATAACTATAACAAACAAGGGAAAGTTGTGCTCACCACTAATTTTTAAAAACATCCCACTGGTATCACATACAATTTAGTAGAAAGGGTGCCAGTTCAAATATTCTATTCAATCCCTTTGGATGAAGAGTGCTTAAATAAAATATCCACTTTTGCTCTTTACATCTCTGTACCTTATTCCTATCTTCTCCTCTCAATTATCTGGCAACCCATTTTGGCAAAAGTACCTCTCTTTTTATTGTCTCCAAAAATATCAACTAAGAGAACACACAAAAATAATTTTGCCGAGTACAATCTATGTTTTGAGACTGTGGAAATCACTTAATACAACCTAGGATATCTTTGGAAAATTCCCATTATTGTGAATTCTAAAGAAGTGACCATTCACCCGATTTATTTTTAGAGAAAAATTTTTTTTAAATTTCGTTTGGTTCCTGGCCGGCCAGGTTTTAATGAATGATTTTAATGTAAAGGAAAAATAAAATGTGTACATTCCATATTAACTTGGCCTTTAATTACACCTTTAATTATTTATTCAAATTTTTGGTATCCTCGAAAGGACCTTGGGGATTTAAGACCAGTTGGAGAGACTTTCCTGTTAATGTCACATTACTTTAATCAATCCCCATAGGTAAAGGATTCCAACTCTGAAATGATAAATATATTTTGATCTTCCAAAAAACAAATTCCCTTATTAGTTTCAAAATTCACAAAACCCAGGTTATGACTAAAGAATGTTTTTTTTAAGTGTTTTTAATTGACATATGGACAAGCAAAAAGTACATGTTTTAGATGGACAATTATTGTATATACTATAGTCCTCTGTCTATAGGTTAATGATACCAAGGCTTGAAATATTTTTCATTTTCACCTCTGTCACACCTATGTGTAGATCAGTTGGATATTCTATTATCCAAACTAGCAGATTGCTGAACTAATCCAGTAAAGTATAAATTATCTGATCATCTTTTTTCTTTGCAACTTCATAGATGCGCATTTCTTTTTGCACCACATTTTATATTACAGCGTGTTACAAAAACATGAATAGTAATCAGAAAATGAGATTGAGGTTTTTATTTGGTGTCATCCACACAGGCACATCTCACTTAAGCCACAAACCCACCGGCCCAGACCTGCTCCATTGGCTGCCCAACAAAAAACTTCACTGTGGCGGCGTTCATGCGGCGCATCTACTATGCCTGCATGGCGCACATATTTTGCACATGTGCACTGCACGTTCATGCATGAGTGTGCCAGCCCCGACAGTTTTAAGGGTAGGAGGGGGCCCCCGGGACTGCCAGGAGGAACCTTGTTTTGGAGTGGGCTCCGTAGGATCCAGTCTAACCCTGGTGCTAAACTAATCCTTTGCTGACCTGCACGGTGCGAGGTTCTGACTATTTGCCCACCTGAAACCAGCAGTGTATGCTGAGCTCTGGCTAATTGCTCACCTTAATCCAGTAGTCCTAATCGATAAAACGATTCTATGCTGACCTGCAGTGTGTCGAGTTCTGGCTATTTGCACACCTGAGATCAATAGCCCTAATGAATATAGATAAGTGGACTGGCAGGCAGTGTGCTTCTATTTTGTTCTGCAGTGTGATGTGCTCTGGCTATTGCTTACCTGGAATCAGTAGCCCTTATGAATGTAGATTGTTGGGCTAGCTGCTAGGCTCTGATATATGCTTGTTCGAAGCAGCAGCTAATCTAAGATATGTATTGCATGTTATTGTAGGATAGTGCTTCTCCAACTTCTATCAGCCTTGTGGATTTCATTTTGGTCGATAATTTGGAGACATTTTTAGTAATCTGTAATGAAATTTGTCCCAGTATGTTCAGTTCACCTGACCCAGAAGGTCTACTTCATCTGGCCCAGTATCTGACCCAGTAGATGTAGTTCATGTCATCTGACCCAGTAGGTCTCGTTCATCTGAAAACCTCTAAAACCACGAACGAACGGCTGATCTCTGCAAGAAAGGAAAGGAAACTTCCATTGATGTCTACATGACCTTAACTGCTTTTACTTGCCATTCATTTGTATCAGTAGATTTTATGGTTTTTACACATGAGTAATAATGAAAAAATTGCGGATTAAGTAACTATACGAAAAATGTGTTCATTTGCACTAAAAACTACTATTTCGAGAAAAAAGTGTTCTACAAACATTCATAAATCGGCCTCTTGGTGTTTATTAAAGCTAATGATTAGGGATGAGTGAATCTGTCCCGTTTTACTCCAGACAAATTGCAAAATACGAAAGAATTTGAGAAAAGCATTGGTCTTTTTCAGTCAATGGGCGTATTTTCTTCTTGCCGTAACTTTTTTGTCTCTGAGACTACTTTGTCACAGTGAAGTTTCACAAAAAAAAGATGGCAAAATGCGTAATTTTGCCACAAATACATGCCTGGCAAAAAAACTATGATGTTAAGCAATACAATAACAGTTTATATTATACTAACATATGAGCCAATCAGATCTTTGCATTTTCTAACTCATTTATTATTTTTTTGGTATGGAAAAGTACATTGGTGCAAATTGGCACTCTCTTTACCCACTAAAATGTATAGTGCAAAGAATTTGAAAGATTTGCGTTGCTGGAAAATTAGCAAAACCATAGAAAAATTTGCAAAATTTCTTTCAAACATAGGCCCCTACTAAAAGCAGGGGGAGGGCTTCTTTCTGATTGGTTGATACGGAAGGCAAGGGGTGCATAATTGTAATGTCTTTCTGGTGCAAAAACCCACATTTTTCCATCAAACAAAACCGAGAGCACAACTGCGCTGAAAACTAAGACAAATAAGTAGTAATGGGCGAATTTATTCGCCAGGCGTGAATTTGCAGCGAATTTGCGCGATTCGCCACCAGCGAATAAATTTGCGAAACGCCTGCGAAAATGCGCATCAAAAACGGGCGCCGGTGTCAAAAAAATGGGCACCGGCGTCAAACAGGCGCCGGCGTCAAAAACGAGACGCCGGCACCGTTTTGCGAATTTTTCGCCGTTTTGCGAATTTTGCACAATTTGCAAATCACTACAAATAAGTTTTCCTATTCCTAGTGGCACCTATTTAAAGAAAAATCATAGTGATTTCTCTCAGACCTCATAGTTAATGTTTTTGGGAAAATTGAATATTATACATGTATTTACATGTAGTTTTGTTTCTCGTTTATGAACATGTTTCCAGACAGACCGTCACAGGAGTTGCCATAAAAATAGTGTCAATAAGCTATTAATATGGTTACCAATAAAATTTATGATCACTTCTACTCTTTATTAAATTACCTTCTTGCATACTGACAGCACGTAGGAGGGAGATGAATAAGGAAATAATTATATTACAAGTTTTATCTGTACATATTTTTCCTTTATTAAAATAGGCTTGTTCTCTGCCTGGCCTGGTGGTTAAGCTGTCACAGAAAATTCATGTAAAAACACTGTACATTGCAGAGATCCACAAAGAAATCATCTGGCTTATTATGAGCATTCTGTTTATTAAGTAGGAGAAGGAAAGTGCTAAGAGTTGCTAATCAGCTCAGACACTAATACCTTGCAAGGCAAATTGTCACTTCCCATGTAAAACCCTGCTGTGTCCTTACCGAAAATGAGCTGAATGTGTGATAAGATCAAATAGAGGATTCATTTTGCTGTCAAGGTTCCCATAGACCTGGCACCAACCTCCTGCTCCTTTCAGGCCATATCTGCAGAAGTGGAAATATTCTACATTATAGAAGAAGTTTTCATCATTTCCCAATGGCTGGCCAACGTCCACTCGTTTATAGCACAGCTACTGATATAAAGTATATCAGATATCTTCAACAGTCACATTTATATATTTTTAAAAGTATTTAGTCCAAAAAAAATTTTTCAGAAAGATTAACCTAACTGGACTTTAGGCTTTCCATCTACTCGCTGTTATGGACTCCTAGGGAGCAGCCAAGCAGTTTGAGTATGTAACCCTATTTTTTTGACACAATGGGGGTTATTTATCAAAATCCAAATTTTTCCAAACTAGAATCCACCATTTGACCTTATTTATTATTGAAAAATGCACAATTGAATCGGATCGGGGGGGGGACTCGATAAAATTGTGCAAAAACCTGTTTTTTCTGAGATTTTTCCCGAAACGCTCCATTTTTTCCAGGCTTTTTCCTGAAAAGCCTGAATTTTTCCGATTTTTGCCCAAACAGTCCAAAATAACCAGATTTTCTGGCTAATTCCAGAGCAGACCACAGATAGGGACTTCGCCATTAACTTATATACAACCTCGGCAGGTTTGAGATGCTGGATTTTTTAATTCTGACTTTTTAGATCCTCTGGGTATAATAAATGTTGAAAAATTTGCTCCGCTAGTGCAGAGAGCGCCATTGCACTTACTGCACTAGCGATACTGCCTCAGGAGGCAGCAGCCCCAGAATCGGTTCTGGGTGGCCCCACTAGGAAACAATAATCACACACGTGCAGTAAACAATATAGAACTTATATAGGAATAAAGAAAAGGCTAGATTACATCACAAGCAGTTTAAGCAATGTAAACCCTGTCCTGGGCTCTTCACCCCAGGTAGCTCTACCTGCCCCCTATACCCCTTCGTTGGATAGAGGCAATAGCTCCAATGTAGCAAGCTATCAAGCACAACTTGTCCCCACACAGGGACATACTGGGACCTTTCAATATCCTTTCAATACATTGGCACAGGTATACACAGCATCTCACAGGATCTTTAATCTTCAGGCCAGCTTCAACACTTATCCGGAGTGTGAGTACATTCCAGCCTCTTTCACCCGAATCCATTACCAGGCAGCTCCTTTATTCTCTCTGTTGCTTCCAAGCTCCAAATGATTATTGTGTTCCTGTTATCCCACCAAGGGCATCATCACCCATGTGGTTCTCTACAGGTATTTTTGTATTTATACAAAACATACATAGAGATTTGTTGAGTAATGTACGACGGCAGTGAACAAATTGCAATTTTGAACACAATTGATTTTTTTTTTGGTTTCCCATAATTACAGTCACAACGATGTAGTGTGTTTGATGCAATTGTAGCCAAAGGTTCAAAATGTATGCTTTTGCCATGAATTTGACACAATTGCACTAAAAGTTTTCCAAGTCCAATTGACGTAATTTGTGGTGTTTGGTGGGAAGGTAATGTATGCTCCTGATTCTTTAGATGCACCTACTGATGTAGGACCTTGAGGGAACCCTGTAGCTACTGTCTTGTCTGGAGATGGTGGTTACTCCATGTTCCATCTGTATCAATAGATACAACTGCATTTGATTTAGAATGGGAGGACTGAGTGGTGCCAACCGCAAATTTATGGAAGTACAAGAGCATATTTGACCCAAGTGTCTTTAACTGAATGTAGTTTACTTACAACTGACTGTAGGGAACTCTGCAACTTCACTTGGGGTCAAGGGGGATCCTCCTGCCACTTGTGTGTGTGCATTTTAAGTGTTAAAATTAAAAATAGAAGAACAGGTAATAATTCCTGTTCCTTGATAGATCACATAGCAAATATTTATTTAGCGGGCACACATCAAAACTCTGGTCCTATTTCACAATGGGTCTAGTTTGACATATAGGGGCTCATTGACTGCAGAAGACCTTCATACTATACTATAAATGCCCTAGATGCATAGGCCTATTTTGCTTAGTAAGAGTGTCTCTGTTAAAGTACCAAATAGAATGTATATATAGAAATATGTAAATGGGAATATAGATAATATTTAACACCTAAAAAACATAAACATATACCATAAAACATATACTGTAGATGTATACATGGAACTTTTTCTTTTCAATCTAACAGCTGGTAGGTAATAAATTCAGCTTCATTTCCTTTGTGATGTTGCAGATTTATTTCCAGGCCTTCTCTTGCCATGCTCTTTATCTGTGCCTCATTTAACATACAAATGGAGTCGCTGAATCTTTTGTGATCATACATGGACACATATTTCTCTGTTAGCAGTTGCATTGATTGTATTTTCCAAGCACTTGACATTACCAACACTGTTTGAATATCAAACTAATTAGGCAGTGAAGAATGAAATATCACCTAGTGAAAGCTACTCAAAAGAGAACATCATTTCCTCAGAGAACCTTCTGGAAGCATTCGTGGACAAACTATAGGGCACAAAGGAAAAGTTGTGGTTCTGTGACTCTCTGAAAGTCAAGATCATCACCATTTATCTTTTTCTGACAATTTTGGACTTTGAAGGACATGCGCATGAAGTCTCTAAACTTGCTCATGGGTGAACTATGAGATGTGACCTTGGTTTATGTTTTTACCGTAGATTATTTATTAGATTTATTAGACTCAACAAAAACAAAACACAACAACCTAGGGGGAAAAATTTAGATCTACTAACTGTCCCTGGTCCATGCACTTGGCCATTATATGATTAGAGCTGAATAAATGAAGACAAAATACACTAGGGGGTTATTTATCAAAATCCAAATTTTTCTGATGTCTTAACTAAAAAAAAGTCCAACCAAACTAGAATTCGCGATTTACCCTTATTTATCATTAAAAAAACATGAAAAAATTGGATTGGGATTGTCGCATGAAAACCGCAACTTTTTTGGATTGGATTGTCGCTTGAAAAATCCAAATTTTTCAGATTTGAATAGTCCGAATTTTTGTGAAATCTGCGGAAAACCCAAAAATTTTTGGATTATAGTATACGACCCAGCACAGACATAATATCTTCAAATTGCAAATAGGGCTTTTGCCATCGACTTCTACAGCATCCACTTTTTTTCCACTAAAAATTTGGATTTTATAGTAAAAAAAACCCCCTCAAATTCTTCGAATGTTTACCATTCTGACTTTAATAAATAATCCCCTTAGATTCTAGGACACTTCATAAATGTCTTCCTTTCATTTGATTACCCATCATTGTGTTTGAGTGTTTCCTATTGTAGAAAAGGCAAAACAAACCCATATATGAGTAAATAATCATAAAAATGACTTCTTGCAAGTCCAGTTCACTTTTATCTCAAAGTATGAAGTGGTATAACTGGATCAGTGAAAGCAAATACAAACTAAGGGTAATGTAAAAACCAAAAGGCCAACCTAACCTTGGCAGAAGTACTACCTGCATGAGCATGAAGGAGCACACTCTTGCTTCCTTTAGTGCTCTTCTGCCCAGGGTAAAAGTCAATGGCCAATACTAACTAAATGGAGTGTCAGGCCTGACTTAGAGCTTGTTTTCTATATATGTATCTATTAAAAATTATGTCCTGAGACAGTAAGAAAGGCCAAATGGTTCATTTATGATGACCAGAAGAAGACGCGCAAGATCAATGAGGGACACAAAAGCACTTGCCACAATAACGTCTAGTTAGAACCTCTAGTAAAAGTTTGTGTTCCTCATATCCAGATGCATTTTGTCTTCACTTATTTGGCTATAATGATATGACAGGCTTTTAGCAGATAGTGGACCTGAATTGTTGGTGTTTTGCTGATACACCTTATGCCATTCCAAAATATGAAATGCAAAACAAGTCGTAATGTTTTATGCACAAGTCCTTCAAGGTCTACTTTTGTCAGAATAAGATAAATGTAGTTGATCTTGACTTTGAGATAGTTACAGAACCACAACTTTTCCTATATGCCCTATGTCTTGCCCCTTAATTGCTCTAGAAGGTCCAGTATAGGTCTTCCTCTCTACTAAACATTTGGTTGTTGTTTACAGAAATGAGCTAAAACCATAGTATTGACAATTTGATGAAAAATAAACATTGACACGAAAATGTCATAATAAAACAAATCAAAACTCCTAAACACATAGTTATCCTCCGGAGTCATTTGAAACTGGTATCCATCTTTTTAAAATAAAAACAAGCATAATTAATGCTCACATTCTGAAACCAATATCAGTACATTATAAGATTTTGAGCACAAAAAGTACACTCTATAACTGGGTCTGTGGGAACAATATTCTCTTGGACTGCAGACTTAATGATCTCTTGCAGGGACACCCTACTGTGTTCTACAATGGTCTCAACAACAACAACAAAAAAAAATGTAAATTTCCATGAAGGTGCAGTGCATCTCACTGAGCGTGCATATTAGATATTGTTTCCCATAAAAGGTAGAAAATGGCATCAATTAATAATACCTGAAAAAATGCTTAAGCACCTTAAGTGTTGGCAAATGTGTCCCCTTATCCTGTATCACATTTGCATTGAAAGCATATTTAGGAAAATACAATTAAAGTCAGAACAGAAATATACTGAAAATGCAATATGAACAGTGACTTCCTTTGTCCAAACAATTTCTCCTTTGGGCAACCTTAAAGCTTTTCTTTACAAACCTGGGACAGGATTTAGCTACCCATCCTCAGCCTTGGAATTAGTTTAATTGTTTTTAATGCATGAAATAAAAATGTATAAAATACCCACCTTTAAGCAAGTTTTTAATAGCAATAAGCAAAATTGCCCTGTTTCGGTCTGCAGAAGGCACTAGATTGGCAATAGGTGTTTTCCTAGAGTTTTTTTTACTTTTTTTAAAAAACAAAACAAAATGCATGATGAAATTGAAAATGAAAGGGCAAATATTTTAGGCACAAATCTTTGACACAAATTGCTTATCACTAGTGATGGGCGAATCTGACCCATTTTGCTTTGTTGAAAATTTGCATGTTCGACAAGATTTTTTTTGACGTGTGATGAGTGAAAATATTTTTTTTAATGAAAAAGGCAGTTATTCATTAAAGTTAAATTTTTTTTGTCAGGGTTTTAAAGGGGAAAACACTATTTTTTTGGAGAAAAAAGAAAACTCGGATTTTCCGTGATTCATTAAACCCAAAAGGCTGTTAAAAGTCTGAATAAAAAAGTACTCCATCTCAGACCTGCTGAGTTCATATAGAAGTCAATGGCAGATGTCCCATTGACATTTTGAAGATATCCTGAGCTGCAATGTGTTTCGTTCAATAATCAAAAGATTTCGTCGTTTTGGGAGTCAAGTCCGAGAAAGTCAAAGTTTTGGGGGACAAATCTGAAAAAATCCTACAATTCAGATTTTTCACAATTTTATAGTTTTTTCCCACCAAAGAAATTTTCATGAAAATGTATTGATAAATAGCGGGGAAAGTCTGTGCAGATTTGGTTAGAGTGTTTTTCAGAAAATTTCAGATTATGATTAATAACCCCTATAGTTTATAGCCTGATAACCTATCAATAAATCTTGCCAAATTTGCTTATGCATATCAGTTCAAATTGAATTGTCTACCAATGATATACTCCACCCATTCTCTTGCAGAGTAGTGGTCGAGTAGGGTATAAAGAGACCCCTTCTCTTTCCTACAGCTGACCCCCCTGACCTGTTATAGTATGTAGCCTACTGTAAGCAAGCCAAGTTTCAAACTGAGATTTAACAGAGATAGATGTATATATGTTTCCTGAGAGCTTGTTTAATTATGATTGGTTCACATTATGCATGATCTGTTTAATTAATTATCCTCTGTATATAACCTACTCAACTTTACTGGATAATAATTCAAAGAAAAATGATAGGGCACGCAGGACAAAATGCTGATTTTAAGAAAATCTGACTGAACAAGCAGTATTTCAAAACAGTTAGGGGAAAAGACAAATTAATATACAGTTTCCTATGGTAAAAAAAAATGGTGCAATGTTTTCGGAATATATAGAGCTGTAAGGCCAGTCAAGGGAATTTATAATTATTTGTACAACTCTTTTTTTTTTTTACATTTGTAGTGAATAAAGTGCAAATGGCTTCAAATGTGGTATACCAAATTCTGTTTTCCAGAACAACCAGAACATAAATTGTGATAGGAGATGCAAGTCTTTTTATCCTTGTGGGTTTTGTAGGGTTTCTACTTGTCTGGTTTTGACCTGGCAGCCCAGTATTTTGAAGGGCTGTCCAGGTCAAAACTGCCTGCTCAAATTTCCATATGACTGGGCAGGATTCCCTGAGATTGACACATTTATCGGACAATGGATATACACACCATAGCCCTGCCCCTGATGTCATCAGACCACCCCCAATACATCACGCCCCCGCCCGAGTTACCGGCAGGGAAAATTGGCAACATTAGGCCCTCCAAGGTGAGAGGTTAACCTCTAAATCCATTCAATGAGGCATATGCACAAACCTTATGCTATAGATCAGCCTCAAACTATCATTTAACTTAAAAAAACACAATTCTAGGTTTCTGTTGGCACCCTCCTACAATATACCAAATAAGCACATTAGGGGCAGATTTATCAAGGTCAAATTTAAAATTCAAAATATGTAGAAATTCGAATTAAAAACAAACAACCAAAACTAAATCAAAGGGGTTTTTTGCCCAAATAGGTCCGGTTTCGATCAATTAGGTCCGGTTTTCGATCGAATTCTAATCGTACGAATCAAAGAAATAGCGCATTCGAATGGTACGATTATAAGTTTCCCCCGAAAAAAACTTGACTCCAAATAGATTCTAGGAGGTCCCCCATAGGCTAAAACAGCAATTCTGCAGGTTTTAGATGGTGAATGGTCGAAGTCGAATTTTTAAAGAGACAGCGCATGATAAATTTAAAATTTTCGAATCAAATCAAATTTAGACTATTCCCTTGTCGAAGTACACATTCGAATTTTCACTTCGGCCTTTAATAAATCTGGCCCTAGGTGGGGAACCAGAGGGTTCTTTAAGATTAAGAATTGAGTTCTAGATAATACCCTCTTAAATTTTGCCTTTTTTGCCGTAGGATATCAGTTGGATTTACCTACCACGAAGGAGCCAAAGTGTGTCTACTAAACTGTACTCTCAATACAAATAAACATAAAGGGACTCAACAAGTTCAATTTATAATAAATGAGCCCAATATCTCAATAAAGACATAAGGTAGGGAAATAGTCCTAAATTTAAAAATATTTAATTTAATTTTTTCCCAATTTTTTCCCAATGTTTTTTGTGGGGAACACCTTCAATCCTGTATCAGACCTTTCTCTGGGAAGCAGCATGTTTTTAGATTGGCAAGCACAAGCTTTCTGCAGAGTTGGCAAAAGAGATATGAGTTCTGAGAAGCTGCCAGTGTGTTTGTTGCCTTGGCAAGAGCACAGAATGCTTTTATCATGGCCAACTGCAACATTTTGACAATACTCTGGTGTAATAAGGGAAAGGATAAGAAGAGAGAGTTATTGGTAAAAATGCAATTACAATTAGCATTATTTATGCTTAAATGATTATGAATCTGTTACATACATTAAATGTTGTCATTCATGTTCCTTTATACAATATATCACTTTTATATCAATTTATATAAAATAAAATACACTGGATATATAGGGGCAGATTTATCAAGGGTCGAAGTGAATTCGAGGGAATTTTCTAAATAAAAAAAATCGAAATTCAAAGTAATTGACCATCGAATAGGATACTACGACTTCGAATTTACTTCGATTCTAAGTAAAAATAGTTTGAATATTCGACAATTCGATAATCAAAGTACTGTCTCTTTAAAAAAAACTTTGACTTCAATACTTCGCCAGATTAAACCTGCTGACGTGCTATGTTAGCCTATGGGGACCTTCTAGACCATTTTTCTAAGGGGCCAATTCATTAACTTCGAGTGAAGGAATAGAAGAAAAAACTTCAAATTTCTAAGTGTTTTTTTGGCTACTTCGACCATCGAATGGGCTACTTCGACCGTCAACTTCGACTTCGAATCGAAGGATTCGAACTAAAAATCGTTCGACTATTCGACCATTCGATAGTCGAAGTACTGTCTCTTTAAGAAAAAACTTCGACCCCCTAGTTCGCCGCCTAAAAGCTACCGAACCCAATGTTAGCCTATGGGGAAGGTCCCCATAGGCTTGGCTAAGTTTTTTTTGGTCGAAGGATAATCCTTCAATCGTTGGATTAAAATCCTTCGATCAAACGATTATTCCTTCGATCATTCGATCGAAGTATTTGCGCAAAATCCTTCGACTTCGATATTCGAAGTCGAAGGATTTTCATTCCCAGTCGAATATCGAGGGTTAATTAACCCTCGATATTCGACCCTTGATGAATTTGCCCCTAAGTCTTCACACATCAAAGTAAAATCGTTCGATCGTACGCTAAAATTGTTCGAATCATTCGATTCGAATGATTGAATCATACGATGGAACAATTGTACTCTGATCGTTCGATGGCCAAATTCGGTGAAAAATACTTCGACTTTGATATTCGAAGTATTTCAATTCGATGGTCGAATTTCAAAGTATTTTACACTTCGACATTCAACCCTTGACAAATCTGCCCCATACTGTAGCTTCTTGGTTCTTCTTGCTTTGTATACATATTGGTTGCTCACTTCAATGAGCTCTGATGACATCATAAGATAAACATTCCTTTTATGATTTGTTACACTACAATTAATTTTAGATAAGAATCTATCATCTATCTATCATCTATCAAATTTGATTGTGAAAAATGTATTAAATTCTATTTTTTTTTTTTTTAAAGATCATCAGTGAATTTGAGGTGTTTTGATTGATACATTTTGAAAATTTCACATGATTTTTATTTTTTAATACATTTGACCCAAAGTATATATACAGGTATGAAACCTGTTATCCAGAATGCTCGGGACCTGGGGTTTTCCAGATAATGGATCTTTCCATAATTTGGATCTTCATACCTTAAGTCTACTAGAAAATCATTCAGAAACATTAAATAAACCCAATAGGCTTCCAATAAGGATTAATTATCTTAGTCCGGATCATGTACAAGCTACTGTTTTATTATTACAGAGAAAAATTATCAATTTCAATTAAAAATCATTTTTAAAAATGTAAAAATGTATTAAAATTGAGTTTATGGGAGACGGCCTTTCCATAGTCCGGAGCTTTCTGGCTAAGGGGTTGCCACATAATGAATTCCATACCTATACCAAATATTGGGATTTGTGACTTTTATTTATAAAACTGTAGCACAGTCTTAAGTAGCATACATACATTTTACAATTCTTTAGGAGGAGAAGTAGCAATATGGGGGCCAACAGGTAAGCTGTACTACAGGTATGAGACCTGTTATCCATAATGCTCAGGACCTGGGGTTTTCTGGATAATGGATCTTTATGTAATTTGGATCTTCATACCTTGTCTACTAGAAAATCGTGTAAACATTAAATAAACCCAATAAGCTGATTTTGCCTCCAATTATGATTAATTATATCTTAGTTGGGATCAAGTACAAGCTACTGTTTTATTATTACAGAGAAAAAGAAAATCATTTTTAAAAATTTGGATTATTCGGATAGGATGGGTGACAGCCTCTCCATAATTCGGAGCTTAAACAAAGCAAAACTGGCCTGTTTTGGTTTGCTTAAAAATATCTGTAAAACACAAAGAAATTGCACAGTGGTGAAATATCATAAGATTTCCCGCATGCATAAAGTGAGTCAATGGATGGTTTTTCTAAATTCTTTCACAGTGCAAAAAAACCCAAACTTTTCCAGCTAAACAAAACATGGAGAAATGCCATTTTTTCAAATGCAATAAAATCGATTTTTTTTCCAGCAAAACAAAAAGCAAGGGCAAATTCCAATAATGCCAATAAAAAAAAAAAAACACACTTTTTCCCCAGCATAACAAAATGCAGGGCAAAATTCTAACATACATTTGCAAAAATATTTGCAAAAAAATGGGCCTCTACTACTATACAGAAGAAGCAGCATTTAGTTGTGTTTTTTTCATAAACATTTTTTTATTCTTGGGCAATTTTCTGATTTTACATTTGAAGGGTTATTTACTAAAATCTGGAAATGTCTCACTGTTTTCTTAAAATCACTTAGACCAAATTCCTGTGCACATTTTTACTGTATTTATCAATAAATTTACTTGAAAAAATCTGGTACAGAAAAAAATCCATAAAATCGTTTAAAAATCAAAATTTTTTTAAGATTTGATGCCCAAAAACTCTGATTTTTTTTAAAGAAATGGTATGAGTAGTGTTGAGCATCACTGAAAAATTCTCAAAACTGCAAAATTGCAATGTAATTATTTACACGCACAACTTTTTTTTCTCCCTCCAAATAAAAGAAAACTCTATATATTTTTCTAACTCTATATACTGTAAGGGGCCAATTCACCAAGCTCGAGTGAAGGATTCGAAGTAAAAAAACTTTGAGTGTTTTTTTGTGCTCCTCGACTATCGAATTGGCGTAAATTCGCCTGAGTAGAATGATTCGAATAGATCGAGCGCAAAAACGCTGCGACTATTCGACATTCGACAGTTGAAGTACTGGATTGAGCGCAAAAAACACTGCGACTATTCGCCCATTCGATAGTCGAAGTACTGTCTCAAAAATACTTCGACTGCCTACTTCGCCACCTAAAACCTACCGAATTGCTTTAAAAGCCTATGGGAAAGTCCCATAGGCTTGTTTTCCAAGTTTTTGATCGAATAAAAAGGCATTCGATCGAATGAAAATCCTTCGAGCAAATATTCGATCGAGCGCCTATTCGCCTGGCGAATATTCGCCAATTCGACTGTTCGCCAGCTCGACTATTCGCCAGCGCATGAATTCGCCCGAATTGCCTATTCGATTCTATTCGATTCTATTCCCCAGTCGAATTTCGAGGGATTTAACCCCTCGAAATTCGACCCTTGATGAATTTGCCCCTAAGTGTTCTTCTCAGTATTACACTAATTCAACTTCAGGCTGAAATTCTGTAGGCTGAGCATTCAGCCAAAATGTCACCCTTGGTAGCCATTACAAAACCTTGAACCCTCTGTACTAAACTTCTCTTAACTTTGTTATTTACATTTTACCCTTGGCCAGGATTTTACTTGATGTACTAATACCTTGATTGCCATCCACCCACTCTACACCACATCTATGGCATACTCTATGGGGCCCATTTACTAATATTTGAATTTCTTTTTTTTTCCATGAATCAATTTGTGTAAAAAACATAAAAATCTTTTAATAAATTCTAGGGCATTTGTGGTTTTAGAAAAAGTGAGTTTAGCCGTGGTTTCAAAAACCTTCAAAAACCTCTGGGTTAAAATGCAGCATTTTTTTGTATCTAACCATTTGCACCAATAATGGGCTCCCCTGTCCTATTCTTTGTAATATCATAGTTGTACTGTTTTCAGTAGCAGTTCAGATTTCATATACAGTACTTAGGTATTACATCATTTCAGTATATATCTAATGACAGGGGAGACTATAATTAATAAGTACAAATTTGCAAATTTACAGTGAAATTCGCGAAACAGTGAAAAATTCACTTTTAAAGCTTAACTTGGCAAAAATTTGTCTCATCGCTATTAGTAGATGTTGTCAAGTTACGCTTTGAAAATGACACCCCATAGACTCCAAAGGGAGGGGAAAAAATGGTGAGAGTCAAAAAATTATGCACAAAAGTCACGTTTTTTTTCTCGCAAATTCGAATTGGATTCAAATTTGATCACGTTTTTTGGGTTGGGACTATTCGATTGAATTTTAGATATTTAAATTTTTTCATAAATAACAAACCATTCGAATTGTGAATAAAATTAATTTATAAGAGTTTCAAAATATTCACATTACTCCAAAATTCGACCTTTGATATGTAACCCCCTTAAAGGTGAAAAACACAATTTTTTCATAGATTAGCTGAACTCAAGAACTTTCGGCCGTGAGGCAGTAGTACTAATGATTACCACAATTTCCTCTTGCTCAGTAGATTTGCATGGATACTGCATGGATAGCATTATTGTTCTCATGGAGCCGTTGCTTTTTTCATGCCTAAAGTCACAGCACCCGAGTAATGTTAATGTTGCACGCAGATTTAATTATTTTTAAAAAATCTGGGAATAAAAGACACTGATTGAACAGACAGGTGGAAATTATTTTCCAAATTTGACTGCGAGGCATTTCAGTCTGGAGATGATTTCATTTTATTTATCTTTAATGAATAATAAACGCCAGAGCACTATTGACTGAATAGGCTTTTAAATATTCAATCAGTAACAGAACAAAAGAATCATTTATTAATAAATAGAGCTCTGTGCAAGTCATACAGAAGTCGAGAGTTTTACAGGGGCCGCTTTGCCTCTAGCTCATTAACTCATTCCCAGGAATTTGGTACTAAAGGGATACTGGCAGGTTTCTTTAACGGAAATCATTACTAATAAATGCCCTTAAAGGGGTGGTTCACCTTTAAATCAACTTTTAGTAGGTTATAGAATGGACATTGGCCAATTCTGAGCTGTAAGAAAACTGGAGAACTGCTGAATAAGAAGCAAAATTAAAAAACACATACAAATTAAAATCTTAAAAATATTTCAATTGGTCTAAGAATATCTCCACCTCATACTTGGGGGCCGATTTATCAAGGGTCGAATATCGAGGGTTAATTAACCCTCGATATTCGACTAGGAACTAAAATCCTTCGACTTCGAATATCGAAGTCGAAGGATTTAGCGTAGATAGTTCGATCGTACGATCGAAGGATTATTCCTTCGATCGAACGATTAAATCCTTCTAATCGAACGATTCGAAGGATTTAAATCCAACGATCGAAGGCATATCCTTCGATCAAAAAAACTTAGGAAAGCCTATGGGGACCTTCCCCATAGGCTAACATTGACTTCGGTAGCTTTTAGCTGCCGAACTAGGGGGTCGAATTTTTTTTTAAAGAGACAGTACTTCGACTATCGAATGGTCGAATAGTCGAACAATTTTTACTTCGAATCCTTCGATAGTCGTAGTCGAAGGTCGAAGTAGCCCATTCGATGGTCGAAGTAGCCCAAAAAAACTTCGAAATTCGAAGCTTTTTACATTCGAATCCTTCACTCGAAGTTAATGAATCGGCCCCTAAAAGTTTAGGCAAATGTGAACAACCCCTTTAATGCCCAGAGCTACTCACAATTCATTTCACGAATGAGAGTCCTGTTTATATGGAGACAGTACTTAACAGGGTCCGACTGGTATGTGTGAGACCCACCAGGGCTGCTTCCTTAGAAGCCTCTACTGCCCGCTTGAAGAGTGGGGGAGTAATGGTGGAAAGCAGACAAGGATTGGGTCTGGTTTAGAGGAGGCCACCAGGTTTTTTTACAGTTTCCCGCTGGCCCAGTCTGATACTTAAGGAGAAGCAAACCCAAAAGTTAAAAAACCCTACCCTCTACCCTACATAGACCCCCCACCCTCCTCCTAAGTCTTTATTTACGCCTCCATGCAGATTCTGTCCAGTGAAGTGCTATTTTCTTCTCTTCTGTAATCTTCTAAATGAGACCGGAGGAGCGGCGCATGTGCAGATGGAGCGCTGCTCTAATTCTGAAGGTTACCGAATCGGCTGAAGATGGCGCCTGTGAACTCCGATGCCTGAATCTGCACCGAGGGGTAAGTAAAAAGTTTTGCATTTGCCCGGGGTAAAACTAAGGGGCCGATTCATTAACTTCGAGTGAAGGATTCGAAGGTAAAAAGCTTAGAATTTCGAAGTTTTTTTGGGCTACTTCGACCATCGAATGGGCTACTTCGACCTTTGACTACGACTATCGAAGGATTCGAAGTAAAAATCGTTCGATTATTCGACCATACGATAGTCGAAGTACTGTCTCTTTAAAAAAAAAATCGACCCCCTAGTTCGGCAGCTAAAAGCTACCGAAGTCAATGTTAGCCTATGGGGAAGGTCCCCATAGGCTTTCCTAAGTTTTTTTGATCGAAGGATATTCCTTCGATCGTTGGATTTAAATCCTTCGAATCGTTCGATTAGAAGGATTTAATCGTTCGATCGAAGGAATAATCCTTCGATCGTACGATCGTACTATCTGCGCTAAATCCTTCGACTTCGATATTCAAAGTCGAAGGATTTTAGTTCCTAGTCGAATATCGAGGGTTAATTAACCCTCGATATTCTACCCTTGATGAATCGGCCCCTAAGGCGCCGATTCACCAAGGGTCAAATATCGAGCGTTAATTAACCCTCGATATTCGACTGGGAATTAAAATCCTTCGACTTCGAATATCGAAGTCGAAGGATTTTAACGCAAAAAGTTCGATCGAACGATTGAAGGATTTAAATCCAACGATCGAAGGAATATCCTTCGATCAAAAAAACTTAGGAAAGCCTATGGGGACCTTCCCCATAGGCTAACATTGAGTTCGGTAGCTTTTAGATGGCGAACTAGGGGGTCGAAGTTTTTTCTTAAAGAGACAGTACTTCGACTATCGAATAGTCGAACGATTTTTAGTTTGAATCCTTCAATTCGAAGTCGTAGTCAAAGGTCGAAGTAGCCCATTCGATGGTCGAAGTAGCCCAAAAAACACTTCGAAATTCGAAGTTTTTTTACTTCGAATCCTTCACTCGAAGTTAGTGAATCGGCCCCTTAGACTGGGGGAGGAGGGAGCGGGGTCTATGTAAGGTAGGGGGGTAGGGTTTTTTTAACTTTTGGGGTTTGTTTCTCCTTTAAGCTTATTGAAGGATTGTGACCACCAGCAGCTCATCATGACCAGACTACTTCATATTCATATACTTTTATGAGCCCTACTATCCCATGGGGCACACATATTCAGATGCTCACAAAACCACATGGCCAGGAGCATTACCTACATTAGGATCTTCTTCCCATGGAAGAAAACTGGAATGCTCTTATTTAGATTATATAATGCACTTTTCTGTTTAAACTGTCCCTTCTCCAACTACTTACACAACTACCCTCCTTTAATTCTTGTCCCTTTATGGTCCACTCTTCAAGTTTCTAGTTACTTCTCAGATATTTTTCAACTTCTGATGCCAGTCTAAAGCCATCTACAATACTGCACTACCTTTTGTTACTTTACTCTGCCAAGCAAGGAACCAACCATGGGTCTAATTATTTAACCCTTATAATGTGTCCTATACATGAACAAAAGCTTCTGTGATGACATTTACCACCTTCTCTTTTGGGACTAAATACCTATTACATTTAGTGATGGGTGAATTTATTCGCCAGGCACGAATTCGCGGCGAATTTGCGCGTTTCGCCGGCGTCAAAAAATTTTTTTTAGGAAAAACGGGCGCCGGCGTCAAAAACGAGCGCCGGCGTCAAAAACGAGACGCCGGCGCCGTTTCGTGAATTTTTCGCCGTTTCGCGAATTTCGAGCAAAATTCGCACATTTTTCGGCGAAGCGAAACGGCGCAAATTCACTAATTACATTATCTGCCTAATAATTTGGCAAAGCACTATTGGGTCTTCAAAGACTCTACCAAATAGGAATTACATGACGAGTCATATACAAAGACCCTGGACAGAAGTACAAGAACCTCACTGTAAATGACCCCTATAATCACTAGTGACCCAGGAAAGGCATCTCCAAACAGAAAGATAAAGATCTAGTATTATTGCTCATAGATTTAGATTCTTTGATTCCTTGATTGTGTTTGGTTGTTGTTTCTTGTTTTCTTTTGTTCATTTTAAAGGAACCAAAATGACAAAATTAATTTTAATTTGAACCCCTCTTATCATATGCCTCATACATTCTATCACCGTAAGGAAACGCACATATCTGTGTTTATTAAAAGAGTGGATTCCATGATACCCGGTGTTTTAGGATTAATGTTTAGACATAGAATTTCCCACGTCTGCTTTATAAGTCAACATGGATCAATGAGATGTCTTTTCTTGTGGGTTAGGTAAAACATGTAATTCTCTAACAGCCAGTGGTATTATTTTATTTTGTAGTATAAGTTGTATTTTGAGCAAAACAATTGCAGAAAGGAAAATAAAGTGCTTTTACCATTATCTGGACAGAAGCTTATCAAGTGTTCTAACTCCAAGAATGAACAGAACCACCACAGAAATATCTTATTTTCTCTGCTTCACTTTGCTGCTTGATCACATAGTCGTGTCCCCAAAAAATGCCTTACAATATGTATCGGCCAATTCATTCTGCTCCAGGAAAGTAGGAATTTCGATGTTAATCTAAACCCTAAAACATTCGACTTTCTCACCTGATCAGATTAGAAAAAAGAAAAATGTAAAATTTTTGGAATGTCTATCAGTTCTTATTTGTTATTGTGCCATTATAATTAGCATGCAATTCTCTAGATACGTCAAGAGTGTAATATACAATATTTTATCTTACAAAGGTCCCATGATAGAAAGTACAGGTAAGTGATCTGTTATCCAGAAAGCTCAGAATTACGGAAAAGTGTCTCCCATAGATGCCATTTTAACCAAATAACCCAAATTTTTTAAAACAATTTCCTTTTTCTCTGTAATAATAAAACAGTAGCTTGTATTTGATCCCAACTAAGATATAATTAAGCATTACCGGAAGCAAAACCAGTCAGTAGGGTTATTTAATGTTTACGTGATTTTCTAGTCGATTTAAGGTATAAAGATCCAAATTACCGAAACATCTGGCAAACCCCAGAAATTTCAAAACTGCAAAAAATTAAATTGAAGTCAATAGGCGTCAAAATAATTTTGACGCGTGACAATTTTTATATGCGTGACTCTTGTCTAAATGCATTAAAAGCAACGGGCTTCTGAATAATTCTGACGCGCAACTATTTTTATGCACGCAACAATTTTTAAACGTGACACATTTTTTTTTGTCGCAGCAAATTTTTCATGGCAAATTTTTGCCTCAATTTTGTTAAAACATTCGCAGAGGAAATTCGCAGAGAATCCATGCCTGGCGAATTCATTTGCCCATCATTGTGAAGAGGACAACATATGCCAATATCCTTGTAACAGGGACTTATCTTCTGTCTTTTCTCTCCTGCAGCAGAATCCTTACAGGGGTCCAATATGCACTTCACAATGACACTGGGATATAGGTCCATTTCCTATGTGCTATGTATTTTAAACAACAAATGTTCACACAGTTCACTCCATATTGACTACAAAACCTGAACTTTGGAGATGGACCATGATTTTCAATTAAAAAGTGCTCTTGTTTTGAGAAGAGAATATGTGTGCTGCTCATGGTGCTAATCTACCTCTGTATGGTCTACTGTACCTTCTTTGCTGTACTTTTCCCAAGAACTGCTACTGGTCACTCTACATTGAACAGAAGTTCTGAATAATGTCAATGTTTCTTGAGTGCCTTCTAAAAAGTGTTTTTCTATATGTGGGCTACACATGGTCTAGTCAATGGAAAGTAATCCCACAGGGCATCATTCTTGAAACTTGGGTAGATGATGACAATAAGGACCTATCTTCTGTCATTCCTACTTTATTTTGTATCCTGGTTTATTAGCAAAGAATCATTACAGGGGTCCATTGTGTACTTCCTCATCAGGTGTAACGGTTGCAACTGCCTACTATATGCAGACAATGAAGGCAGGAAGACTGAATAATTGTTAGAATGCATGTCCTTAGTCTTTAGGAACAATGTGTTTGGAGCGTGACTCCATTGTTTGAACAACGGGCGATGTTTTATCATATATAAATAGATCCAGGAATGGTGCTACTTGTCAGAGGTTCAATTATTTTTCCATTTACGCCTGCTTTTGAAGCTTATCAAAGTAAAGTATTGTAGGCAGCATTTCTGCCATTACAACCGGTGCTCTAAATTCTGCAATGCTGATTCCTATTGTAATGCAATTAATCTTCTGCTTTGCCCTAATGAATGAACAAGCATATTTACTGCAGCATAAAATCCTAATTATTTTTTGAACAGATGCAGAAAGGGAATTGAAACTAATGGCAAATGACAATCATGATAAATGCAAAATATATTTTAAAAATGCCAGATTTTTTGCAATGTCACTCGGTGTCACACGGGGCATCAAATTGCTACAGTATTACGGATTTCAAAGAACCACTTAAGTACAGCGTGGTGGAATAGATGTCACTACTAATATGTACATTTGCATAGGAGACGTTTGTTTGCAGGGAATGGAATGTGTCCATTTGTGACTCTATGGGGCACATTTACTTAGCTCGAGTGAAGGAATAGAATAAAAAAAACGTAGAATTTCGAATGATTTTTTTGGCTACTTCAACCATCGAATTGGCTACTTCGACCTTCGACTACAACTTCGACTTCAAATCAAACGATTCAAACTAAAAATCGTTCGACTATTCGACCATTCGATAGTCGAAGTATTGTCTCTTTAAAAAAACCTTCGACCCCCTAGTTCGCCACCTAAAACCTACCGAGCATCAATGTTAGCCTATGGGGAGGTCCCCATTGGCTTTCTAACAAATTTTTGGTTGAAGGAAAATCGTTCGATCGATGGATTAAAATCCTTCGAACCGTTCGATTTGAAGGATTTAATCATTCGATCGAACGATTTTTCCTTTGATCGCTCGATCGAATGAATTGCGGTAAATCCTTCAACTTCGATATTCAAAGTCGAAGGATTTAACTTTGACAGTCAAATATCGAGGGTTAATTAACCCTCGATATTCGACCCTAAGTAAATGTGCCCCTACATATCCGCTTTGCTTCAAGACTTTTTGTTCATTAGTTTATATTTAGTTTGATGCTAAAGGGCTGTTTTAAAATAATTTTTGGTTTGGTTTTGGGATCATGTTTCTGGGATGGCAAATAACATGTTCAGGAAAATCTGTAGTAGAATGGAAAGGGATTTGTTTACTGCCAAAATTACAAACAAAAAAAAAGAATGCTGTCGATTCCTGGAAAAACCACAGGGCCACAAATGTAAAGTAAGATATCTCTATTTATTAGTTCATGTTAAAAAAATACAAATTTCCTAAAGGGCCTATGCGTTTTGTGCCATTAAGGCACTTTGTCATGGCAAAGTGGCACTAAACATGTAGGGCAATTATGAGATATATATTTATTTATATGAACCAACTAAAGGGGCTATGTAATAAAAGGCACTAAGTTTGCCGAGGGGCAGTAACCCATAGCAACCAATCAGCAGGTAGAATTTACTGGTCACCTGTTTAAAAGCAATCATTTTATTGGTTGCTATGGGCAACTGCTCCTGGGCAAACTTAGTGACTTTTAGTACAAATGAGGGTTAGTGCCTTAAGAGCTAGTGATGGGTAAAATTTGTACAATGGCGAAAAATTTGCGAAACGCATTGAAGTCAATGGGTGTCAAAATAATTTTGAAACGCATCAGTTCCGTCGCCCGTGACAATTTTTATGCATGTGTCTATTTTGTCCAATTTTATTTTGATGCGGCAGATTTTTTGCTTGCAAATTTTTGCAGCAGTTTCACAAATGTATTTGCTGGCAGCGAAACGCAGACATTATTTGTGAATTTGCGCCTGTCGAATTTATTCGCCCATCGCTATAAAGAGCACAAAACGCAAAGGGTCTTTAAGAGATGTATATTTTTTAATATCACCAAACGAAGTGCCTTTAGGGCACAAAATGCTCAAGGGCCTTTATACCTAGTCACAAGCAAGTGTGCATATTGACACATGGAAACCCACCATTAAGCTGGGGGTATTCCCATGGTTCCTTTGCACAGATGCAATAGTATCTGATCGACTGGAATAGTGGGGGAAACACTGCATTCTGGGTAAAAAATCATAGAGAAGTTAATCTGAAATAATACTTTGCATAATGCAAATCTTATTTTTTCAACCTGAAATATTAGTAAATAAGCCAGTTTGTTTCTGATAAAATATGAGAACAAAAATGAGTTTTAGTAAATAATCCCCTCAAATTGTTGTTTTTACTTATTCAATTGTTTTTGCTACAAAAATCGCAAATTTGAAATCTGAGTTTCCAAAATTTGAATTTTCAAGATTTATTAAGTACAAAAAAAATTGAAACTTGAAGAAAAAAATTGGCACCTAAGAACTGGTTCATGTAGAGGTCAATGGAAGTTGCATTTTCAACCTTTGAACTATTTTTCAGTTGAGTATTCAAGATATAGTGGAAGATTTATCCAAATGAGAAATTGAAGTGAACCACATTAAATTTTCTCCACTTTCTATTTATTCCTATGGGATTTTTAGAGGCATATTTATTTGATAAATACAGTTCACCTCTAAAAATACCATAGGAATGAATAGTAAGTGGTGAAGTTGTACCATGGTGAGTTCTAAATCTGCCTCCAATTCAAAATTTGGCAGATTTATTGGAAAAGATTAGTGAAATATGATTTTTTTTAAGTGATCTGGTTTTTAAGTTATCGGCATTTGAATTTCACTTTTTACCAGAATTCAAGTTTTTTCGGGAAAAAAAAAGACACAAATTTGAATTTGAGTTTCCAAAATGTTATTAAGTGCAAAAAGAATCAACAAATGGAAAAAAAATGCATCTAAAAGCTGGCAAGTTCATGTAAGACCTCACCTAAATTTGAAGCTATTTTTTTTTCTGTTACTGTAATTCAAATTTGGCAAAATGAGTGCAATGTGATTTCAAATTTATTGCATTTTTAAGGCATATATGAATGTTTTCATTTTTCAACTCCAGTTAACCCGAAGCAGCTGCTCGGACGAGTAGAGAAATATCTTCAATGATTACTTAGAGAGTCCAGATGCTCTAGATTTACTTTTTGAAATTTGAGTTTTTTTTCAAAAATATAAAAGTTTAAATGTTTACTAAATCTGGCCCTATTGATTGCAAGAGAGCAACCTCGTATGACCCTACGTCACCTTTCTTTACTGTCTGGGTTGAATGGGGAGAACTGAATACAGGACACAAAGGGGCACATTTACTAAGCTCGAGTGAAGGATTTGAATGAAAAAAACTTCGAATTTCAAAGTATTTTTTTTGGTTACTTCGACCATCGAATAGGCTACTACGACCTTCGATTTCGACTTTGATTCAAACGATTCGAACTAAAAATCGTTCGACCATTTAATAGTCGAAGTACTGTCTCTTTAAAAAATACTTTGACTACATACTTCGGCTGTTTAAACCTACCGAGGTACAATGTTAGCCTATGGGGACCTTCCCCAGCACTTTACTAACCTTTTTTGGATTGGATTCGATCGATCGTTTAAAATTGTTCGAATCGTTCGATTCGAAGGATTTTATCGTTCAGTCGAACGATTTTTACTTCGATCGATCGAAGGATTTGAGCTAAATCCTTCGAATTCATAGGATTTAAATTCGAGGGTTAATTAACCCTCGATATTTGACCCTTGATAAATGAGCCTCAAAGTAATAAGACCATCTTTTTGTATTGGCAAGTTTGTTATAAGTTAAGGGAGTCAAACCATACTTTGAATCCCAAGAGGTGGAGCTTAAACTCAAAAAAGTTTAAAATTCTCTGGAATAAAAAATGCAAAATTTGTTGCAAATTGAATTTGTGTGTGTACAGGTCTATCGGCCTCCTCAAAGGAATTCATTCCCCTCTCAGGGTCATATACCGAGAATCCTAAAGATGGGGCCACCCCTGCCTGTGTGATCAACAACTGGAAATTCAATTGGAACAGAGTAAAGGAAAAGTGCAATCTATCTCTGTCCCTTCTGACGGTGAAGAGTTTAATCTGCCCCGATGCACGTGCCTAGTTTCAGAAACACCTCCGTGCCTTCATTTTCATTCCACATGCAGTATACATATGTAATTACCTGTATATAATTTAGTCTGATCTAGGCAACTCCCCAATGGAACACTGACACTAATAATCTTTTGATCTGTCTGCCGTGTATATTATCTGCTATCCATGGACCTTGCAGCTGGGAATAAATACACAATACCAGCTAAATTAAACAATTTTAGGTTACATTTATTGGATGGATCAGTAGATAAAATTGTTTTGGCAGTTTCATATTGAGTGTGATTGAGTGCTCTGGGTTCTGTTATTGATTTTATAAAAAGCTTTCCTTGTTTCCAAGAGCGAAGCGTAGTGTTGTTTTGCCACAAAGATAGAGAGAAATCCAACAGCAGATTGTTGTATCTGGTTTGAAACATTGTCAAATCCATCTCACCTCGGCTCGCGGATTTAGCTCGGAACAGGCAAACGGCGCCCGTGGGGGCTGACAGCTCTTGTTTAATTATCTTTCTAGCAGAAAAATCTCTTATTTTTTTATTTTTTTTCTTGGTTTGTTTTTGTGATCCCTTTTGTGGAGACATTATGTATTAATAAACAGGTTACAAAGGGGTTTGATACGTACGGTACCAAGGGCAGTGTTATTACAAACAATAGCGGTTGTTGTCCTGCAGACATTTTAGAATTTTAAATGTTTTAGATATTTTACTATTTTTTTAAAAAAAAGCATTTATAATTTGATTGTGTTGTAAAAATAAAGACCGTACCTCCATTATTAACAGATTACATTTTTTGTATTGCTTATTAAATAGGACAAAAACATCTAATATTTATGCTTCTAGTTAGGTATTAAGCCTCCCTACCTAAACTATGCCCCTTATGTTAGTATCCCATAGAAAGAATGAGCCAAATGTATAATAGTGGAAGGAAATGAATAATATTTCTCCTTTTGAGGTGGTGGACATATTCAAGAGTTATGCCTCTAGAGAGGGTAATTCAGGCTATGGAATTAGTGATGACTGAATTTTTTTCGCCATGTATGGTTTGTAGTGAATTTCAGAGTTTCGCTGCCGGCAAAAGGTTTCATAGAATGGCACACATGACAAAAATTTGCTATGAAAATGTTGCTGCGGCAAAAGTGTTCTGCAATTTTTTTTGCCAAAATGGGACAGATTCATTCATCAATACATGGGATTTCATTAGTCAGTACCTGTCAGAGTAAATATTAGATCATATACCTTTAGATCAACATGTTGCTCTCTGACCCCTTGGATGTTGCTCCAAGTGGCCTCAAATCAGCTGCTTATTTTTGAATTCTTGGCTTTGAGGCAAGTTTTAGTTGCATAAAACCAGATACTGCCAAACAGAGCCTCCTGTAGGCTGCTGTCATATAGGGGCCACCAAACAGCCAATCACAGCCCCTATTTGGCATCCCCGTGAAGTGTTTCATGCTTGTGTTGCTCTCCAACTCTTTTACATTCGAATGTGGCTCAAGGGTAACATAAGACATTTTGATGGTAGGTTGACTTCTGATCAATCTGGGCGAGATGGCAATGCTTCCCTAAACAAGTAATAACAAATAACAAAAAAATAATAAGAAATTCCTTGCCCACAGTTTTTTTGTGGTTGTCCTTGCAAATTAGCGCTACCGACTTCTTTTTTCTTCTCACGGTCAGGGTTTCCAAAGCCTCATTATCACTGTCCTTCATTTCCTTATCTACACACATTACTTGGGTAAATGAATTATATTATAAGCAGAAGACTCCAGGACCTTTTCTCTCATATTCTTTACACATACACTTTCCTAATTATCTTTAAACTCTTCTACGGAGTATAATCTAATTACCTAATCCCTAAACCAGCTACACAAACGAATCCTTTCCCAACTTTGTTTTACTTATTTCCCATGCAATTTAACATGCCATTTTATTATTTATACTCTATAATGTCCATTGCCTCTTTATAACCGTGTGGAATGGGGATATATCATAGACAAAGACTCTTCAGGAAGATCTGAGTATCACTCATGTATTATAAGAGGTACTGTACCTGCACTATAACTGATAGGATATTAGAAGTCACTGAGGGGTTCTGTGACCATATAAAGGCACAAGGCTGCAGGCTGAGTTATACAGGGAACTCTGAGTATCACTCATGTATTATAAGGGATAATGTACCCCCTACTGTAAATGATAAGGATATTAGAAGTCACTGAGGGGTTCTGCAGGCTGAGTTATACAGGGAACTCTGAGGGGCACATTTACTAAGCTTGAGTGAAGGATTAGAATTTCGAAGTATTTGTTTGGGTACTTCGACCATCGAATAGGCTACTATGACCTTCGACTACGACTTCGACTTTGATTCGAATGGTTCGAACTAAAAATCGTTCGACTATTCGACCATTCCATGGTCAAAGTACTGTCTCTTTAAAAAATACTACATACTTCGCCAGTTTAAACCAACCGAGCTACAATGTTAGCCTATTGGGACCTTCCCCATCAATTTTCTAGGGTTTTTTTGATCGAAGAAAAATCCTTCGATCGATCGATTAAAATCCTTCGAATCGTTCGATTCCAAGGATTTCATTGTTCGATCTAACAAATTTTCCTTTGATCGATCGATCCGTAGGATTTGCGGTAAATCCTTCAAATTCGATATTCGAATTCGTAGAATTTTACTTCGAGGGTCGAATTCGAAGGGTTTATTAACCCTCGATATTCGACCCTTAGTAAATGTGCCCGTGAGTATCACTCATGTATTATAAGGGTAATGTACCTTTTACTGTAAATTATAAGGCTATTACAAGCCACTGATGGGTTCTGTGACCATATAAAGGCACAAGGCTGCAGGCTGAGTTATACAGGGAATTCTGAGTATCACTTGTGTATTATAAGGGATTATGTGCCACCTACTATAAATTATAAGGATATTACAAGTCACCGAGGAGGTGTGTCGGAAAATCGTAGACAACTGTGTTTCACTATTATCCTTTTTTATAGGACTTTTTCATATTTTGATGAAAACCATGCCTTATCCCCAGCCTCACCCAGAAAACTCATCACATTGGCCAATCACTCATCTTGTTAAAAAAAAAACTAATTAACCAGTTAATGTCTTTCAGAAATCATTTCTTTCTGTGCTGCATGCAGGGATGCTTGAGTGAGGCCCTGTATGGAGACGTGTGAATGAAGAGGTGATGATGCAAAACCCAACCCAGCTTCACTGGCTTAATTCCGATGCAATGTGTCTGCGCATAATCAATCTGGGAATGTTGAATTGCATGACATAAAATCAGTATGTGCACATTATGGTAGCAGGCCTGGAAACATGACACATGATGTTTCCTGAAGATCATTTCTGCTCTGACCTTTTCTTTGTGTTAATATCTACACGTGAGGATCATTCTTCATACAACAAGACTGTTGAAGAGTTCATGTTTTTTGTGGATTATGGGACCTAATTGAGACAAATCTCTCATTCCACTTAATGTTTCATAAGTTTCCTCCAGAAAAGCTGCTGCTGGTATGAAATACATGAAATATCATCCCTACCATCCTATTGTCTGCTTTAACTAGAAGGTTTGCTTCAGACTATGTATTGTGTCATATATTCAGGCTGAATCTCAGTCTTGGGCATGTTTTTGCAAAGCCTAGTCTATTTATTTTTTGTGTTCTCGTTTCCAAGATTAAGGGGATTATTTATTTTAGTTCTAATGCTAAAAACTCGAAAAATGTGAGTTTTATTTTACTTTAAAATATAAAACCTCAAATTTTCAAGATTTATTATCCAAAATAAAATCCAAAAATCTGCCATCTCAGACCCACTAAGTTGTACAATATACTGTATAAACAGTATATATATATATATATATGTCAATGGGACAGGTCCCTATCCTATTTGGAAGTTTCTGTGTTCTGCGCTGGAATTAGCCCAAAAATCTTACTGTTGTGGGCTTTACTGGCAAAACTCTGAACAATTGCTGGGAAAAATCCGAAAAATTCTGGCTTTCCGGGAAAAAGCCTGAAAAAATTTAGCAATTCGGGGGGGGAATCCAAAAGAATCGCACAATTTGGTTTTTCGCTTGGTTTTATCGAGTTTTCCCCTGATCTGATGAAATCTAGCTTTTTAATAATAAATTAGGTCAAATTGTGGATTTTAGTTTGGTCTGACTTATTTTATTTAAATAATAAGAAAAATTTTGGATTTTGATAAATAACCTCCTAAATGAATTTTCTATATTTTTAAAATGATAGATGGTTTTAATAATGATTCAGTATGGAATATGGTATCAGTCAGTATTTGTATATCATCTGTACAACATACGTTTGATGGATACACTACCACTGCCACTTAATAATAAGGATCATGGGAAAAACTTCTTTGAATTCTGCGTTCTACATGCAGTAGCTGCAGTGTACCAACCAAAAGTCATAGAACTATGAGAAAATGAATTGCTAGAGAGTTCTCCAGAACCATCCCTACTTGTACGTCGCCAGTCTGAATTCATGTAGACATCAATGGCAGATGTCCCATTTGAAGACATCCTGATCTGCGCTGGGTTTTGTTTAATAATCCAAAGATTTCATGGTTTCTGGTGTCAAATCAGAAAAGTTGCAGTTTTTGGCGACAAATCTGAAAAATTCATACGATCTGGATTTTATCGCGTTTTTTCATGACAATTTATTGATAAATAGGTCAGGAATTGGTTTTATCTTCGCATTAGGCTTTGTGTCTGCGAGAAGACCCTAAAGAAGATGCTAATGGGAAAAAGATGGCGCTGGGGAACTCCTCTGTGCTGCTATGCATTTTAGGCTCAGGTTTTTAAATAGGGGCAACTTTCTGCCCAATACACTGTGCTGGGAGGGAGAAGTGAGGGGACCAATGAAAGACTGTTGTTCTCAGGGGGGTTTTAGTTCTCCTTTAATGCAACTGCCCTTTGAATTTATTTGTATTTATTATTGTAATGATCCTTATTTTTTTTTATTCTACTGTACAGTGCTGTCTTCATAAGTAGCATTATATAAATAAATATGTGCACGCATACATACGGACCATTGACTCCAATGCATTTTGTGCTAGAAGAAATGTCCAATGCATTTTGCGCAAGAATAAAAAGAGCACAGTGAACAAAATCCCTTTGACTTCAATGCATTTGGTGGAATTTCAGCAAAACGTTATCCTCCAAAGTGAATCAGGGCAGTTTCACTCATTGCTTTTCAACAGACCCCAAAAACAGGGTTCAAAAAGCTTGTATCTGATCACCTTTATCCTACCTTGATTTGTCATCTTTCTCTAGGAGAGGTTTACATTGTTCCCCTCAAAATTACAGCCATGGTTTTGTTTTTTTATATCCATTCGTATTTTAAAATGATGGTTGGTAAAACCTTCTTAATATCTACCTTCTTAAAGGTGTTTTGCTAATCTCCACCTAATCCCCACACCCCGGCATTAGCCCTTAGCAGGAAATAATCATCACTGGGGAATAAGCAGAGGGAAAAGCACATTGAGCTGGAAGGCAGCACATTTCACTGAAGTTTTTATGCTTAGAACAGTTAATCTAACATTATAGTCTGTGAGGATTCTCCATCGCTGTAAAACCAGCCCATATAATCTTTTATTCAAGGAAAAACTTGACACTTTCATGGAGATAAAATGGCATAGTAACTCTTGCTTCTTACTGGATGTTTGGACATTTTAATTTGTATGCAACCTACCAGCGGTATTACAGGTGTTACAGGAATGGGATCCCTTATCTGGAAACCCGTTATCCGGAAAGTTCTGAATTATGGAAAGGCCGACTTAATTTTATCCAAATAATCAAAAAATTTTAAAAATAATTTCCCTTTTTTTCTGTAATAATTAAACGGTACATGTATGGGCAGGGTCGGACTGGGGGCACGGGGCCCACTGAAGCTACTGCCCTAGGGCCCCCCTCTGGCCACTCCATCGATGATTACGTGCAAAAAATGTTTTGACGCGACTGCGCGACAAAGGGAGATTGCAGCATTAAGAAGCGGATCTGGCACAGCGGGGCCCACCGGGATTTTTCCTGGTATCCTGCCGGCCAAGTCCAACCCTGTATATGGGATCTGTTATCCAGAAACCTCTGAATTATGACAAGGCTGGTCATCTCCCATAGAATCCATTTTATCCAAATAATTAGTGATGAGGAAATTGTTTTGTCAGACATGGATTGGTGACGAAATTTCGCATTTCACCATCTGCAGCAAAATGAAAACACGGTACAAATGCGAAACAAAATTCGACCGTAAGAAAAAACGCCCATTGTCTTAAACCCATTTTGATAAAAACTTCGCTGAGACAAAAAAGTCGCCACAAGGAAAATCACTCATTGACTTTAATGCATTAGGAAATTAGTCTCAGCTACAGCTCAATCCACCCTATTCTCATTCCAGCCCTAAATGCAAAACATATTGCATCCAATTTTTTAGATTAGAGGTTTAACTAAAACAGACCTATTGCACCCCATAATGCAATGTTCCCAATAAAGCTTCCCAATAAAGCTTTCCAGAAGGGATATACTTAATTTTTGGCCCTAATTCATCCTATTGATTATGAGTTTAGTTTTTATGGAGGTTTTAAAAGTTTTTTTAATCCTTATCTGTGATCCTTTGGCCACTGGATGGACAAATTGGCAGAAAATAAGTTTGTTGACCAATGTCACCATGTAAATCTTTGCTCGTATGGCTGCCTCGGCTTGGGAATGTTTAGTTCATTTATTTTTGCTACAAGAGGTGCACATCACATTAAAGTACTGGTTTTATAAGGCTCCCCCACTTAATTCTCGGCCTTGTGGCATTTTCTAATATTTGATTGACTGCTTTCATTTTATGTACATATGGACAGACCCTGAGAAGCTCAAGGGATTGCAGTAGACATTCATCACTGTAGTAGTACTTGTATAACTCAAGGTCATTCTGAACAGATAATTCAAGTGGCACTCCTGTTCCTGTGCACAATTATGTTTTGTGAGGTAGAGAAACCTCTTTCAAATGGGAGCTGTACTATTCAGGTATGTATTAGCGAGTGAGTATGAAGCTGATGAATAACCCACTATTCCAGTTGTTAAAACTAATAATTTAATGCTGAAGACAAATTGTTCTCTTTCTAAAAGGCCATCTGTATTGTTATTGGAGGGATCAGCTCAAGAAGTATGAAATGGCACACAAAAACAATGATATACATGCCTGGAGTGGATGGAAAAGGATGGAAAATAGGCATTCCCTTTATAATCACCCGACAGTTGATTATAAACATTTTTCTGCTGCAGTCCTAAATTCAGCATCCTGAGAGATAGAGTATTTCAACAAGCTCTGCACCTGACTACCAGCTTTGCTTCAGCAGCTCTCGGGAAATAAAAACTCTAAGCCAGAAAAGAATATCAGATGCAGAAAATGAAAAGCTGAAAACTGCTGGGTTTCTGCAAAATACAGTAAAAAAAAATCTCAGCAGCACATTTCACTCCTAGAGACAATTTCGATTGACCCTGTGCTAAAAGACCCAAACCAGCACCTCTAAAATGGAGATGGGAAACTCATCTGTGGTTCAATGTTGAGGTCTCTCTAAAGAAGTGACTTCCTAAATATGGGGCTGGTCCCCCTATGGGAGTTCAGCCTGAAGGCCATTTAGAGTAACAATTGGGCTCTCCTAGACACACCTAAACACCCAGCTTGAAGATCAGTTGGTGTGAGACTTTGGTTGAAAATATGACTGAATAACTAATACATTCATAGTTTCCCAGATCTGTACTCAATGCATAAGCAAAGGGGACCCTGACCAAAAGTTCGACCTATAAGGGGAACCGAGGTTAAAGGTTGGACCATTACATGGGGCTTGAACTGAAACAGTTTGACAGCCACTGCTCTAGAAAGTATTGAATGCAAAACCAACTTACAGTTAACTGTTTCCCAATAAAGCTTCCCAATAAAGCTTTCCAGAAGGGATAAACTTAATTTTTGGCCCTAATTCATCCTATTGATTATGAGTTTAGTTTTTATGGAGGTTTTAAAAGTTTTTTTAATCCTTATCTGTGATCCTTTGGCCACTGGATGGACAAATTGGCAGAAAATAAGTTTGTTGACCAATGTCACCATGTAAATCTTTGCTCGTATGGCTGCCTCGGCTTGGGAATGTTTAGTTCATTTATTTTTGCTACAAGAGGTGCACATCACATTAAAGTACTGGTTTTATAAGGCTCCCCCACTTAATTCTCGGCCTTGTGGCATTTTCTAATATTTGATTGACTGCTTTCATTTTATGTACATATGGACAGACCCTGAGAAGCTCAAGGGATTGCAGTAGACATTCATCACTGTAGTAGTACTTCTATAACTCAAGGTCATTCTGAACAGATAATTCAAGTGGCACTCCTGTTCCTGTGCACAATTATGTTTTGTGAGGTAGAGAAACCTCTTTCAAATGGGAGCTGTACTATTCAGGTATGTATTAGCGAGTGAGTATGAAGCTGATGAATAACCCACTATTCCAGTTGTTAAAACTAATAATTTAATGCTGAAGACAAATTGTTCTCTTTCTAAAAGGCCATCTGTATTGTTATTGGAGGGATCAGCTCAAGAAGTATGAAATGGCACACAAAAACAATGATATACATGCCTGGAGTGGATGGAAAAGGATGGAAAATAGGCATTCCCTTTATAATCACCCGACAGTTGATTATAAACATTTTTCTGCTGCAGTCCTAAATTCAGCATCCTGAGAGATAGAGTATTTCAACAAGCTCTGCACCTGACTACCAGCTTTGCTTCAGCAGCTCTCGGGAAATAAAAACTCTAAGCCAGAAAAGAATATCAGATGCAGAAAATGAAAAGCTGAAAACTGCTGGGTTTCTGCAAAATACAGTAAAAAAAAATCTCAGCAGCACATTTCACTCCTAGAGACAATTTCGATTGACCCTGTGCTAAAAGACCCAAACCAGCACCTCTAAAATGGAGATGGGAAACTCATCTGTGGTTCAATGTTGAGGTCTCTCTAAAGAAGTGACTTCCTAAATATGGGGCTGGTCCCCCTATGGGAGTTCAGCCTGAAGGCCATTTAGAGTAACAATTGGGCTCTCCTAGACACACCTAAACACCCAGCTTGAAGATCAGTTGGTGTGAGACTTTGGTTGAAAATATGACTGAATAACTAATACATTCATAGTTTCCCAGATCTGTACTCAATGCATAAGCAAAGGGGACCCTGACCAAAAGTTCGACCTATAAGGGGAACCGAGGTTAAAGGTTGGACCATTACATGGGGCTTGAACTGAAACAGTTTGACAGCCACTGCTCTAGAAAGTATTGAATGCAAAACCAACTTACAGTTAACTGTTTCCCTGAGGTAGAGAAACTAGAAATGTCAGTTGATTGCCCTCAAGAAGAATGCAAGATAGTTCTAAGTACTAGGTTCTCGGTATTAAGCCGTGTAAGAAAAACAGACCCAGTTGACTAAGCTCCAGCAGAAGGTCAAGCAGAAGGCATGCGAGCAGTATTAATACCAATAAAAAACTACTCCCATAGACTTCCATGGGTGAAAATAATTGTTGTGCAACAAAAAAAAGTGACGCGCCGAATCGCACAACAAGTGATGACGCCCATAGATTTTAATTAATTTTGGCATCAAAAACGAGACGCCGGTGCCGTTTCGTGAATTTTTCGCAGTTTTCACGCAAATTTGCCCATCACTAATTCTTAGGAGCAGGCACTCAATAAAGGCAACCATCCATCAGGCAGTTGAATCAAAGTGAAATGGATTATTGTGTCCACAGCCTTATGCGTTTCGTGTTACAAACACTTAGGGGCAGATTTACTAAGGGTCGAATTTCGAAGTTAAAAAAACTTCGAAATACGACCCTGGAATTGAAATCCTTCGACTTCAAATATCGAAGTCGAAGGGTTTTTAGTGTATTCAATCGATCGAACGATTCAAACTATTTTTATCGATCGATCGAAATTTGAACGTTTTTAACTTCGAAAAGTCACTCGAGCTTAGTAAATCTGCCCCTTAGTCATAGGCAAATTTTTGATGAAGGGAAAGGGGTCAGGTTCACATATAACTAGACGTCTATAAGTACAGAGACCAACAGCAGAGATAGTATGGCCTGCAACTCATATGCAATGTCAATTAGTACAGAGCTCAACAGCACGGGTAGTATTAGCTGACCTTCAAGCTGGACTTTCAGGTGTATTTAAGACAGTAGACATTCTCAGAAAATCTTATCTTCACTGCCATACTTCTACAAGCCAACCGATCCACCACTGAGTTGAGTCTCTTTTTCCTCCAGTAAAGAAGAAGGGTAAATATATATTGCTTAACCCGATGCACTGCATTTTGTGATCACTAGTTGTCTTACAGGAAACCAGCTAAAATGCTTTATACAAATATGCAGTATTAGGCATGAGGCTAAATATGACAAAATACACTTTTTCATATAAAAAACAGCCATTTAATTCATAGCCAACCATGGGCTGTTAATCTCTACTTTGCAAGTCTGACTCAGTCTGAAAATGTTAATGACAGCATACAGAACATTAACTCTCCCTGAAATCAAGGCAAATTTTTAGTTTCATTCATCCATCTAAAGGAAGTTTTAATAAGATAGAAATGCAGTTTTTTTTCTCTCTCTCTCTTTCTTTCATTTTAATCATATTCTCATAACACCTTGCTGGAATGAATTCATTGTGAGCCTTGCATGCTTCAGAAGATGGGTTTCTAGAAGCATTAAAAAGGTAAAAGAAACAAAGTTTTGCTCTTCTGCACACACAAATTATCTGTCAAACGATGGCACATTTAGAGGAAAACTGGGTTTATTTAGAAATACTCATTTTTTTATTATCTGTCTATATGTCTATCGTCTTCTTTCTATTGCTACGTTAACCTTTAAACTAAACACTAGAGACTAGAAACTATCTATCATCTACCTATCCACCCACCGCCACCAAGGCCTCCCCAAACCCACAGCTGAGACCCAAAACTCACATAGTAAACTTGCATCCCGCTCCTCACTCAAATCCTTGGCTGCACTGACATCTGCCCACAAAGAAAAGGCTCCCCCCTGCTGTGCATATCCGGGAGCGGTGTCTACCAGGATTGCTCCCGGTAACCCAGTGGCCCAGTCCGACGCTGTGTCTATTCTGCTTAGGTCTTCATCAACTATGGCATCACTATATGGCCAAAATATATATGGCTATCCCTTCTAATTATTGAAACTGGATATTTAAGCCTTACCCATCATGGCTGACACAGATGTCACATTATCAAGCATGCTTCCTACTATGGAGCAACAGCTTTGTAGAAGGCCATTTATGGTTTGCGAAGGAAATCAGGAATCAAACAGAAGTTCACCCAAACAGAAGAGCACACAGGAACATACACAAGAGTTGATTCTATTTTTGGCAAGGATTTTGAGACTTTCGTCTTTTTATCTTTAAATGTGGTGCCAAAGCCAGACGTGCCAACATCACATGCTGGCAAACTAACATCACAGCGACAAGGATCAGGGGGGCCGCCATGTTGGATGCGGCGCCAAAGAGGAGGGTGCGCTTCAAACATCCCCTCACAGGCAAAAAATTCTTTCATACTTCTGGGTGTAAGTGCCACTAAAGGCAAGCCGCATGTCCTTGGAGCAACCTCCACACTCTGTATTTGTAGATGAGAGAGGATTGATTATTATGTCCCTTTAGATTCTTCTACACATATACAATAACTACATATCATTTCATATCTGATATGAACTGAACACTTAATAGAGTCATATTTGAGCATATTTGCATTAATCAAGTTTGTTTGCACTTAAATGCGTTTTTTTTTGGACTGTTTAAATATCACCCTTAGAGCGACTGGCTTGGGAATTTCTCCATGCTCCGTTAAATTTAAAAAGTGCTTTTAATTAAGAAATGTTGCCAAGGAAGTATATTTCTTTGATGGCATAATTTCTGCTCTGCGTGCAAAGGGAGTAAGGTCTACTATCAGGTAACAATAATATTAAAGCAGCTCAGGAGGAATCAAATTAAAATACCCACACAGCAGCACTGCTCTACAAAAAAATAAAATAAAAAGACTAGTCCAAAAGTATAAATTTGAAAACAATATTTTAAGGATTATTTTTCAGCATTCTCATTGTAGAGATTTTTGAAACCACAGCTAAACTCACATTCTGTAAAATAACGATTGTCATAAAATGTTATAAAATATCCGACTTTAAGAAGTATGAATGAAAAGATACGCTGAACAAAGCACAAAACAAAATACAAATACCTCTAAAACCTCTAAAAATTTGACAATTCTTAGCGGAAGTATAAAAACCTCAAAAAGTATGAATTGATTAAAAATGGTCCAATAAGATTAGAGCAGCTCCCATGGACTTCCATAAGACCTCAACAAGTTTTACATGGTGAAAGGTCTAAAAGTGTAAGAGTTTTTAAGAAATATAGAAAAACCACAAATTTTTTGAGATTTAAGGAAAAAATTGAAATTGGATAGTTAGGAAATAGACCCCTTTGTGGTTGAGCAATAAATTGGGCACATCAATGTGCAAAACTCGGTTTAGGCTGCCTTTGGTGTAAGAGGCAAAAGTCACGGCCTTGAAGAGAAAGTGAATAGAGATTTTATTTGAGTGTTACTCCAAGGAGTGGTCATTGGAATTGTATGCAGATGTAGGTACATGTCCATGTCGTTGTCTCTGTGCCACCCCATCCCTCATGCGAGGAATAAAAGCTGTCCCTTGAGAAAAATGTAGTGCCAGATGGTGGTGGGAATATGTACATTGGAATTCAGGGTAGGAATGTAGACCTGTGGCTAAAAACCATGTACTGTGGTCTTCATGTTTTAATTTTCTTTTCATTCATCTCAAGCTTATTAAGCTATCTGAAGCTTCTAGCTACTGATGCTTCAAAAACACAGGGCATTAAAGGTCAAAGTTATCAAAATATTCATATTTATGCGGTTTCGAAAACAGACAAAAATTGTATAGATTAAAAAATAAAGTGAAAATAAAATTACCGAAAAAACAGTGAAATCACATCCTACCCTTCATTTTCGATGAGACTGTGACATTTCAAATTAATCTTATAAACTCAAATAAAAAAATAGGGACGCTGTTGCCATGAGCCAGGAAGAGCTGAAATTCCAATTTTCAAATCAGAATTTGAGCTCTTCTGGAACACAGAGTGCAATTGTGATCTTTGCACTAGAAATGCAGATCCAGAGCTCTGAATGAAAGGTGTGGGGGGGCAACAAAGGAGGGTAGATTCAGAAAGTGCATATAAGTTGGTCAGGGGCAATACAAAACTTTGCCAAGTAAAAGCAGTAAAGGTCCTGTAGAAGTCAATAGGACCTTTTTTTTAATAAAGTTATAAAGAGACGGCCTGGACAGAAAGATAAGCAAAAGCCCTTGGGTAGACTGGGTCATAAAAATGGCATCACAATAATTGGCGCTGCATTCAGTTTAGGGGTGTGTGCAACAGAAAAGGGCAACATGTAAGCAACTGGCAGCATGCAAGACCAGTGCAGTGTCTAGATGATGTGATCCCCAGTCATAATCAACCTGACCTTGATATAAAAAATGAAGGACATGGTTTGTGGTGAAAAGACCATGTTAATGTAACATAACCAAACCAAACCAAACTAAAGAACTTATAACACCCTTCATGAGGGACTCTTGCTCTTCCACAACCACCTTACTCCTATAGATTCTTAACCCATCCCTATCCTAGTTGCTGTTGTTCAGCCAAGTTCTCAAACCTCCCTAGATCTCAGCTCCAATAGAACTGTTCCTCCCAAAACCACACTCAGGCTATTCCCACGATCACTTGACTGAACTCTCTAACCAAGGAAGGGTAATTCAAAATGTTTGAATTACTGGCATATGCCTACCAAGGCAAGGATGGACCATATGACCAGAGACAGGGGGTTCTTACTACCCAGCCCCTCATGCCCTGCTTCCCTACAAACTCATTGGGTTTCATTATATAAACAAAGCAGTAAATCTATTTGTGAAGAATGAAGCCAAATGCCATACCTTATAGGCTCTTATTCATAGTACTAGCTGAACATGTGACTTTAAATGTGATTAAATAAGTGCCCTAGATTTGTGTAGTGATTGCTTGAGTGCTTTGCACTAAATCTGAACAACAAATTATACCTTATATAATATCATCAAGGAAACAAAGAGGCCAAAAAGCTGCCAAGCGCTTACGTCTATCAGCAACACATCGTGAGCATCAGCAACAAGACAGAGGCTTTGTTAGAAACCACCATGGTATCTGAATTCAAAATCCTTCAACTCCTTGTGTTTAACCAATATATCTCCAAAAGACTGAGTCTGTGGGCTGGAGAAAGCTGATTCATGAATTTGCGAAGCATGAAAAAGCTCTTGAGTGCTTACTGTAATTCTAGCATCCGAAATTTTAAATTTTTTAAGAAGTTTAATTACGTGCATGATGAAATTCTCACATGGATTTTACTATTGAGTGCTGTTCTTAGATCTACCAGGCAGCTGTTATCTTGTGTTAGGGAGCTACTATCTGGTTACCTTCCCATTGTTCTGTTGTTAGGCTGCTGGGGGTTAAAGGGAGGGGGGCGATATCACTCCAACTTGCAGTACAGCAGTAAAGAGTGACTGAAGTTTATCAGAGCAAAAATCAGATGGCTGGGGGCAGCTGGGAAACTGACAATATGTCTAGCCCCATGTCAGATTTCAAAATTAAATGTAAAAAAATCTGTTTGCTCTTTTGAGAAATGGATTTCAGTGTAAAATTCTGCTGGAGCAGCACTATCAACTGATGTGTTTAAAAAAAAAAAAAAATTCCCATGACAGTCTGCCTTTAAATATGTTCCAGTCAACGAGCAAGATGTCCATTGGTCTATAATAAGTTCCTGTAGGGTTGCAGTGGAGAGTTTATTTCTCCAGAATAGTGGATTCTTATTGGATTCCTTGTAAGTAAGTCCACTTTTGGTATAAGCATAGCCAGAAATTGTAAAAATGTACGATGAGTTAAAGGGGGAGTATTATAGGTCAATTATGTGTAAATTATTTAACTACATCAGGGTTTTTAGCCAATTAAACAAAAGTAAATTCTCATTTATCATCACAAACAGTTATTTTCAAAAAGACTGACCACGTAAACGAGGAGGCCCAGGTGCCCTGCCCCAGGCCTTCAGCATAAGGGAGCGGGCATCGTCATATTGTTTGTAGGGTAGGCACTCAAAGAGCAATCCTCCAGGCAGTTGTAGTAAAAAAAAGTTTTTATTGAAGTACAAGTGTGGATTACAGCCTTACGCGTTTTGTGTTCTCACAACACTTAATCATAGTCTACTAGGCTGTAATCCACACTTGTAATTTTACTACTACTGCCTGAAAGAATTGCTCTGTGAGTGCCTACCCTACAAACAATACGGTAAATTCCGTAGGCTACGGGCATTTATTTTAAGGCCGCCTCTTATATACGGCTGCCGCCATGACACTTAAAAAGCTAATAGCAGTCTCCCTTCAGAACAACTGAATGAAACCATGAAGGTTCTTATTTCATTCCTTTAATGGTTTTATTTATTTGGTTTATTTATTCTGTTGTCTCTGCTTTTCCTTTCCAAGTCTCAATGCAGTAAATATAAAGGGATCATTTAGTTAAAGGGTAATTAAACCTGCCAATCGTTTGCAACACTACAACACTATCTAAGAATCTCTAGGACCCCCTACAATCATGGGTGGGGGTCAGTAAAGGGTAATTAAACCTGCCAATCGTTTGCAACACTATAACACTATCTAAGAATCTCTAGGACCCCCTACAATCATGGGTGGGGGTAAGTATCACATAGGGTAGCATTCCACTGAAGATGAACCTATTCATGACAATGCAAAAGATAACCTAATTAAGGCTTGCCATGGGGTGGAAATATTTAGAAAACATTTTGTGCTGTTGGGAATTAATTTACAAACAATTTCTTGAAACTAGCTGGAGAAGTCAGGGTGGGGCAACTGCTCCCTCTTCCCCCCTTCTGCAGACACCCATGCCTACAAGTACAAATATAATGATATTATTTGTAAAGTCATGATTTAGTCACTATAACACACACTTTTGTTTTTCAATTAAAAATAAAACACAAAACTTGAGAGACATACAACGAAGAATTTGCTCAAAATGCAAGAGAAGTAATTCTTGTAATCCAATGACTGCCGTTTCTTTCTCCACGGTTCCTGGAGTTTTGCTTAAATTGTTTTACATGAAAGTAATTAAACATTTAATTTTTCAACTGATACAAGTGGAATGTTTAATGTCCTGATGGCAAAATCAGCCGCTTCATATAGTTAAAATGTGCATAAGTGGCACTAGGATTCTAAGAGAAGGTGCAAAGTTTGAAGTCCAAGGTTTGTGGAGACATCACAAACATGGTATTGATAGGTTGGTCCAAATTAGGACCAATTCACCACTCTTACATCTCACCAGTGTCCATATTTTGTCAGTTAACACTACATCTATTTGGAAATAGGGTATTGACCTTCATGCTCCCCTTTAATATACTGTAGAGGATTTTTTGGCCACAAACGTCACATTTAGTCAGCAAACGTGTCAAGTTCAGAGATACAAGTGCATGTTGCTGGTCCTAAACGGAGAAAATAAAATGGAAATCAATAGGCCATTCTTCTCTTTCCTCCCCTCTGTGAACTTTGAAGCTGGTGATGAACTCTAATGGAAATCTATGAATTTGGCTGCCCGATGTTCTCACAGGCCAGCATTGTGAGGAAAAGTTTTAGATGAATCCCATAGAAAACAAATGACCTTCTTTGCTCTTCCCTTTCACACTGCAGCTAAATTTATTTGTCAATAATTTCTTGGATGGAACTTGGGCAATGCATTTTTTGTTGGTTTGCAGAGATCGTACTGGATTACACAGTAACTTGACTGAAATGGGACCTTGAATTTGAGCCAGGTCTGATCCCCAACATCAGCGTCCAACTTTACTGAATGGAAGCAACTCCCAGCAACAATGTTCCAACATCTAGTGAAAACCTTCCCAGAGGAGTAGGGACTTTTATAGCAATAAAGAGTCCAACCCTTTGTTTTGCGATGAGAAGTTGGACAAATGTGTCTCGATATACTTTTGGACATATAGATCTGGTGTCTATCTCTTTACAACTGTTTCTGACCATCTACCTACAGCATCTATCATTGACTGATCTAGTTATCCAGCAAAAATGTTCCACTAGTAAGAGCCTTCCCAGAAGAGTAAGGGCTGTTACAGCAACAAATTGAGTTGCACCTTGGAATGAGATGCTCAGCGAACGTCTGGATACTTTTGGCATTGTACTGAATGTCGGATTATACCCTGCTTAACGAAAGAATCTTGTGTAGAGTCATGGGCATTTGCCAGTCTATTATAGTTATAGCAATGTGCCATACCTCTAAGATGGACTGATTCTGGAATGACCCTGGAGGTTGTCACACTAAAAGTTACTAACAGTGTGAAATTAATATTATAAGGGGGTCTTTCAAATATCTGTAATCAAATGCCATGCCCTCAAAAGTCTACAAAGGAAGCTTTGAAACCAAAGAGTATTAAAAACTACTTCTTTAAATGGGGAGGGGTACTTGGGTGCATTTCAGACTAAATTCCTTGATGGCCCAAAAGAAGTAGTGTTTTGGTTCAGTTTAATCTGCTTGGTGGCATGTGTCCCTACTACACTGCTTGACACTAGAGTGAAAAGCACAATATTATTACTGGTTAAATAGGTTGGGGACAATTTAAATGTAAATGATGAATGAAATAAGTGTTGGACTTCTGAGGCCCTACAGAGAACCTGATGTCTAGGACCACACTCCTAGCACTGGAATAAAAACAATGATGAGGATTCTAGGTTGGCTTCCATTAGAGCCTGGGAGTTCCTCTAGTATTGTAGCAGGCAATGTACCTGTAGCAGGTACTTTTTTTACTTGAGGGTCAAGGAAGATGTCCCTTAAAATTCTTTAATTTCTAGAAAATACAGCATTTTTTGTTATAAAAATTACTTTACTTTGTAGGATGTTTTGGTCAAGAACCTTTAAGAAAGATAGACTTCCAACATCAATATGGTAAGAGTGCAACATTGTCATGTCCCCACCAGATACAACCAACCAAAAGTGATAAAGGGTTACAGATGTGCAATGGAAAGTCCACCTCCTCATTAATAGTAATGGGCAGAAAATTATGAAACAGCAAAAAAAATCGTCAAATGTAGTCAATGGGCATATTTTTGCACAACATTTCTTTTTACTATAGATTGTGTTTTTTCCATGGTGAAACATTTTGCTAATTTCTACCACCAAGGAAGAACCTGATGCCCAGCTCTGGCTCTGGATTCAATGTATGTTCCACCATGATAACTACAGTAATTTCGAAGGCACATAAGATCTATTTATTTTTCTTTTAATAATCAATTTCTTTTAATAATCAAATAACTCTCAGAAAAGTCAAGGAGCATCACATTTACTTGTGATTTATTTGTCATCTTATATCATATTGCAAAAATAAGTGCAGCACACTGACACCTTCATGATTCAGTAACTTGCTGGTCAATGAATCATCCCCATAATTATTTGTTTGTTCAATAACTGTTTTTTTTTTTTTTAATCCAGTGACGAATACATCATAAGTGGGGATCTAGCAACAAAAGTTCCATAAAATAGATTTGGAAACTCTAAAAAAAAGCTGGTCCCAATTTTTTTTTTAATATTTACTGTACATAGTATGTACATGATGTACTGCATATAGATATGATAATCTTGTATTAAAGGGACAATACATTCTGTCCCAGTGGTTGCACAGATCCTATCTGATCCCCATTGGAACAGCAGTCCTGCCCTGCTTTATTGCTGAGATTTTAGCTATCTGTATAACAGAGCATTCTGCCCCAGTGGCTTCACAGATCCTATCTGATCCCTATTGCAAGTTGCAGTCCTGTCCTGCTTTATGGCAGCTGAGATTCTAGCAATCCGTATATTCTACCCCTCCCTTTGTTTATACTCGGCCCTCCTTACTTGTTCATTGACCCAAAATTGTTTTCCACTCTTTCTTCTTCCATTCTCACCTCCTGCCCAGAATTTTTCACAAATGAAAGATTTCAAAAGGCCAGAATGATTTTTAATGAACATCTTAAGATAAAATATGTTCCCATTCCTCCTGTAATTTTCTCCAGCACTTGAGGGGTCCCACGGTTTCCTTTGTTTCCAATGCAATGCGCCTGGCTGTCAGGTTGGAAATGTAATGCTAAGAGAAGCAGGGAAGAGGCTTCATGAGTCTTTTTACACTTTCTTCCACTTTGCATCCCCCAGCGGCATTTCTGCAGGAGATAAATACGTGCACCAGAAGAATATATCCCTGAAGGGGGAACCAGGAAAAGAACAGGCATTAAAATTCATTTTTAAATAAACATACCCCTTTGTATTGTTTCAATGAAAGACAACACAGGTGGCTTCCTGTCTGTGCATATTACATAGTCTTCCTAACTGCCAACTTCTCAATAACTATCTGGCAGTCCTATGGCAGCTCAGAATCTGTGAGCGGAGGGAGCCCTCTACTGGTCACGACTCACAACACAACCGGCATTTATTTCCAGCTTCTTTTTTTTTTTAGACGGGAAGGGGAGGTTTGTGCCGCCTGAAAGTGTCCAAAATTCCCCTATTTGTATGTAAAGCTGCTGGTCATGCCACCTTACACGCTGGCGTTTAAGTCCAAGCATTTATTATTTTTACCATTTCAAATTCACAGAATTGCTTGAAACTCTCAAATATATTTATTTATTTACTGGGCAAAAATCTGCTCCTTTATTGATCTTTCATAAAGAACACATTCTGCACAGATACTATGTCTATTACTGGGGGAGTATCATAAAAAGCTGCTGGGTCTTGTTACCCATATCAACCAATAACAAGTGAATGCTCACTGCTTGTTGCTAGGGGTTACTTAACCTTTTGACAAATTATATTATCCCTATAAATGTCTCCATTTAGCATGTGTGGGTGTTACATTTCAGCATGTTCATGACATATAGGTGTCTCTGGAACAGGTATTATATGATATATATATATAAGAGATGCTCAGCATGGAAAGTGGGAGCAGTCTTTGCCCCTAAATCATCACTAAAGGTCAGTTAGGGGTAGATTTGGGGTGAGTGCTTATTTGTGCCCTGGGTACCCCTGGAACTATAGCAGGGTGAATGTTACCCCAATGTTTCTATATATCTGTAACCTTGTTATGAGCTAAGGGGGCCCAGCCTGAAGGCCAGTTAGGGGGAGATTTGGGGTGAGTGCTTATTTGTGCCCTGGGTACCCCTGGAACTATAGCAGGGTGACTGTTACCCCAGTGTTTCTATATATCTGTAACCTTGTTATGGGCTAAGGGGGCCCAGCCTGAAGGCCAGTTAGGGGGAGATTTGGGGTGAGTGCTTATTTGTGCCCTGGGTACCCCTGGAACTATAGCAGGGTGACTGTTACCCCAGTGTTTCTATATATCTGTAACCTTGTTATGGGCTAAGGGGGCCCAGCCTGAAGGTCAGTTAGGGGGAGATTTGGGGTGAGTGCTTATTTGTGCCCTGGGTACCCCTGGAACTATAGCAGGGTGACTGTTACCCCGATGTTTCTATATATCTGTAACCTTGTTATGAGCTAAGCAGGCCCAGCCTGAAGGTCAGTTAGGGGGAGATTTGGGGTGAGTACTTATTTGTACCCTGGGTACCCCTGGAACTATAGCAGGGTGACTGTTACCCCAATGTTTCTATATATCTGTAACCTTGTTATGAGCTAAGGGGGCCCAGCCTGAAGGACAGTTAGGGGGAGATTTGGGGTGAGTGCTTATTTGTGCCCTGTGCAAACACCATTATTAAGAGGCTATCCCAGAGCTTATTCACCCAATAGTTAACTGAATTAGGCGCACTGTGAGTTGTATGGCTCAAAAAAACCTTTAACAGTAGCAGTGGCTGTGTCTCAGCAGTACAAGATGGATTTAAGAGTTATACATCACTACCTTTGGGAAGGCTTCACCTAGAGTCACCCTGTAAACCCCCCCCCCCCCCCAGTCACCTCCTTATATTAGATTTTTAACACCAAGTAAATATATAAACATCAAATAAAGCTGAGAGGCATTTCGAGCAATAATACATTTTTGGGCCCTTTGGGCCAGCTTCGGAAGAGATTGTTTTTTTGCTGGTGCAGGATTTTTCAGTAGAAAAATAGAAGTCTTGTAAATAAAGAGATTCCAACCTGTAAAAAAATAATCACATAAAAGCCATCTGTGAGCTCAGCTCTGTTCTTGACTCAGCAATATTGCTTCAGGAGCCAGAACCAGCAGTGTAGGGAATAGAGAGAGAGGGGGGGGGGCAGATGCGGCTTTTAATAATGATATATTTACACATAAAAATAATTGTGAAACCATTTACTTTGCAGAATTCCGATACACAGTATAGACCTGCTGAATTGTGATTAAACCCCAGAATGGATTGTTCAGAAGCAGCTGTGCTTACCTTCCCTGCATAAATAAAACCCTATTTTTATCACACTTTCCCAAAAGTGGCACTCATATCCGGATCAGGAATGGCTCAAGTTGGGCACTTAGATATAAATAACTGCACAAACTGTCACATTGCAATATCTGCCAAATCTTCTGCAGCTGCATATTCATATCTGCCAGTGCCAGCTGCTTTGTGCCTCTCATTACAGGATCCGTCAATAACAGCAACTATTCTATAAATCCCGGCCATCAGATACAGCACAACATCCTGCGCTTTCCACTCAGCTCAATATATCCCCCAGTTTTACTCTCATATATCACATATAGACTAGGTTTGTTAAACCTACTATCCCACAGCCACACTCTCTTCCCAGATACTATTATCTCACTCTTACTATAGGCACCATCTCTCCCTACTATACCTGCTATCCCACAGCCACACTCCCTTCCCAGAGACTATTATCCACTGTTACTATAGGCACCATCTCTCCCTACTATACCTGCTATCCCACAGTCACACTCCCTTCCCAGAGACTATTATCCCACTGCTACTATAGGCACCATCTCTCCCTACTATACCTGCTATACTACAGCAACAATCCCTTCCCATAGATTATTAGCCAACTGCAACTATAGGCACCATAACTCCCAACTATACCTGCTATCCCACAGCCACACTCCCTTCCCAGAGACTATTATCCACTGTTACTATAGACACCATCTCTCCCTACTATACCTGCTATCCCACAGTCACAGTCCCTTCCCAGAGACTATTATCCACTGTTACTATAGGCACCATCTCTCCCTACTATACCTGCTATCCCACAGTCACAGTCCCTTCCCAGAGACTATTATCCACTGTTACTATAGGCACCATCTCTCCCTACTATACCTGCTATCCACAGTCACAGTCCCTTCCCAGAGACTATTATCCACTGTTACTATAGGCACCATCTCTCCCTACTATACCTGCTATCCCACAGTCACAGTCCCTTCCCAGAGACTATTATCCACTGTTACTATAGGCACCATCTCTCCCTACTATATCTGCTATCCCACAGTCACAGTCCCTTCCCAGAGACTATTATCCACTGTTACTATAGGCACCATCTCTCCCTACTATACCTGCTATCCCACAGTCACACTCCCTTCCCAGAGACTATTATCCCACTGTTACTATTGGCACCATCTCTCCCTACTATACCTGCTATCCCACAGCCACACTCTCTTCCCAGAGACTATTATCCCACTGTTACTATTGGCACCATCTCTCCCTACTATACCTGCTATCCCACAGCCACACTCTCTTCCCAGAGACTATTATCCCACTGTTACTATAGGCACCATCTCTCCCTACTATACCTGCTATCCTACAGTCACACTCCCTTCCCAGAGACTATTATCCCACTGTTACTATAGGCACCATCTCTCCCAACTATACCTGCTATCCTTGTGTCCTATCAAAGCAACTAATACTTTAGGATATTTCAACCTTCATCACTTTGAAATCCTGTGTTATTTGCCTTTAGAAATTACGGAATTCAGTTCAGTTGAAATGAGAGGCCTCACAGGGATCCAATTGTGTTTCATTCCCCAAGAGACTTGGCACATGCCTAATGTTTTGTGACACATAATCACCATATAGAGACTCCACCATTTATTAATGTTATGAAAGTCTGAATATTCCCATCTCTTCATGAGCCTTTGTCTTTTGGGAATTCGTGCCTCTCTCTCTGTGAACAGAAAGATGAAAAAGAAATCTAGTTAATTTGTTCCTCCGGTCTCTGTCTGCACTGATTAATGGGAGTCATTCTTAAACTTGGATGTGTTTTATTATTATTTTGTGATTTAAAATTGACTGTTTGATTAAAATCCTTTAAGGCCAACTTTCCCAGTGATGGAATAACTCGGCCAAGACTTGTGAAACTGCAATCCCTAGGGTGCGGGACTATAAATATCAGGAAAAGGGAAAGAAAACAGAAACTAGAAAGTTCTACATATCCATTGTACAGGGCAGAGCAAGGGGAACTTCCAAGAGGCTACAGGAATATGCTTGACGGACAGGGATGCTGGGAGTTGTGCATAATGGCAAATATGATATAAAATAAAAGTGAATTACATGCAATTTGTTTATTTGTAGGGCCACATTTCTGAAACCCTCCCCCAAGGGAGCTGACTCATTTTACTGCAATATTTATTGGGCAGAGGGAGTCTGCAGGACCCTGATGTGGTAGTTCCAGTTGACCTGGACCCTTCCCTACCCCAGTCTACAGTGCACTCCAACTGCTGGTTTCAAGACACTTGATAGAAGTACTCTACCTTGATACAGGTAAGGGATCCTGTGGTGTTTATACAAATGGCCTGTAGATATCACTGTGCTCATACATACTGTGCATACAGTACTTCCTGACAGCTTAAAAGTGAAAGTTACTGTTGTGTAATGGCTGTCTGACTCTGCTAATAAAGCACTTTATACTCTACTCATCCTCGGCTACCCAAAACATAAAAGATTGGCGACAAGGATGGCTCTTCTACCTCTGCAGCAGTCTGCACCTTTTCATCCAAACCCTACCATACCTTTTACTGCTTGGATCCGTATGTTTGAAAATTACATTATTGCTGCTTATCAAGGCGAGATTTCTGCTGCTAGAAAGCGTGCTTTACTTATTCACTGCCTGGGAGCAGAGGGACAGCGTATTTTCTATAGATTACCATTACCTGATGATACTTATGAATCTGCTTTTACTGCTATAAAGAACTTTTTTGTGCCAAGAGTAAATGTGGTTGCTGAAAGATATAAATTCTGCCAACGTGGATAACGTAATGGCGAATCCACAGAACAATTTGTAGCAGCTTTGAGAGAGCTGTTTGTTACCTGTGAGTTTGGGACTCTAACAGAACTCTAACATGAAATGCTAAGAGACAAAATTGTGGAAAAAACAAACTCAAATCGAATTAGAGAGCGACTGCTCCTAGAGCAGGACTTAACCCTTGCAAAGGCTATTACAGTTGCTAGCCAAATTGAAACAGCAGTGGCAGAGGCTAAAACTCTCAGTCAGGGAACTGCTGGGAATGTACAGACTGTGAATTCAACACTATGGCCTAATAATGCACAGTCACAGGCAAAATACAGTGCTAAGGAAAGGGATTCACCTACACTGCAAAACCGTGCAGCAAATACAAATAAAAAATTCTGCTTTCGCTGTAGTTCAACACAACACACTGCAAATCATGTTACATGTCCTGCAAAAGCTAAACGGTGCCGCAACTGCACAAAAGTAGGACATTTTGCTAAGATCTGCCGTAGTTCTGCTAAAGATGTTCATGAAGTCACTACTACAAATGTCACAGTATTAAGTGTTGCAAAAGCTGACAATGTCAGTGTCAATACTGCGTCTGCAGTGCTGACAAGGGATATTTTCTTGAAATACTTTGCAAAAGATCCGCTTGTTGCACCTGCCCTGAAACTGGTCAGTTACTTAAAGGATCCAATCCCTGTGCTTGGTTGTTGCCAGTGACTGTACAATTTGAATCAAATACTGTAAAATGTGACTTTTACATTGTGAATAAGGGAACTGTTATACTTGGAAGGAATCTCTTTGCTGCATTAAACCTATAATTAGTTGATGGTCTCATTACTACAGCACCAGTGCCTGCCACACAGCCAGTGTCTAAAATTTCACCACAAAGCAACACTTCAATGGGTTGTGCAAATAACCTTGTACTCAAGAGACCAGATGTAAAACCAGTACCATTCCCTGATTCAGCATGGGAAAAACTTGCTATTGATATTGTTGGTCCTTTTACAGATGCTCCTATAGACTGTAGATTTGCTATAACCTTGATAGACTATTACAGTAAATGGCCTGAAATTGCATTTGTTTCTCATATAACATCAGCTACAGTAATAACATTTCTGTCTGCAGTCTTCAGAAGAGACGGTAATCCAAAAGAGTTAATATCAGACAACAGACCACAGTTTGTCTCATATGAATTTAAATCCTTTCTGAGAGAGAGGAATATTGCGCATAGGAAATCTTCAGTGTATTACCCACAAGCAAATGGAGAAATCGAGTGATTCAACAGAAGTCTGAAAGAAGCACTACAGACAAATCTTACTGGGAAATATAGGAAAGTATTTACAACAGAGTTCCTACATAACTACAGAGGAACGTGCCATGCAACAACCCAATCATCTGCAGCTGAATTATTACATGGCAGACAGATGCGCACTAAGTTACATATTGCAGGCATCAAACTTCCACAAAATACTGTGCCTACAAAATCATCTACTGCTGACATTGTGAAACGTGAAGCCAAATGCAAGGCTTATACTGACAGAAAATGTGGTGCCAGAGAAGTACACTTTCAGCCTGGATCTTTAGTCAGAATTAAGAAACCAGGAATACTGAAACAAGCACAATCTAAATTTACTACACCACTTGAAGTGAGACGCAAGCGAGGACCATACACATATGAACTGTCTGATGGACTCATATATGACTTTGGGGACGCTTCATTTAATGAAATGGTGTTCCTACTCCTGATGTCAACTGCAATAAGCCTGAAGAAAGTGAACCTATAAGGCGTACTGAGAGAATCAGAAAACTACCTGCATGGACCAAGGACTTTGTTATGTGAAGAATGTATAATATTGTTTACTGTTTAATTGTTGCTGTTTATTATAGTTGTCCAAATGGTTTCCTACTACAGGGGGAATATGTGGTGTTTATACAAATGGCCTGTAGATACATACGTACATACTTCCTGACAACTTAAAAGTGAAAGTGAAAGTTACTTTTGTGTAATGGCTGCATGAGAGCCTTTCTCATAAAGCACTGTTATACTCTACTCATCCTCGGCTACCCAAAACATAACAGATCCGTTATCTAGAAACCTGTTATCCAAAAAGCTCCAAATTAAGGGAGGGCCAACTCCCATAGACTCGATTATATTCAAATAACTCTAACTTTTATATGTTTGTGAAGATTCTCATTCATCCAGGTCATGGTATATCTGTAGAAATAAGTCAAATCAACTGGACTTGCCGTGTGTTTTTTCCTTGAAGCCGTTTCACTGAATTACAGTTATTCTGAATTGAGAAAGCCAATTGGATGACCGGTGAAACGTCTTCAAGGAAAAAAAACACGGCAAGTACAGTTGATTTGACTTATTTCTACAGAACAAACTTTTTCTCTGTAATAATAAAACAGTAGCTTGTACTTGATCACAACTAAGATATAATTAATCCTTATTGGCAGCAAAACCAGCCCATTTGTTTTTTTAAATATTTAAATTATTGTTTAGAAGAAAAGATATGGAGATCCAAATTATGGAAACAGCCCTTATCGGAAAAACCACATGTCCCGAACAATCTGGATGACAGGTCCCATACCTGTACACAACACAGGAACAATGTAGCATAGATAGAACTTACATGGCTATTCTTAAAGCATTTACTTTCCCTTTAATCATTACTCACTGGGATATTCAGTATATTGCTAGAGTCACTACGCCTTGAAATATTTGGGGTTACCAAAGGCCTGAAATGGTGGAGCCACTGTGATGTGCATTGCTGGGGCAACTACGTCATGGGGACACTTGTATAATAAAATGGGAGACCATTATAAATTCTACTGCTAAGAAAATGGGATTTTGCCTAAAGCAAAAGAATAGAACACCACTGGGCAGAAAGCAAAGATTTGGGAAAAGGAAGTCAAGGTCCTGCCCAGGTCATAATAGGATCTCAGCGCTAACCCCCCCCCCCCACACACACACACACACTGTCAGTAATGTAAGAGCTCCTGGTATTCTAGCTAGCTGGAATCCTGATTTTGGGGGAGTCCGCCTTCTTGCATCCCTCTAACATAGTTCTTGAGATAGTCTTGGAATTTCACATCCCCATATTGCCTACAACGTTCCACAGCCGGGGATCGAAGGGATTCTCTACTCATCCTCCCTAACCTTCGTTATCAGCTGTGCATTGCACCAGGCTCCTGGAACAGCTGGATTTCCAAACAGAAATGAAAATGCCCTTTGCTTTCAGCAATGCTATCCCTGTATGATGTGGAGCAACCTCTTTTGTGGTATCAGCTTTCTGAATAGCTGTTAAATCATTTACATTGCAGAAAGAAAAGGTCTTGAGATAGTTTTCAGTTTCATCTGAATGTGTGGAATATTGCTTGGAACTTACATAAAAATGGCTATTCCTCTCTACACGTGATACCATTTAAGAAAATGAATAACGGATAAACAGGGCTAGAGTTGGCATGTTGGGGACACTGCACAAAGCACTTAAAGGGGAAACTCCCCAAAATATGTCCAGATATGCTGCATTACCAGCTCTGAGGTTGCCAATTTAATCCTAGTAATGATCTGGGCCTGAAAGGCATCCACAGCAGCTCCCCGTCATTGACCTTGTTAGGCTAATACTATACCTGCTATCCCACAGCCACACTCTCTTCCCAGAGACTATTATCAACTGTTACTATAGGCACCATCTCTCCCTACTATACCTGCTATCCTACAGTCACACTCCCTTCCCAGAGACTATTATCCACTGTTACTATAGGCACCATCTCTCCCTACTATACCTGCTATCCCACAGCCACACTCTCTTCCCAGAGACTATTATCAACTGTTACTATAGACACCATCTCTCCCTACTATACAGTACCTGCTATCCCACAGCCACACTCCCTTCCCAGAGACTATTATCCCACTGCTACTATAGGCACCATATCTCCCTACTATACCTGCTATCCCACAGCCACACTCCCTTCCCAGAGACTATTCTCCCACTGTTACTATAGGCACCATCTCTCCCTACTATACCTGCTATCCCACAGCCCCAGTCCCTATCCAGAGACTATTATCCCACTGTTACTATAGACACCATATCTCCCTACTATACCTGCTATCCCACAGCCCCAGTCCCTATCCAGAGACTTTTATCCCACTGTTACTATAGACACCATCTCTCCCTAGTATACCTGCTATCCCACAGCCACACTCCCTTCCCAGAGACTATTCTCCCACTGTTACTATAGGCACCATCTCTCCCTACTATACCTGCTATCCCACAGCCCCAGTCCCTATCCAGAGACTATTATCCCACTGTTACTATAGACACCATCTCTCCCTACTATATCTGTTATCCCACAGCCACACTCCCTTCCCAGAGACTATTATCCCACTGCTACTATAGGCACCATCTCTCCCTACTATACCTGCTATCCCACAGCCACACTCTCTTTCTAGAGACACTCATCCCACTGCTACTATAGGCACCATCTCTCCTCCTAAGATGGTGCCTATAGTAGCAGTGGATAAGAATAGTCTCTGGGAAAGGACTGTGGCTGTGGTATAGTAGGTATAGTAAAGATAGATGGTGCCTATAGTAACAGTGCGATAATAGTCTCTGGGAAGGGACGGTGGATGTGGGATAGCAGGTATAGTAGCGAGAGATGGTGCCTATAGTAACAGTGGGATAATATTCTCTGGGAAGGGAATGTGACTGTGGGATAGCAGGTATAGTAGGGAGAGATGGTGCCTATAGTAACAGTGGGATAATAGTCTCTGGGAAGGGAGTGTGACTGTGGGATAGCAGGTATAGTAGGGAGAGATGGTGCCTATAGTAACAGTGGGATAATAGTCTCTTGGAAGGGACTGTGGGATAGCAGGTATAGTAGGAAGAGATGGTACCTATAGTAAAAGTTGGATAATAGTCTCTGTGGCTATGGGATAATCTATTTTATTGCCACTTGCACCTAAAGGGTTCATTATAGCAGGATAATTACAGGTTATAGTTACATTTTTTCGGGCAGGAAAGGAAGGGGACTGGTTAAACGTTTTGAAACTTCCACAGCAAATCAGATGCTTATAAATATTTTCACATATAATTCTTTCTTGAAGGTTCATGATGGGGACAAGGACTGTCGAACGTTAAACGCAGGTGTCAGGAGAATGACAAATGGAGACTGTACAGCTGTTAATATCCAAGCTGCCAACCTGCTTTCTGCGCATTTAGAAGGCTTTGTTGACCCACATATAAACCCCTTTGGCATACTTCAATAGAACTTGGGTTATGCTAAAAATTTGATGAGAGGGCATTATGTAAGTATGTTGACACCTGAACAAGCAGGACAGAAAAAAGTATTGATAACTGTTGGCAAAGATTTTTGAGATGATTGTGAATGGTAAATGATCCTTGACCAAATCAACAAGACCAACGACGTCTTATTAAGATTTCAATATATTATGAGATTTCCAATTCATTAGACAAAATAGAAGGACAAGCAACAACAAGATGGATTCAAATTTAACAGTTTAGACAATGCTCAGGAGAAGCATGGAGACCTTTACAAAAGACAGGATATTCAGGAGGAACTATGAATATGGTGAGCAGGATTGACATTAACTGTGGACAACCAGCTTGAAAGATAATGGTCATTTTTACAAGGCTACACAGAACTGATTACACCTTCAAGGAAGCCTGGGACTTGGTGGGAAGATAAAACAAATAAAGGTAGTTCCACTATTGTTTGTTTTATCCCAAGATAATGTCTTTGTGGAACTCAATGATGCTTTGCTGTCCATTGTTTCCCTCTGCTTAGGACAGAAGCCCAACCACCTTTCAGCCAGAGCCAGAAGTATGGTATTTGTTGCCAATGGTTAGGATGCTCAACAGTTTCTCTAAATATGAGGTCAACTTAAGATCTGGCAAGGATAAGATTGCAAGCCTGTCTAATTTTGAACCTGTTTAGATATGTGTTGACTGGTCCTAGAAGCAAGAATTTCCTCTCTTCCGGGGGACATAAGATTTTTTTTAAATAAAAAACTTTACTTTATCATTTGCTTTTGGTCATAGATACACCCATAGGTAATCCTATTTGTGTGCATCAGTTCTTAGACCATTTCCAGAGACGTGTATGGTGGATGTATATTTCCTTTTGTGTTGGAGATTCAGTATGGCTTCTGTACATTGGGCAGTGAGGTATTGGTATTTTACAAAGAAAGCTGTGTGTGGGGAAACCACAGATCTTGTTTTCAGCAAGGTTTCTTTAATAATTCATGATGGGGTCTAACAAAAAACTAGGCATTGGGTTATTTCCAGTCATAGTATATCTAATAAAGAATTTTTCTCCTGAGAGGAGATGTTCTTCAGGCTTTCCAACAATCAGTGAATCTAAATTCAAAAATGTGATGCACCACTGATGATTCTCCAATTGGCAGTAGCAAAAATTGAGGCTTGAGTGGACTCTTTGCTAATTATATCACAGCAACTTGTAGACTTTCCCTAGACAGTCCTTAGCTCCTTATTGCCTAAAATCTATATAAGAGTATTTTTGTTTATATCTGAAACAATCATTGACATAGCTGTGTTATCAAAAGTAAAGAAATTCATTATTAATGTTTTTTTGACAAATGGATAATATTTCTGTAAAATGCACAAAATAAATATAAAATACTGCTCTGCTTTTATAGGTAGCCCCAAAGTGCTTAAATATTTGTCGCAGAGACGATTTACATCAGCTACTTGAGTAATTGAATTTTCGGCAGCAGTATCAATGTTTCAATTACAGCTTAAATTTACTAGAGCTGGTAAGGGTTGCAATCATCCGCCTTGATAAACACCTCTTCATCCCAACTGTATGATGTCTCAACATATCACCGGCAAATGAGACGATGAAAGAAGATGCTCCCTGGATTTATAATGAAGGTGTGGATTCAACTGGGCCAGAAATAATCGCTAAAATTCCATCATTATATTTCTGAGGCAGTGCACTCGCTATGGGCGTGGAATGGAGATTTATTGCAGAACACAAATGGAGTTTGAAAATTCTGGTCTGTTGCTTCCAGTAGTGAACTGCTTAGTGGATCCAGAGATGTGTGTACAAAGGTTTTGAAAGCACTATGTCCTTTAGGTCTAGGTAGGGGGACCTCATGGCACAAATAACTCATAAAAATAAGGGGGAGTTCATAGTTATGCATGGAGGATTGATTTGAGTGAATGTGGGATAGGGTGAGAATATAGGCTATAGGAGTATGGGACCTACCCAAAATTGTCTACGAGCTTGCATCTCCAGTGTGTGAATCACATACCAATTTTTTAGGACTCCATTGCTGGGAATAAAATTAAGATTTTTCATTGCCTTGATTCTAATTTTCATAAAAATCATTGCACCCCCAACATCCGCCCAGCTAGTTACCAGATTTGTCAACCCTTTTCCCCCATGGCCACTGCATCTGTGAAGTTGGTGGCAGTAGATGTTGAGACAAATTGTGCTCAAATGTAACAAAAACATAAGCAAAAAGTTGCTGAAATTCGTGCACAATCTTGGCAGAATCGTGTTCCCAATTGAGACTTCTAGCAAAATCATAAAAAGTCAAAATTTGCAATTTTTTTTTTTTCAAGAATTTTGCACAATATACAAAAAAATTGCAATAAAAAAAAGAAATAAAAATTGTCACATTTTCCCAGTGATTTTGTAACTTTTCAACTTGCATAGGAGAAGGTTTCCATTGATTTTTTTCCCTGCAATCGTGATTAGGCCATTCAGGTTTTTTTCAGAATTATGACAAAATTGGAGAAACTCATAATAAGTCGTGACTATTCACATTATACAACTTAGCGTGATTTTTTTTTTTTTTGGGCCCCATATTTATGTTTACTACTTCAAAGTTTTTAAAACAGGGTCCAATATTGTTTGCAATGATTTAAATTCAGTAATTCTGTAATTTTGGGGGGGGGGGGTTAGAAAAATGGCCCAAGGAATTTTTGTGGCTTCAGGTGCCAAACAACAGCAAGTGGTATTTCAACTGGGAAACAATGGCAGATAGCTCAGGTTGATGCATCTGGCACATCCACACTCTCCTGCCCCTGAAATAAATTCTATGGCCTTTGCTCTAAAAGGAGCTATAAATTCTTCTCCATTTGGGGAAATCTAGGTTTAAATCTTCCTCCATGCAAAATGTGACCTGCTTTTGCCTACACATAAAGGGCATATGTACCTTTTAGCTCCTATAACATTGACATACCCCAGCTTGCACCATAAATTCTATGAATGAATAACCATCTGCTCCATTGAAATGAGAGTTTCCTCTTTTGTTTCTATTTTATAAACAGACAGACCATGTTCTTCTTCTGCTAAATAGACCATATAATGTACTCTTTGTATCGTGAATAACCCGTACTTTCCCCTGAGGTAAGTAGACAGGTGACAGTTTGCATGCTCCATATGCCATTGAGACATCATGGTCTGCTCGTATGTACATGAACTATTCTTTATCCCAAGGACTTTTAAAGTTACAGGCATTTTGGAGATTAGCAGCAACGATTTTACACATGGCTTCTCTTTACCCATAATACCATCATCACCCGCTATGGCACAAATGACTGGGATTAAACTATTGAAGTCACAACAGATTGAGTTAAAGAGAAACAGACACCAATTGGAAATTACACTTTTGTCACCTGAAAAGAGAAGTGCAGAAATTTGTTTTTACTTTAGATTAATAAAATATATACCATCATCTTCTCATTTTTGAGAAATGTGCCACCTTGTATACTGTAGGTAATTTAGCTGAATATATTTTTTTAGTTTATTGAATTTATTGATTACAAAATATTTTTTCGCAACATGTTTTTTATTGAAGTTTTATTGAAGAACAAGAAAGTGGTACAGATTTGTGAGCCATCAAGTCATTCACTAAATTGGTATACAGATATAAGGATCATGAGGCTCCATCAAGTTTATGAGTATGGGGAGAAAAAGAATAGTAGTACAAGTAGTAAACGTGAAGGCGGGGAGAGGAAGGAAAAAGAAGGAGGAGGAAAAGGAAAAGGGGGGATAAGATCAGGGAACAGGAACAATCAGCTTTGGCAAAGCTTCGGCAAACATCAACATTGTATGTGCATATGACAGAACCGTATCTCGAGTTAGACCATTGAGACTTATATGTTACTCTTCCAGACCCACGTATTGATTACAACTTTAATTGGATTATATATAATTTGTTTAATATAATTTATTTTTATGTAATTAACTAACTCGTTAACTAAATTTAAATGAATTAAAGTTCAAACAAAAAAGTCAAATCAGAAACATTAAATTAAAATGCAAATCACATTGTTGAATTCAATGTCAAAGAGTCTTTTTTAAAAAAGTGATTTTAAAAAAAGTAAAAAAAAAAAAAAATCAACTAGCCTAGGAAATACACCTCTCATTGACTTCTTTAGAAGCTCGCCAGGTACTAATAATACATGTTGACTCTGCTGTCAGGAACTGTCATTTAAAAGGAGAACAAAACCTATAACTTTTGCCCGGACTGGCAATCTGTAGGTTCTGGCAAATGCCACGGGTGGCTGCTATCAGGTGCCATAGAAAGTCACTATTTAGTGGGCTGATGGGGCCTTTTTGGGCCTCCAGGGCCTATTTTGACTAACAGACCAGACCCTGCCTCATACATGGCATCCATACTCACATCCATGCTGGTGTCTAACCCCACACCAGCTACCTGCTGCCCTGCCATTAGGGGACCCTGCCCAATATCCCCTACTGATGTGGGATGTGACATGACCTCCTCCTCCTCATCAGACAGGAATGCCCCCCCCCCCATTCCTGCCTGATCATCTAAAAGATCCTGGGTGTCTGGGCCCAAGTCTACTTCAGGATCAAATAAGAGGGATGGGGTGTCATCCAGCACTGAGCTAGCAGGTGATGCCACCTCCTGCCGCTCACTGGTGCCCGCTGCTAATGAGATAGCCTGGGTCAGCCAGTCTACCACCGCCTCTGCCTGCTGCGCCTCCTTCGTGTGCCAGTTGCCCCACTGCGAACCAGAGCCACCTGCTGCTGTGGCACTTGCTGCTGCTGTTGTTGTTGCTGCTGTGATTACAGCTGCTGTGATGCATTACAGTGCCTGGGCATGGCACGTGGGCTGGGCTGTTGTGGGGTTGGATGCCCATGGCCAGCACCACGGCCTCATCCTCGCCCACCCCTCCCAATCCCACCATTCTTCCCACCACCACCCCTCTCCCATGGCCCGTCATAGTGGGCAAAACTAAACAAAAGGGGGGGTTTGGATATTTGGGGGAACGAAAGGAGAAAAAAATAAAACACTCAACTAAATCCCCTCAGCAGAAGTGTGTACCGACAAGTAATACACACACAAGCACAGACAAAGACAGGGCTATTGGGTGGTGAGCAGGCAAGCAGAAGAGGGAAAACAGTAAACTGAAATCCACAACCTCTACTTGACTCAGAAAAAAATGCTCACTACACAAACTCCTCTAGCTAAATAAAACACAAATCTCTCACTATCCTGCTCTCTCTAACCTCTACCAAAAACACACTAATGGCCGCCTCTGCACCTCCTTATATAGACAGTGGGAGGGCTCACATCTAATTGGCTGCTGTGCCTGACAGTCGGCCAGATGTAGATCAGACAGGACTAAAAATCCCATTGGATTGTGGCTGCATCTGTTCATCGATGCGGTCCCACGATCTGACCGCCTGTTACCCTTTGTTATGATCTGATCATTGGGCCCTGGGGCCCACGATCAGATCAGCCCAATATCGCCCCCCTCATGGTGTATGGCCACCTTAAGTGGAGGGCACTGCTACAAAATTTGCAATGAGTCTCCCTAACCCCCAAATGAATAATATATTTAATTTGAAAGTTGTGGTTCTGGAAGGCTTCACATAGCAATGCTGCTGGCCTTTTCATGGGCTCCACCAGGGATGGACTGGGACTCAAAATAGGCCCTGGCATTTCAAGTACACAGAGGCCCAACCAGTCACCCACCAGCCCACTCCACAGTGACTGTTTATGGGATCTTATAGCAGCCCCTCTGACATTTGCCAGAACTCACAGATTGCCAGTCCGGGCCTGGGCTCCACCATGGTGCAGTCACACCATATACTCCCTATGTAGTTACACCACTATATCTGGACGAATTACAGAATTTTTAGCTGGAGATTGACTGAATGCCGAGCACCAGGACAAATCTCAACCTTTAATATTATGGGAACTTGAACAAGTAAAGATGGTTTTTTTTGGTATGATGCACTTTTGCATTTTGGGGGGGGGAATAATTTTGTTCATTTACATATGCAAGTTAAGGTCTAGATTCAACTGGGCCAAATATTTTTTGGTAGTTATAGCGTTTGGCTGAATCCTAAAACTAAGGATTTGGTGCATCCCTAGAGGATATGTATGGCTATTTCTGGCTCCAAAGCACTGATTGTTGGATAAGAGTATGCCTACTGGAATCCAATTTGTTCTTTGTGTCTACTAGGCATGTTCTTGGCTGGCATAGTCAGTGAAGTGGCCAGACATGGAGGCCACCAACTCTGCTGTGCAGTTATGCCTTTTCAGTTCAGAAGAATAGAGCAGAAATGTTTTGGTGGGGTCTTTTTGATGTGGTTGGGCAGAGGGGAGGGGGCCCTGGACAGAAGCCCTCTTATTATTTTGTTTAATTTTCCATTCATTCTTGATAGAAGAACGGGGAGTCAGGTTTTGGCGCACATTAAAGTGTTTTGAAAAGTTTAAGCAGAGATTTGGTCAAAAATAAAACATTTCCATTCTGGAACTGGTGAAATGAAATGGTAGCAGCTGGCACAACTCGGTAATGAAGAGCATTACGCAAAAGTAACATGCTCAGATGTTTAACGTTTAAACTTAAACCACAATTATTGGCCCTTGCCCACAAGCACAAATGACATCCAATGTGTATGAAATAGGCTGCAAAAACCCTTGCGTCCCCGGCAGAGTCTGCAGAATGTCACATATAATGACAGCTGTGATGTGGGAAGGACAATGTGAAGAGGCAGAGTGTCAAAAAGGTCCCCACAGTACAGCTACTTTTATCCCTCCACATTCACGCTGCTCAGAAGTGCATGAAATAGCCCCAGAATTCCTACACCAACACTTTTAGTCCCGTGAGTTGCTCGGGCCATAGGTGACATTAAATATTTTATGACTATGGAGGTTATGTGCCAGTTAAAGGATGCATGAAGAATGAAGATGTGAGCTACAGGGAAGATAATCAGTGCAGTGTCCTTCTTTCACACTTGCTAGTTCTCGCTGGGTATCTCTAAACCAGGATTAGAAACTAGCATTGATAAATTATTTGGCTTTGCAGTAAAAAAAAATAAAAATAATAATAATAGTTGCTGATGTTTTGGCCAAACTCTTTTAATTAAACTTTTTGAAATACCAGCATTGTTTTACATGTGAGACCTTTAATACACATAAATGCTTTTAATTTATTGATGAACAACAAAAAATGAGGTCTTTATCTTATGCTACTGCATTTTGGAAAAAAAAATATCGGAATCATTGGAGAACACAAGTAACTCACCAATCAAATTGATAGGAATCCCTCTAGACTCCTAGCTTTGGGGAGTGCCCCTGTAATTGAAAAATATTAACCACTAGACAATCCAAAAAAAGAGAGATGTAGTATTTTTAAAAACTCAACTTTTTCAAACGCGAACTTTCAAGATTAACCAATGTAACTGGAGTACATCCATGTGAGCAATTTTATTTTTGAAGTTTTTTTTTTAAATTTTTAAACAATGTTCATAAATCTGTGCTAGAATTTTGCTCAATGACTTTAATGCATTTGGTCCAAGAAAAGAAGTAGTGAAAAGATGACCATTGACTCCATGTCCGTCTTCCCAGTGGGATACTCAGAAGAAAGCAACTCACAATCACCTACACAACACAGAACCCACCAGGAGTGAGGACAGGGGGCCGATTTGTATTTGCCTATTGATATGCATCTGCGTTGGAATGAACACGGAGACTGGAGACGGAAATGGAAACGTAAGCATGACTGAGAACGTCGCTGCAGGTGAGTGTCCTCACACTTCATTGCATTTATTACCCAGTGTTGACGCCAGTTCACAAATTTTTGCTCATCACTACTTACGATGTTCTGTTGAAATGAATGCTGAGGCATGTGGTGCCACCAAGCCAGTATTTCACCAGCCTTGCTGGTAAAATAAGAGCAAAGGCCGGAATTACAAATTTACCCCCATTGAATTTCTAACAATTTATTCCACGCCAGCCTTCAATGCCTACTTAAAGCTTGGGCTTTTCACAAAATTTCTGTCAATGGGTCCTGCTCAATTATGGTACTGCCCGGCCCTTTCTGTATCACTTCTGAACACCACATATAATAATTTTTTTGTGAATTACTCTTGAATTAAAACAAAGTAGCGCATCAAAACAAAGACAGAGGCTGCAGTCGACCCCATTGGAAACAGTTTCTTTCTCTACCTGTGCAACCTTGACAAAGCTACTTCGGGGGCAATGACTAGATTGGTATCATCAAGGAAAAAAGGAAATGGACTTGAAAATTGACTTTTCTTCACCCATTTTCTAAAGGATTCTCTGTCTCAACTCCGGTGGCTCAGATGATGCATTAAGGTCAGGAAAAAAGTCAGAACGAAGCCTTCAGATTTCTAAACTTTCTCCACAGTCTGGTCGATTCAGATGAAGCAAGTAAAACTATACCATTCAGCACAAGATAGTCGGCACTCCAGAGAAATAAGTTGTTTATTGCAACAGGCTGCCTATACTCTGTAACATGCAAAGCTGTAGTTGGGGTCGACAATGGGTCCCACTATGGTGCCATTTTTTTTTTCAGTAAAAAAAAAGTACATGTAAATGTTGCTACATCCTGCTCCCCTATTGTCTATTCCATTAAAAGAAAAGGACCAACACCCACAAACAATAAAAAAAAATGCAATTTGTCTGCACCGTACTAAAGGTTTATTCAGTGGTGAAGTACCCCTATAATCCTAAATTAAAACATATTTTCTTATAAGACGTCCATGGCTACTACAGTTTAACTGTCAGCAGCTAAAGATAAAAGGCATTGGCAAACAGCAGTTGACACATGACAAGGGATGATTTCATTTACAGATTTCAGAGACTCTCCCCCTCCCCAAGAAATGAAATGCCTTTTTGCCTTTTATTTAAACAGTGTGCTTTGACTTTTACAGTCAAATGATATCCATCAACATATTTATGATTAAAGCCATTAGTGGGGACTTTCCGAGTTCACTGCCGTGGACTGTACCTTTAAAACGTTAGCATGCCATGTACATCAATAGGATATTATTCGTCAATAATGAGATTTCAGAAGATTGACGTATTGAACACAGATTGGGCACGCGGCTAAATTCCAAGATTGGAAACTAACTTCAGAATTGACATTCTTGTTGCCGAATGGAAGAGACGGGACACTGGCATTACATTTTAATATCTGGTAAAAAGGACTATTTCATCCGTGCGTCTTCTGTGATTGACACAAGTGAAAATAATCAGAGTAGGGAGGATAACGCAGCTTCGCCGCCCTTCCCATGGCAATTATTTCTTGAGAGTTGTGGGGGTTCTTTTTTCAGGGAATTATTGAATATTGTATGAAATGAAAATGGAGATGGGGGGGAAAGCTTGGTTATTGATGGTTGATGTTTTCCCTCGCTGTCACATGATCTCTCTGGGTCTGATACAGACACTTTATTCTCATGTAGTAAAGATAAAATCTTTAGAGATTTAATTAACGGAGAGGGAGATAACCAAACAGCAATCTAGGGAGGCAATTACTCATTTTATAAAAGGCAACACTGCACCGAGCTGTGATTAGGCTTCAATAATAACAAATGTGTGGGTGAACTAGGGAAACTATGAGGGGTTATTTGAAGAGACTCTAGGGGGCCACAAAAAGTGGCACCTTCTGCTTATTCGACATACACCTGCCTCCAGGCTCTGTTCTTACTGCCTGCCATAGGTGCTCCCTAATTTGTACCTCTGAATGATACGCAATTGAGGGCATAGGTAGGGCAGGAGGGAGGAGGCCTATGTCACTACCTGCCTTCATAAATACAGTGTTGCCAAAGACAGGTGCAGAGCACAACTCAAATGGCCCTGGCACATGATAGGAAAAAGCTAAGTAGTGCATCAAAGTCAGGCCAATGCATAAGGGCCCCCAAGGCAAGCACCCAATGCTACCCACCCGACAACTCTCACCTTAGACTCCCTCTAACCGCAATTGCTTAAAAACTCATCTTCTAACCACCTGGCCTTCTGCTTGGCAACTCTCAACACACCTACTCATTGCCTGTCTCATCCACTGCAGGTCATGGTTAGAGAAGAAGAGGTATGTACCTAGGGTTCCAGTGCCACACCATTGTCCCCTAGGCATGTGCCTCTTCTGCCTGCTCCTAGTTTTAAGCCTGGTGGTCACCATATCTGGCCTCTTGACTACTTTTCCAGTTTCTCTTCTGGCCAGAGGCATGCAAAGCCTCCCTGGACCTGAACTCAACTGTGAATGCTCATGGTTGGGGATCACCGCCAGTCAGCTAGGAAGAGAACTTCAAGTAGCCAGAGTTGACAGCCGCTTACCCCGCAATGGTATTGTGCATTTTCCCACCTCCCATGCCTACTTTGTACCCTCCCTACATGTTGTACCACACGGATCAACTCTTTACACTTCTCATATGGAGCATAAAGACTATTAACAAAATGGCGACCTGATAGCATATAGTAGTATATCATAAATAGCAGTGTTAAATATCACGTGAGGAAGGCAAGAACTGGCATATACAACTGGTGGATGTATAGCTTGCAATATATCACATCTTAAATTATTTTCAAGAAAGAACAGGAAAGCAAATAATGTAATGCAAACAGTTAGAGCCACTTAATAAGTTGCTACTGGTGTTATTTACGAAAATCCAAAAAGTTCTCACTATTTTCTGAAAACGACTCCGACCAAATCGACACAGACCCTATTTATCAATGCAAGGTATCATCCCTCTTCTGGGTTAGAACCAGGGTACCTCGTGTACTGCAGCCTGTGGCCTTCACAATTCAGGCAGGTTAGAGGTATAGGCTTACCCTGTTCTAAAGTTCCTATGGCTAGCCCTGGTGCTGCTAATTATTTTAGCTGCTCTGCATTAACTGGCAGGTGCAGCTTATCCCTTATTCGCTCCCATGAACTGGTTTCTCTCCTTGCTAGTTCATAGCTCTCCATACCTGCTGGACACCCGGTCTACATTCCTGATTTCCAAGTACCAGTCTGATCCTGTTTCTGGACTCTCTTCCATGCTGGTATTACCCTATTCCTGTTTTCCAAAGCTCCATGTTCTTGCTTCCCTTACTGGCTAGTGTATGCCTGTCCCTGGACTTTTGTTAACTTTTAACTTCGGAGCCAGTAAGTTGTTCATTTTGTTATCCGGCCTATTTCGGTACTATGGAACTCATTTACTTTATGTTGGCTAAATAAACTCTCTTACTGCAGGCATCCTCCTAGTCTCCTTGCCAGTCTACTCCCTCCTAGTTTATACTTTAAATATTAACCCAGTGGCCCTTTTGGTCATTCCAAAGATAGACTACAAAGAGTGGAGGTAAATGGAACATTTTCTAATTGGACCAGTGTTGTTAGTGGAGTATCGCAGGGCTCTGTACTAGGTCCCTTGCTTTTCAACTTGTTTATTAATGACCTGGAGGTGGCCATTGAAAGTACTGTTTCTATTTTTGCAGATGATACTAAATTGTGCAGAACTATAGGTTCCATGCAGGATGCTGCCACTTTGCAGAGTGATTTGTCTAAACTGGAAAACTGGGCAGCAAACTGGAAAATGAGGTTCAATGTTGATAAATGCAGGTTATGCACTTTGGCAAAAATAATATAAATGCAAGTAATACACTAAATGGCAATGTGTTGGGAGTTTCCTTAATGAGAAGGATCTTGGTGTTTTTGTAGATAACAAGTTCTAATTCTGGGCAGTGTCATTCTGTGGCTACTAAAGCAAATAAAGTTCTGTCTTGCATAAAAAAGGGCATTAACTCAAGGGATGAAAACATAATTATGCCTCTTTATAGGTCCCTGGTGAGGCCTCATCTGGAGAAGGGGCAGTTTTGGACTCCAGTCCTTAAGAGGGATATAAATGAGCTGGAGAGAGTGCAGAGACTAAGTGCAACTAAACTGGTTAGAGGGATGGAAGACTTAAATTATGAGGGTAGACTGTCAAGGTTGGGGTTGTTTTCTCTGAAAAAAAGGCGCTTGCGAGGGGACATGATTACACTTTACAAGTACATTAGAGGACATTATAGACAAATAGCAGGGGACCTTTTTACCCATAAAGTGGATCACCGTACCAGAGGCCTCCCCTTTAGACTAGAAGAAAAGAACTTTCATTTGAAGCAACGTAGGGGGTTCTTCACAGTCAGGACAGTGAGGTTGTGGAATGCACTGCCGGGTGATGTTGTGATGCTGATTCAGTTAATGACTATAAGAATGGCTTGGATGATTTTTTGGACAGACATAATATCAAAGGCTATTGTGATACTAATCTCTATAGTTAGTATAGGTATGGGTATATAGAATTTATGTGAAAGTAGGGGTGTGTGTATGGATGCTGGGTTTTCATTTGGAGGGGCTGGACTTGATGGATTTTGTCTCTTTTCAATCCAATTTAACTATGTAACTATATAACTATATAACTATGTAACTATGTAACTATGTAACTAGGTAATGGGGGGGTTTGAGCTTCTTGGAAAGACTTTATGAACTGGCCATTAATGTCAAGCCCAGTAGCCCAAACCCTACATTGGAATTACCAAAATGGCAGAGACTTATGCTGCAAAAGGATTTTAAATTGGGAACTGACGAGGGAGTCACACCCTCCCTGATGAAGCAGACCGGAGAGACTGTGAAACGCTTAGGAAATGACAGTGTGGAGCCAATTGCTACTCCCTAAACACCACCATATCTCCAAACAGCAGTTCCTTCTGAGAATTCCGGACATTTAACTTGGAATATGATGTGCTTTTGATGCTGAACTGTTTGTGAATAGGCAATTGGCTTTCTGTGATTGTTTTTAAAATATTTATTAAAGAGAATTATACTATTATTTTCTCATATCTCCACTTCATGTATGGAGTAATGAATGGAACACAAAACAAATATGACATATACAGTAAGCTGAACATGCCCAAAAGGAGAGCCTGATTCATGTGTGCACCTTGGGTAGATCCAATTAACCTTTTTCTGAACACCTTTTAACCCTATTGTGACTGGATTGCCCTTATCAGACAACACAAAACAGTATTAACCTACGTGCACTCAATTCTCTTTTAAATATTATACCCAACCTGCCTGAATAGTGAAGAGGTAAGGCAACAGGGTGCAGTACATGACATCCCTGGTTCTTAGCAGAGGGACGATACCTTACAATCAATACATTTTCACAAATTTTTCTTCTGCAGAAAAATCGTAAAAGAATCCAACCCCTACGCTTTTTTCAAATTTTGCACTCGAAAACCTACTTTTTTCATAAATTCGCCTGAAAGCTTTGATTTTTTCGGAAACTCAGAAAATCTTTCAATTGTTAACGGGACTTCTGCCATTGCCTTTTACATGTTCTCGGCAGGTCTGAGTTGGGAGTACTTTTTACATCGGACTTAAATAAATCCAGAAAATATCAGGTTTTCTTTTCTCTGAAAAAAATTATTTTCCCCTTTAAAGTGGACCTGTCACCCAGACATAAAAAGCTGGATAATAAAAGTCCTTTTCAAATTAAACATGAAATCCAAATTCTTTTTTTATTAAAGTGTTCATAGCTGTTATAAACGGATTTAAAAATCTCAGCTGTCAATCAAATATTGTGTGCTGTATTGCATCAGCTATGCGTGATGTTGTCTACTGTTCTGTCCTGCTCACTGTCTGAAGTAAGATTGACAGGCAGATAACCCTTCTTCAAAGCACCACACTGTGTAAGTTGTTAACTTGTTTAATGGGTATTTAAAGATGAAAGGGTAAAACTGAAATACATACAAATAAAGAGGTATAAGAGGCTGGACTGGTAAAACAATATACATACAGTACACATGCATATACATTATACAGATGTAATAAATCTGTTACCAAACAGAAACAAACCTCTCTATCTAAGATGCAAAAGCTGAGTATATTAAACAAATAGAACTGTATACACTCACCAACAATGCTGCATAGGGCCTGTTTAGCATGGAGAAAGCTGAAAGCACATGAGATGAACTGCACAGGCTGGAAACACCTACTTCCTGTGACCTGGAGTTATGACATCAGAGGTCAATAACTAACTTTATTAAACAAATAACTAACACCAGGAAATATCTACAAGTGTCCAGTAGATGGAGCTGAAGGACTGCTCATACCTGTAATCAAATGAAAAGACATATAACTGTCCTAACAGTACACTCCCCGCCTGGTGTCTGTAAGATCACCACAATAATTCTAGTCCAATCAGGGAGCAGGGTCTTCAGACTGAAGAAGAAGGATGAGCTCTGTCACTGGTCTGAAGAATAATGTAGAACTCCCATCTCTGGCAATCTTTATTTCTACTTTGCGAACTTTGCCATCTTTATCAGGGAAAGTCTTTGTTACACGACCCATAGGCCATTCATTCCTCTTGGTATGTTGATCTTTTAGAAGGACAAGATCTCCTGCGTTGATGTTAGGTCTATCTGATTGCCATTTCCTTCTTACCTGCAGGGTAGATAGATACTGTTTGCGCCACCGGTCCCAGAAGACCTTGGCTAGGCTTTGAACCTGTCTCCATTGTCTTTTATAGAGATCTTTACCATCAAAGTTCCCAGAAGGTACAGGATGAGATGCAAACTTCTGAGTCAACAGTGTAGCTGGAGTGAGTATTTGTGGGTCCTCAGGATCTGATGAGACTGGGGTCAGAGGCCTTGAGTTCACTATTGCAGTCACTTCTGCCATTAGAGTAATGAGAACCTCATGAGAGAGTTTTGAAGGTAACTGTAGAAGCATGGAGTCTAATATTCTTCTTGCAACTCCTATCATTCTTTCCCACACACCTCCCATGTGGGAGGCATGAGGAGGATTAAAGATCCAACACACCTCTTGTTTGGAAAGGAAACTTTCTATCTCTTCATAGTTAAGGTTGGAAGAGATTCCAAGTTCACGGCATGCTCCAACGAAGTTGGTACCACGATCAGATCTGATAGTTTTGACTTGACCACGTATAGCAAAAAACCTTCTGAAAGAATTTATAAAGCTTGAAGTGTCCATTTTTGTGTTTCGCAAGTATTTCTGAGCTTCTTGCATATGACACATTTAAAGATGAGACTACTCACACATCTCTTTCCTCCTGTTATCCAGTATCCTGCTGAGCGGACGGCTCCTTCTGTAATGTGGCGCCCTTGGTGTTGCGACTGGATGTGATAGTGACGAACAATGAGGGTAGCAATGTAGTGATGACCAGGCACAATAATTGGATTCCTTTCTTCTGGTCCTAGGTCTGCATTTCTCAAGCGACCACCTACTCTCAGTAGTCCATTTTCATCTATGAAAGGGTCCAATGCTCTGAGAGGACTATCATTTGGCATGCCTTCCTTTTCTAAAATGCTCTGTATTTCTTTTGCAAAAGTCTCTTTTTGAACATTCTGTATGATGACTGTTCTAGCTTTCTTAAAGTCATGCACCAAGTTTAGTTCTTTGCAAAGGTGCCAGCCCTTACAATGATCAAGTTGGCTGTCTCTTTTTTGTTTGAACAGATGCGCTACATGAATGAGGCGTGCTAATGCTCTCGTCAAAGTATTCCAGCTAGAGAACCTGCAAAAACGTTCAGACCCTAGTTCTTTACCTTTGGATGTTGTACTCAAGGTTGTAACTTGTGGACGAATCTCTGTATCTTGAGCCGGATACACTAATGTAAAGGTTTCAGTCTCTAGTTTCAAGTGGTGAGAATGACTCAAGAAGGGTGGACCTGTGAACCACATAGTATCTTTCAGGTGTGCTGCTGATACAGATCTTGTGGCCAGATCAGCTGGATTGCTCTCTGTTGACACATAGTGCCATTGTTCAGGGAGAGAGGATCTTCTTATTCGCTGAACTCTGTTGCTAACAAAGACATAAAATCTTCTTTTCTCATTGCAAATGTAACCTAAAACTATTCTGCTGTCTGTGAAGTAGCTGACAGAGTCTATATTGGTGTCAATTTCTTTTGTTATGAATGCAGCTATATCCACTGCGAGGACTGCTGCACAGAGTTCGAGTCGTGGGACTGTAAGTTCTGGACATGGGGCTAACTTAGCTTTTCCTAGCACAAAACCTATGTGGACCTGACTTTCAGAATCTATCACCTTTAAGTAGGCCACTGCTGCAATTGCTTGCGTGGAAGCATCTGAAAACACACAAAGTTCTTTGTATTGAGTAATAGAACAAGAAACAGATACATAGGGTCTAGTTACCTGTATGTGCTTCAACTGGTGAAGGGACTCTTTCCAATCTTCCCATGACAGTCTCTTACCTTCAGGCAAGGGTGCATCCCAATCTTGAGTCTCAGAGGTGAGATCACGAAGAAGAACTTTCCCTTGAATGGTTACTGGTGCAGCTATCCCCAAAGGGTCATACAAACTGTTTATTGTAGAGAGGACTCCTCTTCGTGTGAAGGGTCTTTTCTCTGATGACACTTGGAAGGTCAGGGAATCGCTTTTAAGATCCCAGCAGATGCCTAAGCTTCTTTGCATGGGTAAATCATCATCATTGAAATTGAGATCTTTTAAGTCTGTTGCATGATCTTCAGAAGGAAAGGCAGTCATTACATCACTGCTATTGGATGCTATCTTATGTAAGCGGAGATTTGAACATGCTAGCATTTTTCTTGTCCTGTTCAAGAGGTCAATGGCTTCAGCTGCAGTGGGTACTGACTTCAGACCATCATCCACATAAAAGTCTCTTTTCACAAATCTTTTAGCGTCTGCGCCAAACTCCTTTTCTTCCTGACAAGCTGCTTGTCTAAGACCATATATGGCCACTGCAGGAGAAGGGCTGTTACCAAAGATATGTACTTTCATTCTCCATTCTATGATGTCTTGTGTAGGGTCATTGTCTTTGTGCCAGAAGAACCTTAAGTAGTTTCTGTCTTCAGGTCTAACTAGAAAACAATGGAACATCTGTTGGATATCAGCCGTGAATGCAATGGTGTCCTTGCGAAAGCGTAACAACACACCAAGGAGGTTATTATTTAGGTCTGGGCCTTTCAACAGAATGTCATTCAGGGATACCCCACAACACTGTGCACTTGAATCAAAGACAACTCTAATCTGTTGGGGTTTCTTGGGGTGGTAGACTCCAAAGAGAGGCAGATACCAACACTCTTCCCTTGGATTGAGAGGTGGCGCTATCTCTGCGTGGCCATTTTGGATTACCTTTCCCATAAATGCAAAGAAATGCTGTCTCATCTCAGGTTTTACTTTAAGAGACCTCTGTAGGGACCTGAAACGTTGCAAGACTTGTTCTTTGTTATTTGGTAGCTGCTTTCTTTGTGGTTTGAAGGGTAGAGGAGCTACCCAGCTACTGTCTTCTGCTCTGTAGAAACCCTCCTTCATTGTTTTCATAAAGGCAAGATCTTCCAGAGAAGGAGCAACCGTCTCATCTTCTGTAGTTCTCTGAAAGATACTGTGGCTTACATAATCCTCAAACTCTTTGCAAGAGGATTTGTACGTAGACACTGAGGATTGCATAGTTACCCATACATTCATGTCATAGTTTTCCCTCACATTGTAGAAGTATGGACAAGGTGGAAAGAGGGATCTGCAGCTCTCTTCTGAGGTTCTGGTGTAAAGACAGTGTACTAAGTCTGGTCTATGGACTCCTTTCAGGCATACATTGCCCACTATGACCCATCCTGTGTCTAATCTGTGTGCATAGGGAGCGTTATGTGGTCCGTTGATCTGTTGCCTCACTTTATGGACCCTAATTATGTCTCTTCCTAATAGCATAAGGATAGATGCTGATGGATCAAGCTTCGGTATCTCACTAGCAAGTGACTTTAGATGTTTGTGATGAAGAGCCACCTCTGGGGTTGGGATCTCCGTCCTGTCATTTGGTATCTCATTACATTCAATGAGTGTGGGTAATGGGATTGTGACTTTGCCATCAAGAGACTGTAGTTCAAACCCTTGCGCTCTTCTTCCTGAAGTGTTAATCACCCCCTGCCCAGGTTCTGAGAGAATATGGAAACTGCTGGCCTTTTGAACCGAAGATTTCAAAGAACTCTGACCTGACCAGGGACCTATTACTTTGGTCATCTAGAATAGCATAAAGTTTGATTGCCCTGTCCTTTTGTCCGGTAGGATAGACACTGACTAAGCAGATTTTAGAGCATGATCTGTCTCGAAGATCTCCTCCACACACTTCAGTACATGTTGCAGTTACTGTAGCCTCTGCACTGTTGTCCTTTCCCTCCCCGCCATGATCACTCCTTTCTAGAGGCCTGACTGACCATGGTGCAGGACCAGGATGAAGAGCAGACACATGTCTGTCACTGTTGCACTCAGTGCAGCTAACTGATTTGTCACAGTCTTTCGCAAGGTGAGCATTTGAGGCACAGCAACGGTAACAAATATTGTTTTGTTTTAAGAAAGTCTTTCTCTCATCAAGGGACTTACCTCTGAAGCCTCGGCATTTGTACAGAGGATGAGGTTTGTGATGAATCGGACATCCTTTAGTTAAGTCCATGGTCTTGGCATCAGTAAAAGCTGAAGAGTTTTCCTGTAGCTTGAGATACTTCAGTCTTGTGCACCCTGATGGAACTTCTCTGAGGGGTGTTCTTGTAGCGGTATTTCTCTGGCTTGTTGTCACCAAAGGTCTGGAACGTCTGAGCAAACCCTGGGTCATTGTACATCTTTGCCTGTTGAGAGATAAATTGCACGAAATAAGAGAATGGTGGGAATAGTACATTATGTATTTCCTTGTACTTGGTCCCATGTGATGCCCATTTCCTTTTTAGAGAATCTGGCAGCTTTTTTACAAGGTCTTCTATTCCTCTAGCGGGATCAAGATTATTTAGTCCTAGAAAGCAACCTTCATTTTTTGCTGCCAACAGTTCTATTACCAGATCACTGAATTCTCTAAGTTCCTTGCTGCACTCTCTTTCAAAGATATTCCCAAAGTTGTCAATCCTGTCCCACAGGGATTTTTCTATCTTCTCTGGAGCTCCATAATCTTCGTTCAACCTTTGCCATGACATCTGTAGTCCTTTACAAGAATCATTGACATATACTGCCCGAATGCCTTTCACTTGTCTGCTGGACTCTGGACCTAGCCACTTCACTAGGAGATCTGTTTCTTCTTTGTATGAAAGGTGTAGATCCTCTATAGCATTTTTGAATGACGCCTTCCAAGCCCTGTAGTTTTCTGGCTTCTCATCAAACTGAACAAGGCCTGATGTTATCATTTCTCTGCGTGCCATAAATCTCACTAAGTCTGACATCTGCCGATTGCCAGAAAGTTGGTCTGAATCAGGCTTAATAGGAAGCGCTGGCTTCACATCTGGTGTGTACTGGTATGCTCCCTCTGGAGAATGACTGCCTCTATCAGGAACCACTGGTTGTGTAACAGGAGGATAGCTGTATTTATTAGTAACAGGTAAAGTCCTCTGAATGTCATTATAGTCTCTGGCTGCAGGAGTTTTCACATCAACAGGATACAATTGTTTGAAATCCTTTTGTTCTTGTAACAGAGCACCATCTGGTGGTGGGGTAGAGGTAACTACGGGCACATTGTAGTCACATTGCAAAGGAATGTTCTGGAGAGGTTTACTATGATTTTGCTCAAATGATGGGATAACATCACTGTCTCTGTATTCACTAAGCTTTTCTAGGCTTGGCATTGATGGACTGTACTCCTGTGAATGTTTCAGCACATATTCTTTATGTACGTTGCATAGCAGTTTCTGGTTTTACATCAGGCTGCATAGTGAATTTCTGACTTGCTTGTTCTGTAGTGTCGAGAACTGCATCTAATGCATCTGCCTTGGCATTCGCAATTGCCACCGTCTTACGTAAATTAAGAATCTCTATTGAAGCTTCTAAGCGTGCCATTTGAAGCTTTGCCTCCACTTCTAACCTTGCCTTCTCTGCCTCTTTCTCAGCTGCCAGACGAGCCTTGTCTGCCTCCATCATAGCCTCTAAGCGTGTCTTCTCTAATTTTAGCTCTGTTTCCTTCCCAGTAAATGTGAGTTGAGCTAGTGCAGCGGCAGCTTCTGCACGGAAAAGCGCAGCATCAGACACCTGGGAGCGGTTTGAGAGTCTGGATGAATGTGACACCCTAGATCTGGTCTTGATTGATCGTTCGGACATCTTGCCGTCTAATCTTGATAAGAGTTAGCACGTGGTACTATGTTAACTGAAGCTGTACTGTATCTCTGTGGTATTTGCTAATCCACTCTGCGTGTGGGCCTCTTGATACCAGCTGTTGTTTTACTGTGCTGTATTGCATCAGCTATGCGTGATGTTGTCTACTGTTCTGTCCTGCTCACTGTCTGAAGTAAGATTGACAGGCAGATAACCCTTCTTCAAAGCACCACACTGTGTAAGTTGTTAACTTGTTTAATGGGTATTTAAAGATGAAAGGGTAAAACTGAAATACATACAAATAAAGAGGTATAAGAGGCTGGACTGGTAAAACAATATACATACAGTACACATGCATATACATTATACAGATGTAATAAATCTGTTACCAAACAGAAACAAACCTCTCTATCTAAGATGCAAAAGCTGAGTATATTAAACAAATAGAACTGTATACACTCACCAACAATGCTGCATAGGGCCTGTTTAGCATGGAGAAAGCTGAAAGCACATGAGATGAACTGCACAGGCTGGAAACACCTACTTCCTGTGACCTGGAGTTATGACATCAGAGGTCAATAACTAACTTTATTAAACAAATAACTAACACCAGGAAATATCTACAAGTGTCCAGTAGATGGAGCTGAAGGACTGCTCATACCTGTAATCAAATGAAAAGACATATAACTGTCCTAACAGTACATATTGCCTGCCCCTCCTCTATGCCTTAGACATAGAGGTGGGGCAAGCAACTACTTTCACTTTCCATTCAGCACTTCCTAGATGTCACTGCTCTCCCTACATTCCGCCGTTCTCTTCACCATTTTATTGTGTAAACAGTACATGGGGATGGACATCAGGTCCCCCATTCTGGTGCACAAACAAGATTCTTGTCCACAAAATTGCTCCTGCCTGCTTGCTATAACTATGAATTCCCAGACTGAAAGAAATAAGATTCAAATAATTTATATAGTGTAAGTAAAGTTCATTTTGCTTGACTAACATGAAAAAATAGGATTTGGAATAATGTTTCTGGGTGATGGGTCGCCTTCAAAAGTCTGAAAAATTTGGAGATAAATAAATAACCCCCTAAGAATCAGTTGACCTTTCCCACACTAGAAGTTAATACAAAGGCAAACTTCCCCTTTTAAACTCCCACTGGAACACACTGGAGGTAATTGTGCAGAAACCAACCTCAAATTGTAGGGGGTGCACCCCACCCTTCATGCAGTTATAACATTTGATTGTTCAGTCTGACTGATGGGATCAAGGTGAAATGAGCCTCCGTGATGTTACTCTAATTCATATCCTACCCTTAATACTTAATACTTAGGGGCCGATTCACTAAGGGTCGAATTTCGAAGTTAAAAATACTTCGAAATTCGACCCTCGGATTGAAATCCTTCGACTTCGAATATCGAAGTCGAAGGATTTAGCGCTAATCCTGCGATCGATTAAATCCTTCGAATCGAACGATTCGAAGGATTTTAATCCAACGATCGAAGGAAAATCCTTCGATCAAAAAATCACAGGCAAGCCTATGGGGACCTTCCCCATAGGCTAACATTGACTTCGGTAGCTTTTAGCTGCCGAAGTAGGGGGTCGAAGTTTTTTTTAAAGGGGAAGTACTTCGACTATCGAATGGTCGAATAGTCGAACGATTTTTCGTTCGATTCGTTCGATTTCGTTCGAATTCGTTCGAATTCGAACGAATTTAACCAATTCGATGGTCGAAGTACCCAAAAAATACTTCGAAATTCGAAGTATTTTTCATTCGAATCCTTCACTCGAGCTTAGTGAATCAGCCCCTTAATGTTGGAATCCCAGAGCCACGTGTGCTTCTGGCTACTGACTAAGTGGCGTTTAGCCGATTACCCCAGGAAAGATGAATGATGACATTGTCCTTTTTCATTTCCTTTATGTCCAGAGTGATTAAAGGGAAATGTAATAGTTCAGAAGCTGAGGCGCTGTCATATCTCCAGAGGCTGGAACTTTCTTTATGTTCTTTCTTTTCCCAAGTTGTCCCCATTTCCCCAGAAAGCTGATGACAGCAGCAAAACAAATCCCATCTCTGTGAGTGATACTGGGCTGACGTGCTCTAAAAGCCCCTATGAAAAATTCAACAATAGCAGCTCAAATCGACGAATCCCGGCTTTCATGGGTGCCCTTCTCAACTTCAGGCTCAATGATCTCAAGGTGTGGGACGCCTTTCCTTGGCTCATTATTGTTTCTCCATTGTTAAGTGCGTATAGCTATAGAATACTCTGTTATATTGCAAAAATACTTACTTGGGGCTAGTAAGAAAAATTATAATAATATCTGATCCTTCTTAATGCAAAGGATACAAGTGCAACTAGAGTAATAAGAGTAATAAGAGTACTGAGTGCCTAGAATTAGTGATGGGCAAATTGGTCCCGGAAAATTCATGGAAAAAATCATGAAATCTGAAAGTTTCACGAAAAAATAGTGAAATTCGGAAATTTTCACGAAAAAATCATGAAAATCAAGCATTTTCATGAAAAAATTCAAAAACCTGACATTTTAACGAAAAATCGTGAAAATCGGAAATTGACGCCCCCGTGTCCAAGCTGACACTGGCGTTAAAGTCAATGGACGTCTTAATAGTGTTGACACATGCCGATTTTGACACGAGTGACTTTTCGGACGCGCATCCAGAAAATTTGCCGGCGAATTTTTGCGGGAGATTCGCAAATTTATTCACCGGTGGTGAAACGAGGAAATTTGCCACAAACTCCTGCCAGGCAAATTTATTCGTCCTTCACTACCTGAGAAGATGTTTTCTTTATACTGTATAACACATAACTAACCTTCATTGTATATTTGTATTTATACATATAGGCAATACAGTAGATGCCATATTGTTTCCCTTAGACAGTACAGTATGAGAGTATAACAACAAACAATTTCATACCTCAGTTGCTGGTGTTTCTCGAATGCAGCCATCTATTCTTGTGCAGCTGTTATTGATATATCAGTTGCTGGCCTTTCTTAAAAGCAGAAGTTTATTGCAGAGCAACTGAAATAATACAATTGTGTACCTTAGTTGCTTGTGTTTCTCAACTGCAGAAGTCCATTCCAGAGCAAGTGTTACAATTGTATACCTCAGCTGTTGGTGTTTCTTGGATGCAGAAGTTTATTCCAGTGTTACTGTTTGATACTGGCATTAGTGATGGGCGAATTTATTCACCAGGAGTGGATTTTCTGTGAATCTCTGCGTTTCACCTTCTGTGAATGTTTTTGCGAAACTGCGGGATTTGCTGGCGCAAAAAATTGTCACGTGCATAAAAATTGTCGTGCATCAAAATTATTATGACGATAATTGACTTTAATGCATTTGGACAAAATATTTGCGTGTATAAAAATGGATGTCAAAATTGTCCCGTGTCAAAATAATTTTGACCCCTATTGATTTCAATGCTTTCCGGTAATTTTTTCACTGATTCATGAATTTTTCGGCAAAACGTAATTGGACAGATTCGCCCATCACTAGCTGCCATTTCTTAGCAGCAGATGTCTATTCCAGAGCAACTGTTATTATCTGATACCTCAATCGCTGGTGTTTCTCAGCTGTAAAAGTCTATTGCAGAGCAACTGATACTGTTTGATGCATCTGTTGCTGCCATTTCTCAGCAGCAGAAGTCTATTCCAGAGCAACGGTTGTGATTAGATATCTCAGTTGCTGGCATTTCTTGGCTGCAGAAGTCTATTGCAGAGCTACTGTTACTGTTTGATGCATCAGTTGGTGGTATTTCTCAACAGAAGAAATCTATTCCAGAACAACTGTTATGATTTGATGCCTCAATTGCTGGTATTTCCCGGCTGCAGAAGTCTATTCCCAAGCAACTGTTACAATTTGATACATCAGTTGCTGGCATTCTCCAGCAGCAGTCTATTACAGGGTAACAGTTCTAGTTGAAAGTGTTTTTCAACAGTGACAACTAATGTATGAGAGTGATTTAGTAAAGGAAGAGCTACTGGATTGCCAAAAGCTTGCACCAGCTCTTTATTCATTCAACCAATAAACATATCACCATTAAACCACCTTTGTTGTTTTTTATATAACAAGATGGTTTTATCCTAACGGTGTTGCCCTTAAATTGCTGTCCACTTCGTATTTGTGTTTGCTGCTGACTAGCACAAGGATGATCAATTATTTTAAAAAGTCTTTTTTTTTTATGGGCAAAGTTATGTGAGTGCTGTGTGCCGTCAGGACTTAAATATTTATGTACAGTGTGCATAAAATAGAATCTGCAAGGCAACCTCTTAATAAACAAAAGCCTGGCTTAGAGAGATAGAAAGAGCAGACTCTGATTGGAATAACGCAAAGATGAAAAGATGAAAAGAGAAGAAAATAAAATTTAGACGACTGCAGGAGCTGGTGCTGGCAGTGCTGATTTATGGTTTCAGACATAAATTCCAAAATATGAACTTTAATATTACATAAAGCAAATCGTTTCCCCTACAATTACTATTGCAATTACCTTTGATGCATGTGAATTGCAAACAATCTACAGTGAAACCTTTATTCCTTTACATACACTTTTTTTTTTTACATGTTCCCACCTTTTACACCATTTTTCTCTGGTACTCGTTGCTTGACTACAGGTCTAGTTCTTTGAACATTCTAATGGTCTACGTAGGTTGTTCACAGAGTTCTGAAGCTTTCTTGGATAAAGGTTAGGATAGTCAAGTGATCATTAAAATGCTTTGATGAGTAGAAAAAGCCCTAATGCTTTGATTAGCTACACGTTGGTCTAGTCCTGTGATACATCAAATGCTCTGATTGGTTACAGGTAGATCTAGCCTTGGGTACATTAAAATGCTCTAACCTTGGATAGAGGTTGGTCTAGGCTAGAGAAAGTCCTAATGATTTAGTTGGAGACAACTTGGTCTTGTATGGAGACAACTTGGTCTAGTATGGAGAGAGTGCTAATGTTGTGATTGGATACAGGTTGGTCTAGCCTAAAAAGGATGGTCTAGAATAGTCTAATTCTCTGATAGGCTACTGGTTGGTTTTGCATATGGTTATTTAATATTCTGATTGAATACAGATTAGCCTAACCCAAAGAGAGTTCTAATGCTCTTATTGGATGTGCTTTGGTCTAGTCTAAAGACATTCCAAATGCCCTGATTTGCTACAGGTTGGTCTAGTCATTGGTCTAGTCCTTTGGAACTTCTTCTGCTGTTATAGACTACTAGTTCCTATGTGAGTCAAACCCAAAGAGAGTTCTAATGCTCTGATGTAGGTTGGTATATTCCTCTGAAACTTCTACTGCTCTGATAAGCTGCTAGTTAGTCCAGCCATGTAGTTATTTGTTTTTATTGGATGCACGTTGGTCTAGCTATTTGGTTATTGAAATGTAATTATTGAATGCATATTAGTCTAACCCAAAGTGATATCCAATGGTTTGATTGAATGCATGTTGGTCTAGTACTCACAACTTCTACTGCTCTGAAAGCTTCTTAAGCTTCTAAAGCTCTTAAAGGTTACTAGTTGCTATACCTTTGTGGTTATTATAATGCTCTGATTGGATACATATTAGTCAAACCCAAAGAAAGTTCTAATGTTCTGATACACGTTGGTCTAGTCTGAAAGCTTCTTAAGTTTCTGAAGCTTCTTCTGCTCTTATACGCTACTAGTTAGTCTAGACATGTAGTTATTATTATGTTCTGATTGGATGCAAGTTGGTTTAGCTATGTGGTTTTTATAATGTTCTGACTGAATGCAGATTAGTCTAACTCAAAGAGAGTTCTGATGCCCTGATTGGATGCACATTGGTGTCGTTCTCTGAAACTCCTACTGCTCTGATAAGCTTCTTAAGCTTCTGAAGCTTCTGATGCTCTTATATGCTACTAGCTGCTGTGTGGTTATTATAATACTATGATGGGATACAGATTAGTCAAAGTCAGAGTCTAATGTCAAAGTCAGAGTCTAATGCTCTCACTGGATACAGATTGGTCTACTCCTCTTAAACTTCTACTGCTCTGATAAGTTGATTTAGCCATGCAGGTATTACAATGTTCTGATTGGATATAAGTTGGTCTAGCCATATGGTTATGATAACATTCTGATTGGATGCAAGTTGTTCTAGCCATGTAGTTTTAATAATGTTCTGATTGGATACAGAGTAAACGAAACCAAAGAGCCAGTTTGATTTCAAACTTACTTCCAAATTCACTTCCAGATTTTTCCCTAGGCACAAATGTAGTTTGCATGTGATAAAGGCTCATGTGATAGAGCTCATTTACAAACTCAAGCGTAGTATATTTTGACCCCCAATTGGTTTCCCCATTAGTCCAGAATAATTGTGCCCATGTTTTGAGTTACAGTACATGTCCAATAAATGCATTTTCAAGAAAACCAGTTCCGCCCAGTATTTTTATTTAAGTGGGGATTTCATCACTTTTGGAGCACTTGGTCAACCTAGTTTGTCTTCCGTTCATATGGGCAAGTCTGGTTTGCCTATTGACGCAACCTGATGTAGTAAACGTGGAGCTATTGCCAGGTGCAAGTGGGTTCTCATGTGACTTATGTTGTGTATATGGCATACTCAGCTGGTGGGATTTAAATATCCAAATCAATAAAGAAACTAGTATGGAGCCAGTTATGTCCAAGTTGCTGATCTCCATTCCTCATGCCATGATCTTGCACACATTGCCAACCCATGGGACCGGCAGTGACTAATTTCTGTTGCTGCTGCACGGCACTCAGAATCTGCACCTTCTTTTTCGGCTGTAGAATCAGCACAATATCATGTTGTTTCCTTTTTTTCCTTCTTGGCACAATTTATTCCTCGGAGTTAGTTGGAGGCTTAAAAGCGCCAATCAATATTCTCTTTGTTCCCATTATTTCCCACAACATATAAGGCCTCATGTTCATGTCACATTTTAATGAGGGGCCTGAGCAATTCCGTGCTGATATCTGCTTTGTGTTGTTATTGTTGCTCTGATTTACAGATATGTATTCTCTCAAATGATTAAGACAGAGATGCCAGCCAATCTTTTCTTTCTGTGCAAAAAAGACCAACTGCAAAGTTGCTTATATTACTTCCATATGCATTATACTGTATTTAAACAAGGGTAGGCATATTTCTGGCCTCCAGATGAATTATAAGATGAACTTCCCCTTTAATATAGTATTATTCAGATGCTTAGTGCTTTATTGCATATATTGGATTGAATCAAGAACCCAGTTAAGGTGACAGGGACAGTTCTTACTGCGCTAAGCAAGTTGAGGTTACCATACATGTTGGTGCAACCAAGCGTGATACCTTCAGGGTAGCAAGGCAAAAACACAGGTTGCGGAGAAGATCCCAGAGGGTATTGGAGGAAGCTTGAGCGCTAAGGAGCAATTATATAGCAAAACTTCAATGTCTTATGCGTTTGAGCAAATCCATCATGTGACTATAAACTGCTATAAACGTGCTGATCTGCTTGCAGGGAGGGTTTTTCAGCATTCACCAATATTGATTTCTTCCCACAGATAAGCAAGAAGGAGCTTGTTAGGGAATAATCAAGCTGTGATGCAAAATAGGTGCTGTTGGCCATTTAATAGCCCCTATGTGGACTGGCATTCTAAAGGAGGTTCTGTTTGGCAGTATACCTGATTTTATGCAACTAAAACTTGCTTACAAGCCAGAAATTCAAAAATTAGCACCTGCTTTGAGGCCACTGCAAGCAACATCCAAGGAGTTGGTGAGCAACATGTTACTCATGAGCCACCAGTTGGGGATAACTGACTTAGAGTAACAAAAACTTGGCTGCAGTTAAGATACCCAGAGTTACAAAAACATATCCCTCATGCCTGTCTTGTTGCCCTCCGTATGCCTAGCCTGTGCAGCAACAGGAGGTGACTGTAGTAACTGTCACCCTGTTGTCTGGGAACATTTAGTAATATCACAGAGATGCCATCCCTGATTATACAAGGTCCAGGTGCATCTTGGCCATGTCAACTCCACCCCATTCACACCTCAGGCCTGTCTAGAAAACAAATCTGTTCTTCTGTCTTCTTGTCAACTTTTTCAAGGGCAGGGCATAGCCAACTGAGTAGCTAAGCAAACTGTCCAACTTCCATAATCCGTTGGGGTATCATTGCCAGTGAAAAAGGGGCACTTTAAAGGGCCCTAATCCAAAGTCAACAATCAGTGACCCTGAATGTTGGCTGTTAGTAAAAGATCTATGAATTGTTCCCACACCCTTCAGAAAACTCATTGCTCTCCGGCTGAATATTCTTTCCCCAAGCTGAGCTCCATTCTTCTTTTCGAGTGCGCAATAGTAACACATTTAATGGGATTTACAGGCACTTGGCTAAAGTGAGAGGCTAAAGTGACCGGCGCATTTTCATTCTTCTTTTTATGTCTTCTGCTGCCAAGCAGTAGGGTCATCTGCAGTGCACAGAATACACTAAGGAAAACCCTTAGAACTAAGTACTGTAAAATGCTCTCCTGAGCACTACGGCCAACACACAGCTTATCCCAGAGGTTTCAAGAAAAACAAAAAAAGTCTTTTAAATCCATTTTTCTTTCTCACAGTAATGACAAGAAAAAGTAAAGATTTGGAACGTGTCCTCCTGAGAGATGTCAGTGCACAAGAGCCTTCATGTTGCTCAGTAAGTGTCCCATACTCCCTTCTCCTTGTAGATTGTAAGCTCTTTTGGGCATGACTCTTTATATGCTCAGTATATATCTTTTTGTATGCAGTCTGTGTGCTACATGTACACTGGGGCAGAGTCTGGCAACCTGGCTGGCCTCCTTGCCCTCCTTCCCATTCAAGAGCGTGCAGTGATGGCGTAACTGAAGGTGGATGGAATGTGCAGTGACTGCCTGCCCGGAATAGGAATAGGCAGATAAAAGAGGTTAGTGTCCATTGCCCCCAAACTGCACTCTAGGCATGTGCCTCTTCTGCCTACCCCTAGTTCTAGCCCTGTATTTGGGGGCTGCGAAAATGCTCTGGGGGCTCTGCCAAATGCTCCTAGCATATAACACATACTCCAGAAGATCTTTATAGGGCTGGAACTAGAAGAAGAGGTATGTTCCTAGGGCACAAGGGGGAGCAAGAAGCTTGGGGGCTGGGATGGGAGTATGGTTGTGACATGCAGCCTGGGTGATGGGGATGCGGGTGAGTGATCAGTGTGCCAGACCAAGTAGTATTTGTCTTGTGCACCAATAGAACTTGGTCAAGCTCTGCTTCTTCTGCTAAAACAAGCCTATTGTATAGAGATTTAACACTGAGGTCACTGCAACCGTGGATCAAACATAAGAAGTGATAAGCGAAATTCTTAGTCATGTTTTCACCTGGTTTTGCCATGAAAAGACAACTATAGACTCCAATGAGGGAAAAAAATTGTTGCCCATCAAAAGAAAATTGTCACCCATAGACTCCAATGCATTTGGCAAAATGTTTGTCGTTTCACAAAATTTCTGAGAAGGAAATGGGTCAGATTTGCGCATCACTAAACATAATTTGATACACAGTTGAGCCCGAAATTTACCCCATGTGCCAAAGATCACCCCTTACTGTAGTAGACCAGAGGTTCCGCAGTCCTATAACCCAGGGCTTCAAAGTTGCCCCCAGCAGCTCCCCATCTTGGATCTTGTTAGGCTTCTTTTGTGTGTCAGTGACATTCAGCTCCAGGCTGCTTGGTGGGAGGAGCATGGGAAATCATCAAGTGAGGTTCATCTACTGTACCAAAGAAACTGATGTTGATTGTATTCCTGTTTCATTTAATTTGTTATGATTGTTATAGGCCAATAGTGCCCAATTTATTTGTGCATAGGTCAGTGTGCCCAAGGCAAAATGGAGCAGGGGATCAATAAGAAGTAAAGAGTGCCACCCACAAATGGTCAGCAGATATTCCTACAAGTCTCCCCATGTCTCAGAAAATATCAGTTTGCTTTTTAATTCCACATGTTTGATTTATTCCACCACTCAGAGAAATGATTTTGGATATAAACAGCCTTTATTGACTCATGTTGATTTTAAAGTGTTTTGATTGCTTTGGTCTTGTTACTATAATAAATCTTCTCCTGCTATCCAGGCCCCTCTCTCTCTCTCTCTCTCTCTTTCTGTTTCACTCTGTCTCTCTCTCTCCTCCCACGGATACATCCCTAGCAGAAGCCAAAATGCACTAAAACACAAGATTGTCCTACTTCCTGATTCACTGGGTGAAATCTTGAGTCCTTGTACTTTTTCTTTGGAGAAAATTCCTGGTGGAACTGATGGAAAGAAGAAAAAAAGATCCCAGTAGTTTCTCCTTGTTAGTCCTTTCCTTTCTGGATGAGTATTCCTCTGCTTAGAAACCTAGAAACCCCATTGTAAGTCAGACTTTCAGCAGGGCCCACATCAGCTCATAAAAAAAGTTACAAATAAAGGAAACCATTGGTGTATAGTTCCAGAGGTACCCAGGACACAAATAAACACTCATCCCAAATCTCCCCCAACTGGCCTTCAGGCTGGGCCTCCTTAGCTCATTACAAGGTTACATAATAGAAACATTGGGGTAACAGTCACCCTGCTATAGTTCCAGGGGTACCCAGGGCACAAATAAACACTCACCCCAAATCTCCCCTTAACTGGCCTTCAGACTGGGCCCCCTTAGCTCATAACAAGGTTACAGATATATAGAAACATTGGGGTAACAGTCACCCTGCTATAGTTCCAGGGGTACCCAGGGCACAAATAAGCACTCACCCCAAATCTCCCCCTAACTGACCTTCAGGCTGGGCCCCCTTAGCTCATAACAAGGTTACAGATATATAGAAACATTGGGGTAACAGTCACCCTGCTATAGTTCCAGGGGTACCCAGGGCACAAATAAACACTCACCCCAAATCTCCCCTTAACTGGCCTTCAGACTGGGCCCCCTTAGCTCATAACAAGGTTACAGATATATACAAACATTGGGGTAACAGTTATCCTGCTATAGTTCCAGGGGTACCCAGGGCACAAATAAACACTCACCCCAAATCTCCCCTTAACTGGCCTTCAGGCTGGGCCCCCTTAACTCATAACAAGGTTACCGATATAAAGAGACATTGGGGTAACAGTCACCCTGTTGGGTTACAGCAGAATACCTGTTATATCCTGCCTTCTGTTACAATATTGATGAAAGAATACTAATTTATTTTTAAAGGGAAAATATACCTTTGTCCATGAGTACAATAAATAGAACATTTTGATCATTATTATAATTAATAGGTATTTATAGAGCACCAACATACTGTGCTGTACTGTACAATAAATATTTCTGCAGGTTTCATGGATCCAGCTCAACTGTCTATTTATTAGAGATTTTCGTTAGTTTATCCACTTAACATTTGACACGGAATTAGTGCGACGGCAGGTGAGCGTCAGAAGGACTGGAAAACTCTTTGTGGCAGACAAAGGAAGAGACTTAACTCATTTATTAGTAATTAGGCACGGTATAGAAAGTGGTTAATGAGAGGCATGACCATGTGGAACGCCAGGAAATTAATCAGCGCGGCCCATATTGGGCATTGAGTAATATTTTGATGGCTGGAATTAATTACTATAAAAACAATGACGGGAATCCTGGTTCAACAAAGACATCAAATTTTGAGACTAATTTAATATATAACTGGATAATTATATCAATGGCTCTTCTGCATCAAGTTTCTTTGGGTTTATTGTCACATACAGAACCAGGGCACAAAGGGTCAGGGGGTTAACAGCAGTGGGGAGCAGCAAAGGTGGAACTACTGAGGGGGTCACCAGGTCCCCTGCAATGAGGCTGCTGGTCAGTAAGTGCAGTAAGTAGGGAGGGGGCCAGCTTTAGTGCAAGGGGTTACTGGACCCATGATGCACTAGAATTGTTAATTGGGGAAAAGGTAGGTGACTGGTCTTTCCCAAGGCTTTTCTCTCTGTCACAGGCTGTATCTCCATTTGGTGATATGTCTGTCCTGCCTCAGGACTATTTGCCTCATTCTTATCTCTCAGGGGCCTCAGTTGTTGCCCCCAGACTGTTGTATCCTCTATAACTAGGGATGCACCGAATCCACTATTTTGGATTTGACCGAACCCGCGAATCCTTTGTGAAAGATTCGGCCGAATACCGAACCAAATCCGAACCCTAATTTGAAAATGCAAATTAGGGGTGGAAAGGGGAAAAAATTTTACTTCCTTGTTCGGTGGCGAAAAGTCACGTAATTTCCCTCCCCACCCCTAATTTGCATAAGCAAATTAGGATTCGGTTTGGGCGGGCAGAAGGATTTGGCCGAATCCGAATCCTGCAGAAAATGGCTGAATCCTGGCCGAATCCTGAACCAAATCCTGGATTCGGTGCATCCCTATCTATAACCCCCTGATGACAGCTCTAGACAGGTGGCAGGTGGCACAGGTTTGGTATAGGCCGAGAATGGGTGGGTCAGTTGTCAAATTGTTGACCTTTCAGCAATTGAATATGAGAGAAGCAGTCACTGTAACAACCAGTCACTAAGTAGTATTAAATACTAGTTGGCCCAGCATCCTGCTTGCTCACCAATGGCCTCCCTGGCTTTTTCTCCATTCTATCTTCTCACCAAAACACACCATTAAATACAACACCTTGCACCTTCCCCCACCAATTGCTGCCCATCTTAGTGCACCCCAACAATAGATCACATGCCTTGGCCTCTTATTCTCTGGTTATTTGCTTGACTATTCTTAGCCATTTAGTCAAGCAGAGCTTTTTATGGCTCTTGATCTAGCCCAGTGATATTCTTCTGGCCTGGTGACCATTTGGTCAGATCAGCCAACACTGCCTGCCTGCTTGAACTTTTATCTTTGGCCTATACAAGTGTCCAGTCAATTGCTTTCCTGATTACCCTGGTCCGAGCTCAGACAGATATTTATCACATGGAAAATTTAGTCAATGATCTCATGAAGCTGTGGTTCCAATTCCTTTTCCAATGGGCCTCCATGGGTTCCAGTCATTGGCCTGGGATCTAATGGTCATATCAGTCAACATTGCATTTATCCATACTTGGACACTTAGGATTGATCTATTCACTGGTCCAACTAATGACCTCCCTGACAACCTTGGTCAAAGCTCAGTCAGATATTGATTAGCCCAGGATTTCATGAAGTTGTAGTCTTAAATCCTTTCCCAATGGACCTCGAGGTGTTCCCATCATTGACTTTGGGACCATATGATCAGATCATCCAACATTAGCTGCATAGATTCATATTTTGCCCAAATCTGTTGGCCTCCCCAATTAGCCTGTTATGTGGTTAAAGTCAGATTTTGATTGGGTTGACTAAAACACTTAGGCAAGGACAGTGGTTTAAGATCCTCTCCCAATTGGTCTGAAAAGGCCCTTCATGTGATCCAGTTAAATGTCAGATCAGCTGGATTTGTCTATTTTGGCTACATACAATATGGAAATAGGACTTGCTTTGTTTACACAGCCATGTAAATGTAAAAACATGTACATTAACGATGTTGTTGAGGTGATTAATGAAGATAATTGTAGGCGCTGCATCCATACACTTGTTTCCATGTCGACAAAATATCCGATTAGCCTATAGAATTTAAACAGCTATTACTGTTGCTGTATTTATCATAATAGAGAGCAGAGCAATGGGGGTCACCATGGGGAGGGGGCTATTAAGAGACCCGGAGGGAAACTGTCTTCTGCTATATTGTATCAAAAGAAGAATCAGAAGAGTACAGAAAGAGATGGGTAGATACTTTCCTAACTTTCAGCTGTTTGTTTGGCAAATAACATCCACTATTGTGTATTGGGTTCGGCTCCCATTACCTGTGTCCTGGCGCTGAACAGGTTAAGTGTGTTTTTCCCCACTCTGTGTTGAGTCTGGAAAGTGATAAGAGGTGTGTTACTTTGTAGCGAGTAATATCCAAGTCTAATTAGCTCTCAGTGGCATTCTTTGTCTTTAGCAGTGTTGCTCTGGCAGGAGAGAAGCATCAAAGGGGCCCCACAAGGCAACATACATAGCGGTGCTGTCAGGGAGCTGAGTGCGTCCGTCTGTCTGCAGTCAGGGACTTGAGAGGGCATGTTTAATGTGCCATCTCTATGGCAAGGGGGGTGGCAAATGTTTGTTTCTTTTTGAAGAGCCTTTCCCATCAGCAGAACAGTTTATTGGAAGGGATCAGGACAGTTCCATTTGCTCGGTTCTGCCATCCCTTCTGCATACCAAGTGCACAAGCACAGCAGGATCGTCAATAACTGCCCCCCCTCATTTAGAAAACAGTGGTGGGCGGTGGGACCTTCAGAGCTTCAGATTTTAGCTGAGATTGTGGCTGCATAAGGAAAGCAATTACACCATCCTCCTGCGTATAATGATTCATGCTGTGCTGCCTATAGTAAGGGCAGTGTTGCTCCACATTGCTCTAGTCTAATATCCATGTAACAGTATCAAGGGTTGAAGCATGATGGGAATTGTAGTCCAATAACACCTTGGCTCATTGCTTCAAGTATTAGGCAAATGGCACACCTAGCCAACCTCACCATCAGGGCTGCCGCCACGGACCAACAGTTCCAACAATTAAAGGAGCCTTTGATCTTACAGCTACCCTAACCAGGGGGTAAGTAATTGAAGGGCATGTAAATATACACTCCCACATGTCCCACCCACATTCCTTGGCAAAGGTTGTGCCCCGCTGCACGCAATGTGTTAAAACTGTATGCCTGGCATAAAATTATGAACCTGACAGGGGGGGTGCAATTACACTGGAATTGTGGGAAATAGTGTTGCATTATGGGTAAAAAACCCATGGTGAACTTTTTTTTTTTGGAAAATCCAAAAGATGAAGGGGTCTGTTATAGGCAGAAGATAGAAGCTAGGACCAGGCAAGGACATCAGCCTTCCACTTCCATCAGTAACCATTGCACCCAGGTTCGGACTGGGCAAAAACTGGGAAAAACCTAGTGGCCCCAGTTCTGCTCTTCATGGCACTGAAGACACTCCCTCACCACAGATTCAGGTAAAAGTTATGCAGTGTGGCAGGGGACAGGAGTGGTGGGGGTTGATGGAGGGCAGACATTGGGAGACTGGACCCTTTATGTTGAGAGGGAGGGCCTAGTTATTGCAGACATAGAGGGCCTTGGACACTCAGTCCATTACTGATTGCAACCCAAGCTACTAAGTTAGCTGGCCCTCCAGGGACGAGTGCCCTGCAGCAAAGGAGGCGGAGGCCTAACTATGTGGTGCCTGGCCTTCCACAAAAAGCCTTCAGTGGCTGCTGCCTATCTATCCACCTCTTACCATCCTCCCGACACCCCTCATGCCTGCCCACTGCAAATAGTTCGTAGGCATGCTCTTGCCTCCATAGAGGCAAGCGCATGCTATGGAAGCACCCCTTCGAACTCAGGGTCTGCTTTCACTATAGTTACACCACTGAAAAGAGGATCAAAAGTGTCCTTAATGGAAATATTGCCATGTGGGCACATGGTGCACCCAATGCAAAACAACCGTGCTCCATTATGGGCGCCATTTCTTATTGCACAACGACCTATTAAAACTGATATAGCGTGCCATGTGATCTTTGCCTCCAGCATTATTATTTTATGTTATCTATTCTTTAAGCAGCTTTTTTTTCCCCTTTATTAATTAAGCCACTGTTCTGGTGTCAGGGAACTTGCTGGGAAAATCTGCATTATGTACACATGAAATATAATTTATTCTGTTTTTAATGAAGTACATTCTAATATATATACGCGCACACTGCCTAATTGCCTGACACCCAGAAACTAATTAAAAAAAGTAAATTAGTCTGGCCCCCTGTGTTACTCTTTCAAGCATGCTGTTCATAAAACAAGTCGCATTAACCCCAAAATGCACCAGAAGGACTGGAATCTTAGAGGAAAACTCTACCCAACAATTGTTTTCAAGGAAATGGAAAATAGCTTAAAATAATTACCTTTCATTTTGCAAAAATGAAAGAAGTTTGAGAGTAGAGTTCCCCTTTGAATAAGTGCTAACCCTGGTTTTCAAGCCTTCTTCAGGGATAGAAATGAGTTGCCTCAACAAGTTTGAACCCTGGACAAGCTGCTCCAAAGTGGCCATATTTAATGGAGTAGAGATATATCAAGTCAGTTACAGAGTAGAGAAGCATCTCCTGACACTTCCCTACTGAGTTTCAGGGTCAGACTGAGCGGGTGAGACCCCAGAAAAACACATGGTGGGCCCTTGTGGGATCTGTCCTGACCTCCCGCCTGGCCCCCGATTGGATCCATGAGAAGAGGAAATAAGGTATGTGCGGCACAGGCGGGGGTTGCAGCTGGTGCAGATGCCGGTGAGGGCCTACGGTGGGCCCCAGATCCCCAATCCAATGCTGCTAAGTTCTATAGAACTGTGAGCTCACCATCTCTCAGGAGATGCTTCTCATTATATTATAAGTGTAAAAACTGCTAATATCTTGAAAATGACAAAAATGCAAAGAAGAGCAATTTTCCATCCATTTGTTTTGAGTTTTTTTTTATTCCTATTAGACCAGCTGGCACACTCTTGAGATGTTCTGGAGCACAATATAGCACATGGTGGTCTAACTGGAGACCCACAGGCCAGATGGCCTTAAGACTACTAAAGAGGTCTTCTTTAGTGAAACGTGAATTTTGACGCCGGTGACAACTCGCCAGCGGCAAAATTTATGCCGGCGACAATTGATGCACATCAATGTGCATCCGTTTAATTGTCGCCAGCGTCGAAAATGTCGCCGGCTTCAAAACCGTTGCTGTAGGCAAATTCGCAAATGTATTCGCCCGCGGCAAAACGCAGGAATTCGCAGTGAATTCACGCCTGGCGAATAAATTCGTCCATCACTGGTATTCTTACCTCTTTGGGTAACATGATCATTTTATTTTAATCTGGGCCCCTAATATGGACCAAGTGTGGCCAATAACTTGGATTTTCTATGTCATTTTCAGTCACTAGTCATGAATATGAGTCAATTTATCCAATGACAATTATGTTATCATGAAGCAAACACTTTCTATACTCATGCTCAGTCACGAGAAGAAGAGAGGCTGCCATATTGATTGCACCACTGAGGTTGGATCAAGTGTCATATTTATGAATCCATTGGCTGTCACTAGCAATGTATTAAATGGTCGAGGCTTGGTTTGCTAACCCTTGGTGGAAAATGCAACCTACTATCGGTTTGTGTGGATTTTTCTTAGTTGCTATGGGTTACAAGACTTAGAACGGACTTTCATTAGATTCCCCCGTAGCGGAGTTGGCTGTATATTATCCTAAAGAAATGGACAACAGCGGCATAATTAGTTTGTTTCCTCCTCACTACCCTCCATAACTTCCCAGTGAGTCACCACAAGCTTCTGAGCTCCTTTGCTAATGAAATAGCAGCTCCGAATGCGCATTCATTTTAATTATTGTTTACATATAAACTGCAATAGAAAGGCTGTAAAAACAATACAAAAGGAGCAATGAGGACTCGTAACAAACAGAAACACAGTAAAACAAACAGTGTGAGACTCGGCTTTGGTTAGTTACAGGAAGCTTTTTCCAACCATAAAGGCCCAATGACGAAGGGAAGTGCAATGAACAAAGAGGAGAATGGACAAAAATCAGCATGGGTTACCCACAATACAACATTGTTTTCCAGTGTAAAAAAGCTTGGCAGCTAAATAGTATTGTGCATTTATAGTGTGTCTGGTTGACATGTGGGGATTAGACCTCTGATAAAGGCACAGTGGGACAGTAATCTTTAGCCCCAGTCCTCAAAGTAGATAATAAATGCTATAATATATGCCAATTAATATATAATGCTTGTTGGCTAATTAGTAGTGATGGGCGAATTTATTCGGCAGGCGCAAATTTGCGGCGAATTCCCGCGATTCGTTGCTGACAAATAAATTCACGAAAACCAGCGCGGAAATTCGACGGTGTCCAAACAGAGACGCTGGCGCCATTTCGCAAATATTTTGCGGGAAATTCGAAAATTTTTCTGCGAAACTAAACGCGACAAATTCGCCCATCACTACTAATTAGTGTTTTAGAGGGTCTCTGGTTGGAACATGTAATATGAAAGAGCCAGACCCTGTACAAGTTGCATTATCACTCAACTCTTGAGAGATGTTTCTGGAGAAGTAGCTGTAAAGAGGTCCATGTAAGCCCAGCAGATGTAGATGGGAATTTCTCTGTAATATAAAATGAGTTATGGAAGGCTTGTTACATCTCTTCGGCTCCTTAAGGTAGGGAGCCAGGTGGTTCTGGGAACCGAAATCAAGACGCCTCAGCCAACAAGGAAAAGAGTTGGAAGGCCCAAGGAGGAACATCTAACTCTTGATAAGCATGCTACAAGGTCCGAATTGTCAGTTCTTCACCTTAGGCTTCTTGATTCAGATTCCCAGCACCACTTGCTGGTCAGCAGCAGGCCTAGAGTAGAGTAAGTCACTTCAGTTTTGGCCAGTAAATGAAGGCTGGACACCTGTAGGCAGATGAACACTACTGTGAGTGGCGTTCTGTAGTGATGGGCGAATCTTTGCAGAGAAATTCATGAAACTCCGGGAAAAATTTGTGAAGTGGCGAAAAATTAGCGAAACGCATTGTCATTGGTCGCCAATTTTTATACACATGACTCTTTTGTCCAAATGCATTAAAGTCAATGTGCATCTGCATAATTTTGAGGTGCGACAATTTTGATGAGCCACAATTTTTTTGTTGCAGCAAATCTTCCCACAGTGAATTTTCGCAGCAATTTCACAAAAACAATTGCCGTCGGCAGAATCCGGAAATTTGCTGCAAATCCATGCCTGGCAAATAAATTCACCCATCACTAGCATACTAGTATATGGTCAACCATGTGTTTACTGAGACACATGGTTGACCATATACCATATTTTCATTATATTTCATAATCCAAGAAGATTTAATGCACTGGGCAAAGAAAGAAGTTCTATAGCCACAGGCCTGCTGAATTGCCCACCATGAGTAGCCCAATCACAAACGATCGGGGTTCTGTTTTATATGACATAGGGCTGTAAGACTATGGGGCAGATTTATCAAGGGTCGAATTTCGAAGTGTAAAATACTTTGAAATTCGACCATCGAATTAAAATACCTTGAATTCGAATCTCGAAGTCTGAGTATTTTTCACAGAATTTGGCCATCGAACGATCAAAGTAAAATCGTTTGATCGTACAATTAAATCGTTCGAATCGAAAATACAGTTTTAAGTTATTATTGGCATCACATGGGTAGAGAGTGGGCAATCACATACAGGTTCTACCAAAGCTTCTGCGTTCTACCAAATCATCTGTACAGCATGAAAGCCTTTGTACCCACTTTTGGACTTGGGTGCATTTTCTTTATTAAAAAGACCACTGTTATCTTTCCAGCCTCTCATAGTGATGTGGACTAGCCTGGGAGACCTCCACAGTCAACCTTCGAACCATGCATCTGATAAGGTGCATCTACACATACTATTAATCTATTCTAACTTTCTGTAGGAACCTATGTATTATGAGTTGTTCCTATGGGAACATTTAAGGGGTGGGAGCACATGGTTCTTCTACTTTGGATGCTAGGAAATATGCTGGGGAGCCTGGAGCAAGCCCCCAGTAAGAAGATTTTGGTCTAAGGAGAAGAGGATTCTTAATAAAGGTGGGAAAAGGGAACCTTATCATATATAGACAGTGAATAGCAGATCCTGTAAAAGCACAGTCTTAGGAGCATTGAATAAATGGGGTAGCTATAAGAGCAGCATGCGCTCAACCAAGAAGTTCCCCAGGTGATACTTACCAAGTGAAGGGACTCAAGTGTGTAGGAGCTCTATGTGTAATCCCTTGGAAAATGTTGACGTGTATCACTGTACTTGAGATATTGAATATACTCAATGTTCAAGAACCACTGGTACCTTTCCTTGTTTAAACAACAACACTGTGTTATTTCATATACACAGGGTTTCATATTTGGCACCCAACTTGGAGCACAAAACATTAAACCAGAATATAAAATCCGAAATTTTAGTGGAAAAAATAAAACTTTGCATTTTTTGAGATATATTATACCGCGAGGATAGAAAAAGTCAGAAATCAAAAATACTCAATCTCCAAGCTGTCCAGGTCCTGTAGAAGTCAATGGCAAATGTCCAATTTCAAATTTGAAGATATCATGGTCTGTGCTGAGTTTCAGCCAAAAAAAATTAAAAATTCTGGAATTTCAAGCAATTTCACCAAAAATGTGAACGTTTCAGGCATAAAACCCAAAAAATTTGGATTTTTTTCTCAAAAACCCTAATTTTATTTTGGGGTTTTTTCTAACCGATTTGTCTTGTTTTTTTCAATGACAAATAAGGTCAAATCGTGGATTCTAGCTTGCTCGGACCTTTTATACTTAAAATATCATTCAAAAATCGGATTTTGAAAACCCCCTAAATGTAAATGCAGCAAGAGTTACAGTAGCTGACAGAAGGGTGTGTTTGTATAAGAAACAATATCACTGGGCGTGGGATTGAGTTCTTTGGTTCTTGCCACACTACCCACTGCCCCAATATTTTTCTTGTTAATAAAATCCCACAACTGAGCTGAAAAAAATCCTAGAATGTTTTTTGTATGAGTGAAAGTTTTGTATTGGACACAGTGGAAGAGTGGCCCGCAGTATGGGCATGTGAGTTTCGTTTCCTTGAAAGTTTTGTAGCACACAATTAATTCTTCTAATACTCTTACATTGTTTCAGTTTCTGTTCAAGAAAAGCTGACATTTTATTGGCTCAGATGTTTAATAACATTTAGTCAATCTCCCCCTAGTTGTTCAAGGTAAATGTAACCTTTGGGCTTGACTTTAACAGAACGTTAAGCAAGAGATAACAAAAAAGAGAACCTTGCAAAGTCAATCGGCGTTTTAGCATATAAAAGTGTTTGCAGATTGATTCGACCTGTTGACAAGAATAGAAATTGCTTCGCTGAAAGAGGGATTTATAGATTCTGCCAGTCGGTAGTTTCTGACATTTTCTTTCTTTCTATAACGCCACCCCTCCCCCATCCCTTTTCTATAGGGAAGGAGCAGATATGGATTCAGTAAGCTGTCTGATGATGACGGGACCTTTAAGGAAAATGTATTATAATCCCTCGGAGATTTACCTGAGTCTTAAATATTGAGTATTCAAGAGGATTTGTATTTTAAATCATGGGCAATTATCCGCAAGTACATTGCAAGGGATTTATCCATTTGGTTTAGTGTTAAAATTACACAATTAAGTTAAAGGGCCATGACCACCTCAAATATATCTGCAAAAATGTGCTTAGTACGGGGGAATACATATGCTGCCATAGTTTTATGGGATCTCTCTGTACAGGCTATGAGCAAACTTAAGGGGCTGTTCCTGCTGAATTGTGCTTAGTACAGGGGAATACCTATGCTGCCATAGTTTTATGGGATCTCTCTGTACAGGCTATGAGCAAACATAGGGGCTGTTCCTACTGAATCATACTTGGAACAGCTGCTATTTTGCATTCATCAGCTATTCATTTTATTATACTGCTAATATATTAAAACCCAAAAAACAGAATTAATGTGAGTTGCAAAAGTGCTCAGAAGAGTTTTCTGATCCATATACAATGTATTTATTTGAGGGCTCACCTTTCCTTTATTAATAACATACATACAAAGTAGTCCCTTTATATATTGTAACACCACATCCCATCCTGTAGAATCGCTTATTAACCCTTGCCTTACCTTCGTGGCACGCAAGTGCATAAAACCTATTCTTGTATCCGGTTAGTTACCAGTGAGCTCCGTAACCAACTGACAGTTTGACAGACAGACGTCAAGATCTTCTTTAATCGATGAGTTAAAAAGACGGTTCCCTCAAAGCTTAGACATTTCCTTTCTAGGATAAAAAGAACATCTGAAGCTGTTGCCCAATTGTCTCCTGACTTCAAAACAGCACCCAGAACAGTGGAACTGACAACCCCCAGGGTTGTTTGCAAGGTCTAAGGAAGTGGTCTTTTTGGAACAGTCCCAAATCAACACTGTGCCCATGATTATTAATAGAGGCATGCAAACTCCCATTATTTTTAGAGAGTCACCTTGTCTCCCACATTAACATCCCAATCACCGCTGCCTTTGAAAAGCATTGAAATGCACAGTAAATCCCCCAAACCAAGCAGGACAGGTAGTGTGGTTGGGGCATGGCTTGGCTTGGGAGGGATTGGGGTGTTTCTTTGGCAAAACAGGTGTGGCTTTGGTGGAACTGGAAGTGGTTAAGACATGGTTAACAGCCTGGTTGGTGTTTGTGGTAATATCAGAGGCATCCAGAGGGTGTAACTTGACTTCCAATTGAGCAAATGCACATAGTGAGATCTCTGCAGTCCAGGATCAAATATACTTTGTGTTCTACTATATGGGTCACCATAAAGCCACCTGGGTCCGTTTATGTTGTACCAAAGATATGCAGCATGGGCAAAAATACAACAAAAACACTATGGAGGCAACTGTCTGACTGAGATGCTTTGGTTGTAAAGATAAGTCTTATCAAGACGGTTCTGGAGCCAGTAAGTCAATGATACTGGACTGCTTAATGGTATTAACAAAACCATCATCGGTAACAGATCTCCTGGTTGGTCAAACACAATTTCCAGAGAACATGGAATGCAGACCAAAGAATGAAGTCATAAGGATGTATATGACCACATGACCCAATAGGTTGTGGGCATGGATAGAGCGGTCATGGTATGGCAGTCAAAAGAGGCCAATTCGGAAAGTAGAGTGTTTTTTATTAGGTGACTGTTTGGTCCAACTTACCTCTCAGCTACATTTGGAACACAGCTCATGGGCTCCTTGTGAGGCAGTCCCGGACTAAGATCTGGTGCTCGATGCTGAAGAAGAATCCATCAAATGTCCATGGTAGGAAAAAACGTTTCCACCACAGAAGACAAACTCATGGAGATGACCTATGTGCCTTGTGGTGTTTTGTAGTGTGATGTTTTCTTTGATCCAATAAAGAACAGGGATTATTCCCATTGGTTTGCTTTCTGTGTACCGAATCTTGTTCTATTGTGCCCTCAAGACCCCCACCACCAGGGACTCCACCTAAACCATTTCTGGCCCAGTGATCATAATGCAGTTTTGCAGATGAACCAAACCATAGACCAACTATAATAGAAGCCCATCATGGAATCAATCTACTGTATCTGCCAGTAGAGCCAGTTTCTCTGCATTCCAGCTCCCTCTTGTGGGCCCTTTGTATCCTCTAGAAGGATCTGTGTTCCAAACCTCTGCACAAGAACACTTGACTCATTACTCTCTGAGGCATAAATTACTGCCCTGCAGAAAGAACATGAGTTTCTCATTTCAGCAGGTAAATGTTAACAGTAAATGGATTATTGAATCACAGATGAATGTGATGTTACAGAGCTAAATTACATTTCTGCAGATCCTAGAAATTATTTAGTGATATTGGACTAATCCATTGGTGTTGCATTAAGGGCGAGACAGACAGAAAGAACATTACATGGCGCTGTTAACCTGTCTTTGTCATTATACATATGCTGGGAGTCTGGAATAATGGGTTATCATACAATTAAACATCCATGAGTATCACTCATTATATTACTGTAAATGATAAGGATATTAGAAGTCACTGAGGGGTTCTGTGACAATATATAGGAACAAGGCTACAGGCTGGGTTATACAGGGAAATCTGAGTAGCACTCATGTATTATAAGTTATGATGTACCCCCTACAGTAAATGATAAGGATATTAGAAGTCACTGAGGGGTTCTGTGACCATATAAAGGCACAAGGCTGCAGGCTGAGTTATACATGGAATTCTGAGTATCACTCGTGTATTATAGGGGATAATATACCCCCTACTGTAAATGATAAGGATATTAGAAGTCACTGAGGGGTTCTGTGACGTATAAAGGCACAAGGTTGCAGGCTATGTTATACAAGGAGATCTGAGTATCACGCATGTATTATAAGGTATAATGTACCCCCTACTGTAAATGATAAGGATATTAGAAGTCACTGAGGGGTTCTGTGACCATATAAAGGAACAAATCTACAGGCTGAGTTATACAGGGAAATCTGAGTAGCACTCATGTATTATAAGGGATAATGTACCCCCTACTGTAAATAAAAAGGATATTAGAAGTCACTGAGGGGTTCTGTGACCATATAAAAGCACAAGGCTGCAGGCTGAGTTATACAGGGAACTCTGAGTATCACTCATGTATTATAAGTGATAATGCACCCCGTACTGTAAATGATAAGGATATTAGAAGTCACTGAGGGGTTCTGTGAACATATAAAGGCACAAGGCTGCAGGATGAGTTATACAGGGAACTCTGAGTATCACTCATGTATTATAAGGGATAATGTAGCCCCTACTGTAAATGATAAGGATATTAGAAGTCACTGAGTTCTGTGACCATATAAAGACACAAGGCTGCAGGCTGAGTTATACAAGGAACTCTGAGTATCACTCATGTATTATAAGGGATAATGTACCCCCTACTGTAAATAAAAAGGATATTAGAAATCACTAAGGGGTTCTGTAACATATAAAGGCACAAGGCTGCAGGCTGAGTTATACAGGGAACTCTGAGTATCACTCATGTATTATAAGTGATAATGCACCCCCTACTGTAAATGATAAGGATATTAGACGTCACTTTCCATCTGAGCAGAAGGATAGGTACAGGGCCCCTGACATTTAAGCAGCTTGCACTTACACCAAAAGAGACATGAATCAAAGCTCTGAATGTCTTAAAATTTTATGTTTCTTGGACAGTAAAATGGACAAATATTTTGTTGCAATACTGCCATCAGTCCTGCATCTCCCCTGCCTGTTGCATATATTTCCACTAATTTATTAATCATAAATGGAATTTATAAAATGCTGCCTTGTTCCCCCTGCATATTGTATGTAACTTCCCAGAAGGTCAGTAATGACAGGAGGATTATTATGTGATACAGAAAAGAATTGAAATGGGCAATTTAAGAGCCACCCACATTTAAATCCATTAATGATGATCACTTAATGAATGGCATTCGGCGCAGATAGGAAGGTGACTTGTTTGCCCAGATTGCTCTCTGGATAATGGAGGTAAACGACAAAGAGGAAAGCGTCTGGCAAAGCAGTTACTGTTTATTTACATCCCCAGCCAAATAGCATTACAGTCGTTCAGTTTATTCCATTTGTGCCCTGCGGATGAACAATATTTATCGAGTCCAATGACGTTCTCTGGTTTATTGTGAGCAAAATATACTGTGCCATCTGCTTTTTGTGCCGTTAATTATGGCATTGCTATTCCCACTTTGTACCTGGTTATACAAGATTCAGATGACCCATAAACAGGGATGTCACAGTGGAGGCAGTAGACTGTGCAGCTGGCGAAAGTGAGGGCAGAAAGCCCAGAGGTAGTTCTGATCGGTGTGCAGTTTTAAAATATGCATATGTCGTTTTCCATAGATTTAACTTCCCTTATGGCCCCAACTTAATATTATATTCTGCTTGAGGTCACCTCTGAAAAGGCTATACATTGCAGCAGGATGCCTTCCTGCAGGATTTCCACCCAGTCTGTGCAATCATATACCCTCAGGTGACTCACTGTATCCATTTGTCCAACCATATGTCTGGCTCTCTCACACCTCAACCTCCAGGAAAGAGAAACAACCTAAAACATTTTTCAAGTTGAGGATAGGAAGGTCATGGCCCATGGTAAGGGGGAAAGGATGACCTATTCCACATCTAGACAACAAGTTGCTACCTCAGTGGGTAGTCTTGCCCGAGGATCAGTGACTTTTTTTGCACAGGAATCAACTCCAGGATAGGAGGAGACTGATGATGACTTCCCCATAGAGGAGCCACACCCTGGAGAAGATCCAAAGTCAAGTACCCAAGCGGCACTACCAAAGATCATCCCTGTACATAAGTATTTAAGTATCTAGGTTGTGCAGACCCTCAAAAGCTTTGCACAGTCTGAGTGGATCCTCCTGTTCTCAACTTGTGTGGCTTCCACATGCTGTACCAAATAGGTACATGACACACAGGAGAGGCACTTAGATGAATGGCTTTATGTGGAACTCCTAGATAAACAGTGTATTGCTCCTGGAACTCTGTCCATCAGAAACCCTGAACTGCAACAAAGAGATTTACATTTCTTGTTACTATTGGGGAATGTTTATCCCATGGAACATCCTCAAGCACTCTGTTAATAGCTATGGGAATTTCTCCGAAGAGACACCCTTCAGCCTCAGTCTGCTGTTTCCCAATGAGATAGACAAACCTCTCCTAAAATGCTACAACTCCTATGAGGACACTGTAGCCAAATGGTCCAAATCTCTCTCAGTGGCTCCTTCATGTCTTTACATCAGGAAACCACATAGTCTGGGAGTTGAATGTTTAAAGGAGAACTAACCCCTAAGAAGCAATATGGCTGAAAAATGCCATATTTTGTATAATGATCTTATTGCACCAGCCTAAAGTTTCAGTTTCTCAATAGCAGCAATGATCCAGGACTTCAAACTTGTCACAGGGGGTCACCATCTTGGAAAGTGTCTGTGACACTCACATGCTCAGTGGGCTCTGAGCAGCTGTTGAGAAGCTAAGCTTAGGGGTCGTCACTAATTATCAAGCAGAAAATGAGGTTGGACTATAATAAAGCTGATGCTACAGGGCTGATTATTAAATTCTAATGCTAATTGCACTGGTTTCTGTGATGCCATGTAGTAATTTTCCATATTAATTACTCAGATTTATATAGTGACATTGATATTCTATGTGTACTGTATATTGTGAGTGGGTCCCTAAGATCAGAAAGTGACAGCAGCACAGAGCATCAACAGAAAAGAAGATGGGGAGCAACTGAGGCATCTTTACTGGTTAAGGGCTGTGGTTGCCTTGGGCTGGTACAGAAGCACAAAACATAATGTACAACATTTCTAGCTACTTCTTTAGTTTAGCTTTACTTCTCCTTTAATTATGAACTCACTCAAATCACAGATTTTTGGATACTGGACGCCCATGAAGACAGTTGTGTTCAGTAGTTTACTATTTTGTAACTGGTTGTGTTGGATGCTTTATTGAACATTGCATCTAGCCTTTTAATGTTTCCAGACTCCATATAGGAAATCTAACTCATTTGATGGTGTCCCCTTGAGGCACCATCATCCAATATCCAAAAATGTGTTCTTGGCATACCTCTAGAATGTTGTACCTTGAACAATACTATGTTCAATATCCAATATGAGGAATGGAGCCCAGTGTCAGGAGGCTCAGACAAGCTTCACCTTTATTGTCTATTTCTGTGCCTCTCACACAAAGCCATCCTGGATGGAGCGCTGCCCAACCGCAGTGGAGCGCAGATGCCTTTGGCCATTCACAATGTACAAAGTGCAAAACAGAGGGTATAGTAGACCTTTAATAGTCAGGGTTCTACTGAAAGTTGCTTTTCACCATCAATTGCAGTCCCATTTCCAAACAAGAGATCTTATGTTTTCATCAGATAACTAGAAGAGTAAAACATCAGAAAGTGCCACTATCAATCAGTTTCCGACTACTGAGACACCAAAAGATTCATGATGTGCTTTGAGTGATTATTATCCAATTACACCTTTGTACATTTGGTACATTATCATATTAGTGCCTAAATGTGTATGCTTAAATCTGACAGATATCCCTCAGTTGTATTAATAGCCCCTGAGAAACCATTGTGTAGTTCAGCTCAACCCCACAAAGCCCGGCAACAATTAAGGCAGAGGAATGGAATTAAATAGTAAGGCCTATAGTTTTAATATACAGCTGCTCTCTGTGCTGTCTGGCAAGTTCTTATGTTTTCTCATTCCTCATGTATATCTGAACTGTGCTCCCAGTTCCACAAATGCACATTAAAAGGACTTTTAATGACAGCTCTCAACTCGTAAGCCTATGCAAATTGCCATACCTTAGAGAGCACAGTGATGGATAAGATGTTAAGACTTGCTCATTTTGTTGAGTCGGAGCTTCAGAGCCCGAACTGTCCTTTCAGCATCACTGAATCCTTAAGGAAAAGGCAAATGTTTTCCTGTAGATCATCTTTGCAACAGATGAAGTGTCGCATTCTCCCAGTACAATGAATACTTCATTTAACCTGGCATTGTGATTTGTAGCAGTTATAAAATTGGCCACGCTGGCATAGACGGGCACAATATAAGTCAAATATACTAGTGGAAAGAAAAACTTTGCAAATTGGCTATACAAGTCTCCAAGTCTACAGTGGAATGATATAACCACGAGACATTTGACACATCAGACCTTTTCTCTTCTTTAATGACACCAGCATGGGCAACTGGTTACAGCTTCCCTTTCTGTTGAGTACACAATACCGCAATGAGCGTGGGCTTCTGATATGGCTCCTGGGGCCACTTTGCAACAGACTTTCCTGTGTTCTGCGTTAATTAGAAGCAGCAGAAGTGCTATACAGGGTTGCTGAGACAAGCTTCAGGCATTTCCAGGGAAGGAGGGAGGCACAAACTTGCTAAATACAGAGTGGGATAAACACTACTGAAATAACAGGCATCATATTCATGTAAATGATTGAGGGCCTTCCTCTTCCAGAGGAGCAAATTTCTTCTGAAATTGAATTTGGAAATTCTGTTTGCCCAGGTCACTCCAGGTTAAATCTATCATAACATTATCTTTGAATGCTATTTATAATGTTGCCATAAAAGTATTTGCCTGATGCATTTACATTACCTTTCTTACCCCCATGTTCCTCTATGAGGGGGCTGCCATATTTGTGCAGCAATAGTCTGTTAGCATTAGAAACTGACAGGTTGAGAAGGGACAAAGTCAGGTTGGTAAAACAGTCAGGTTTAGGAACTTCAAGTAACAATTACTTACAAAAGCAGAACTATCAGCAAAAAAAGATCAACATGACCTATAGGTAACTTTTAATGTAGATTAATAAAAAATAAAATTTTGAAAAGAACATTTTTATCACTTTAAGATCCCTTTTGCCTTCATCATTACTAAAGACTTTACTAGTCAAGAGTAAGTTGAAGGCCAGAGCTGTTTCTAGTGCTAATGAAAACATATTTCATGGAATTGCAATCTGCTAAAGCCTGGCATCTAAAATATCAATGGGCACACTAGTTGTATTGTTCATTATAGAGGTGGGAATATAAGAAAGCTTCTACAGCTTTTTATGAACCACAACATTCAAAAGATAACCAACATATACCCCATGAGGGCTCAGAGGCTTAAAATCACCTAAAGTAATCTTAATCTACTTTTTGGGGATATCCCCCCTTTCTACTTGTTGAAGAGATCTGTCATTAGGGCCCCTTAGCACAAAACATGCAGTTGAGTGGTTTTATGCCAAAATCTAGTTGCTTGTCAGTGAAAACTAAAGACTTACTCCTTGGCAGGACTTGGGTTCTAGATATTTAAACACAGTGATTGGTGCACTTGTGTTTAAATATCTGAGGCATGGCTCTGAAAAATTAGCCTATGATTAAGTGTTTATGACACGAAACGCGTAAGGCTGTGGACACAATAAACTTTCTTCACTTTGAACTATTAGCCTGGTGGAAGTTTGCCTTCTTTGAGTGCCTGTTCCCAATTGGTTTTCCAGTCAATCCAGCATTTTGAGCAAATACTAAGATATTCATATTGGAGGCAAAACCAGCCTATTGAATTCCTGTTTTGATCAAGGCTCGATAAATGGCCCAGTGTGGGCCGAAATGTTGTCTACTTTTTGAGGCAATAAAATCACCTTTGCAGTCATTAAAATGGATCAGTGTGCTACAACAATTTAGCATTTTCTAATGGCTTGTTTTGACCATGAGAAGGGGGTCTTCTAGACTGTTTAGCACCTGACATGGACAAGGTATACAGACAACAGGTAAAACACTCTAATATCATGTGGCATTGTCTAAAACTTCTAAGTTTTCTATAACAAATGCTATGCTGAAACATGCTTTGCCTCATATGTGAGATTCCTTATTTATGACATCTCTAAGGCCTTGGTTACTTTAGGTTTAGGGTTTATCTTAGGAGGTCTTCTACATCAGGATCTCCAGCAGCATCCACCTACAGTACCAGGTGGAGTTCAAAGAGATAGAACCATGTGTTCTGTCCCCTTATATAAGACTAGAAAACAAGAACTATAATCACTTCATTTAATGGACGCAAGTCTGGTGTACATATTGACACAACCCACTGTGGGAACCGTTGAGCTAATGCCACGTCCAGGGTGGTGGTAGCTCCCCAAGTGTCAATAGGTGAGGCAGGAATAGCAAAGTACCTCAATGTTTTGCAATATGCCCCATACATTGCATTTGTTTTTGGGCACCCATCCTGCATTTATAAATGACTCCTCTAGTATCATCTAAAGGGGATCAGGAATAAAAGTAATGAAAATCTATCTCACCAATTGTCCCTTCTAAATCTAATACTAGCGTTTTAAGAAATCTTCCCTTTCCCAAAGACAACAGAAATGTGCTTGAAGAACAATGACATAAATGCAGATTGTAATTTGAAAAGGAACATTGAGATCTTGGTGTGATTTACTGACTGTCAATCCGTCGCCAATTTATTTCCTCCCGAACTCATAGAAACAAACAGAATCTTCACATATTTCAGACAGGGTAAAAAAAGAAGCTGTTAAAATGCACTAATTTTCCATGTCTGGGAGCAGGTACTGTGAGAGCCGGTGGCACGCCGTACTCAGCGAGTTCTTATTTAGCAATTAATCTCAGCTTGTAATCCACAATGGCTTTTCTGTTCCCGACGGGAATGACCTACAAAACAAAAAAGTTTCTACATGTGTATTTGCTGGCGTGTTTCTGTTTGTCTTTGATCAACCTGTTTGTACGTCTCTCCACATTCGCTGATAAGAGTGTCCCTTTTTAATGTTAGGCTTCAAAGAGACATTAAATGCCTAAATAAATAAGCCACGATATGGTCGCCATTCTGCTAATGATCAGAAATGAATTACTCTAATAGGAATAGGCTGGCAAATATCTTAAAACTTGAGATGAAAGGATTACACAACATCATAAATGTAGTCAAATTGGGAAGAGGTCACAGCGGCACATTTGCCTTTGAGGTTCATAGCGACCCGATTGGCCTTGATCTGGATTCCGGCTGCTTATTGTTATTGTAGAGATGCGCCATAAATGAGCCAGTGATGTGTCTCCACAGGCTGGGGAAAGGAATTTGTATTATGTCATTTTGGGATTAAAAACATTTTGATTGACCCCAGGAAGCTGTCATCTGCCACAATGTGGTACTACAATGTGTCTTTATAATAATGACCATTGCAAATGGCGCCTTGCATACTGTTTGTCTGATGGTTTGGGAAATAAGCCATGTAGGTTTTTTAACACACAATATAGAGTTTTCTTTCTCCCCCCCCCCCCCCCGGAATTCTGGTATTGTCTTCTATGATATTGGATCAGGTTGCTGTTGGAGTTACCAGCTGGTTCAGAGGTGTCGGTGGTAGCACTTGATTTAGAAAGGGAGGCAGAAGGAAGGTAGCCGCGGCAAGCACCACTTTATGGAAGTGCAACGGAGGCTTGTATTTGCAAATGCTTGGAATAAATTACGGTTTTAATGCAACAGCCCCCCCCCCCCGCAAAGGCATTTGCTAATGTGACTGATCCCTTCTGGAGCTACCACCACCCTGAATCTGGCACACCAGATGTACACTTGGTGGAGCAAAGCTGTTCTCACTAGTTAGCCCTGTCTGTCTAAAACAGACACTATCCTGCAACTAGCTTTACCTCGTATAAGGGGTTTCCTATTTCTTAGGTCTTGATTGCCGTATCTTAGGAGGCCTCCTACCTCAGAATCTCCAGCAGCATCCACCAACAGCACCAGGTGGAGTCCAAAGAGGCAGAACCATGTGCTCCCTCCCCTCATATATGACTAGAGAACAAGAACTACAATCACTACCCTGTGCCTATGGGAACCCCCTGGGCAAATAAAATTTCACTCTGGAGAACCATATAAAATTTTAGTGTTGTTTTATTATTTTTTTTGTGCACAAATATAATAAAAAAATAATAAAACAACACTAAAATGTTATATGCTTCCTCGACTACATATCAAACACAGGAGAGTTGAAAAGACTTTGTTTCTTTGTTCTGTGCTGTAGGGTCACTTTTTAATTCCTGCAGAACAGAACAAAGAAACAAAGTAGATGGAGCCTGGTAGTGTTTGAAGGAGCCAAAACCACAAGGGAACCTGAGAGACATTGGACATTGATGGGGGGAATATTGCAGCTATTTTAAAGGGTTTTTAAAAATACTTTAAAAATTGTGATCAAGATTTATTTCTGCAACTTAAACCAAAACCGTTGGTTTATAGCACAGATACAGCCTAATAGTTCAGAGTCATATATCCAAACTTGCAGACAGCCTGTTTCCATCTTGTTAGATCTCATCAATGCAATATCAATGCAAGATATTGGAACATGGCTTCTGAGAGGTAGGCATCACTTTGCATCTTATTGCTAGCTAAGGGCTTTTTGGCTCCTTTCAGCCCATCTCACCCTAACCAGATTTGGCTCCCCCATTTGCTACTCTCCAAGTCCCACCTCTCAGGATGCATAGTTGGCCAAAGGGACATAAAGGAATGATTTGCATGTCTCCGCCCATGATGCCTTATGGGAGAATCAAAACTCTCATTTTTGGAATCTAGGCAGTGCTGTGTTTATGGCATTCCAGAAGGCATCACTTTGCATATAATTGCTAGCTAAGGGCTTTTTGGCTCCTTTCAGCCCATCTCACCCAGATTTGGCTCCCCATTTTGCGACTTCAAGGAATTGAGTATTTCTGATTTGCTGAGTTTTTTTGGTAAAATATTCATGGCAAAAAAAGTGATCTCAATTTTATTTTATCAATTTGAGTATTCCAATCTTGAATTTTCTCGATTTATTTCTCCATAAAATTTCGACAATTCAAATGAAATACTAAAAGACTCAAACATAATTGGCAGTCAAATTTCAAAAAAACTTTAAAGTATTTTAAAAAGAAATGTATTAAAGGTATAAATTGGTTGAACACCCCCGGTGATCCGGCCGGTTTATTCCTACAGGCTAAGATCCAAAGATGGTGGTGGGTGCTCTGTAGTAAAGAAAACATGAGCAGTCTTTTTCAATGCTCAATCTCAAAATTTGTCAATTATGAACTGAGTTTTTTTCTCGATTATTAGCATATTTATGAAAAACTCAAATTAAAAAAACCCTGAACAATACAGTAGCTTGAATATTGAAAATACACCTTCCTGCTATTGAGAATGCTCGGGACCTGCTGTTTTCCAGATAGTTAATTAATTTGGATCTCCATACCTTAATGAAATAGTAAAAAGGAAAGACAATACAATTTACTGGTGTACCTAGTCCTTTAAGTCTACTAGATATTCAATTTAATGTTAGTAAACCAAATAAGTTGATTTTGCCTCCAATTATATGTTAGTTTGGATCAAGTACAAGGTACTGTTTTATTATTACAGAGAAAAAGGGAAATCATTTTTACATTTTGAATTATTTGATTAAAATTGAGCCCATGCCTTCCCATAATTCGGAGCTTTCTAGATAATGGGTTCCTGGATAATGGAACCCATACCTGTACCTTGAATGGATAGTGAACAGCTGAATGTATACATTAGGTTTTTCCTGTACAATTAGGGGGTATTTACTAAACTCTGGTTGGGCTTTTTGGGGTAAAACTAACATTTTTTTTTGGGATTTATTGAAGCCCGATGCTGCAAAAAATCTGAATCTGAAGATCCGCTATCTCAGACCTGCCGAGATTGTACATAAGTCGATGGGAGAGGTCCTTATCTTACATTAAAAACACTCGGACGAGTGTCCTTATCTTATTTGGAAGTTTCTGTGGTTTTTAGCCTGAAAATCCAACTATTTGGGCTTTTTGGGCAAAAATCTGAAAAATTCTGGCTTTTCAGGAAAAAGCCTGAAAAAATCAAGCGATTCAGGAAAAATTCATACAATTTGGGTTTTCACTTAAGTTTTTCCCTGATCCAATTAAATCAAGCTTTTTTAATAATAAATAAGGTCAAATGATAGATTCTAGTTTGGTCGGACTTTTTTTAAATAAAAAAATCAGAAAAATTCAGATTTTGATAAATAACCCCCTTAGTGTACAGTAAGTACGGGGAGCATCATGGAATGAACACAAGCAATTAAGCAGCAATTATTTCCCCACCTCTTCCCCATGATGAAATAAGACATGGCAGATAGAAATAGGGTCAGATCCATCGTATATTCATATCTGTATAAGCCTCCCATTAGTCTTAGTCGCTTTCTAATTCGTGGCTGCAGATTTAAGGGAATTGATTCCATTGATTCATTTAATGGCTAAATAAACTCCCAGTGGCCTTTGGATTTTTTTTTTTGTTTTGTTTTTCTGATTCTTTAATCTATTGAAAGCCAAAGACACATTTACCCTTCATTTTCCACAAGCCAGTATTTTCACTGCAAAATGTAACATATTTTCTTGGAAATTTAAACAGTAGAAATGATTTGTTTTGTAGCTGTTGTGGCAATTGCCGTACACTCTGCGCTGTATGCAGATCCTATGTGACAGGCGCTGGGAATATTTCCCTAGCTATCTCATCTCTTCAGTTTCAGTCAATTTCACAGCTGAGTTCTGCCGCGTGCCATGTTCCCATTTGCCTCCCTTCTGTTAGGTGTGATAACTATATTTTATAGTGTATACAGAGATGTAATAGTGATGATCTAGGGGATGATTGAGAGGGTAGCGCAGCTATTTGCATTGCAGCGAACTCATCAAATCCCAGGAATAAACACATATAATACCCAGGATCCAGGAATCACCTTTAAACTGGCATCACAGGATTCCTTGAAATGCATTGTAAGAAAGAAGTGCAAGTTTTTGCCATGACTTTTACCCACAATGCAATGTTCCTTCCCAGAATTCCACCTTGATTGCACCTACCATTCTCAGGAGCAAAACTGGGTGCCTCATGCACCCAAGTTCTAGCATAGATGAGATCAAGAAGACATAGACAGGTGCATTTTAACGAGGGCCCCTACAAGGTAAAAGGCAAGTGGCAAGGGTATCAGTAGCATTAAAATATTCCTCAAGTCTACGACTAAATGAAGTACCATTTTTATCCATAATGCAGCATTCTTCCCATAATTCCAGCTCAACAGCACCATAAGTAGCATCTGCCATAATCGCACCAAAAGGCAAATCATGTGGCAGTTGTCTCAAGCATTTTTAGAAGGGGGGGGGGCTGTGTCACTTCTGGAGTGCATGTCCATAACGGCATCAGATTCATTGGGCATAAGTCTGGTGTGTCTATTGATGCAACTGCTGTGGGAATCCTGGAGCTACCAACCCTGGACAGGTCCAGGGTGGCAGAAGCTCCAGGGTTCCTCAGGATCAGCATGTTTGCATGCTCCTGCTTAACTAAAATGGGTCAATATGTGTTCAAATTTCCATTTTAGAGCACCCACACTTACGAGTGCATTGGTATACCCATAGAGAAGGACCACCATCATGGAGGTTCAAGAGGTACTGCAGCCAGGGGTCCCATGGCTATGGGAAGTAAAAGTGTCACTTGTGGGTAACAACAGGGGTGGCCAGTGGACATAGTTTGGGTGGATTGCAAGTGGGGGCTCAGCATAATGGGCTGTGGCTAGATAATGAGTGTGTGGGCATTTTAATTTTCATAAGGAGCCCATCCTACTAGTTGGCATCACCCTCTTCCCAGGGATTCATGTGACCAATGGTTTAACAAATGAAGTCTCCTGGGGTACTTTTAACTTCTAACTACCTAAGGTTGCCTACAGAGATTCTAAGCAGGGAAAATATGGAAAGAAAAATATTTATCTACTGTTATTTGTATATTCACCAAACACTTAGAGATTAGAACCTTCCAGACAAAAAAAACTCTTAAAATTTGAAAAGGACTGATCTTATCAAGAATAATGTTCTGAAACTCTGTCAATAAGACTCCACACATTATGGAGAAGAGGAACTTTCATTGGTTAGATTGGTCACTTGCCTCAAAACGTATTGTTACCAACTGTATGAAGAACTCTTAATTTCCTTATATTTATTAGGAGTATCCAACATGCGGTGTGTCTGTGTGTAAAAGAACTGCACGTATATTAAGCCATCCGCCTGGAGGCTGATATAGTAATACTCATGGACTAATAAACATTCTCTTTGGTTGCAAGGAAATTCCTGCCAGGTCAGACTCTCTCTTTTTCTCTCATTGTTTGTACGTAATTTGTATTGCATGGCAGACTCCGAGGCAAGTCCTATAAAGCAATAACAGAGAGATCTGAAGTCCCGAGGGTTCTCCACATCATGTAGCTCCCCGAGAAACAATACGATTAGGGTCTGAAAGAATTAAATGCAAGGACTTCAGCAGGTAAAATAGTGCGGCGAGAGGTGGGAGTAAATTATAGGAGCGAGAACAGAGCTTAGGAGCCGGCTTGATTTAACAGCTGCTTATTAATGTCCAGATATAAAGATAAAGTTTATTTCATTGAGTTATAGCAGTAAATACAGAGACTGTGAACTGGTTGTACCGAGCTTGTAATTCACCTACCAGCTCAAGGTGGATCTCTAAATCAAATCTGCAAAAGCCAATGGCGAGTAGAATTTAAGGACTGAGTCTCTTTCAGCAATGCCTTAATCATAGATCCAGAGCCACTGACGCTAATTTGCGGCACTTGATTGGACCTCCTTCTGCAAATTAAGAACAGGTACTCACCTTCCTATATTTGTGAAATTATGTGAAATCATTTACCATTCATAGTTTTATGATAATAGGAAATTAATTTAAAGTATAATGTAAATAAGTTGAAAAATGTTGATGTACTGCACTGTACGTTTTTAGCTATTTTGGGTTCAAGCTTCACTCTAACACAATTTTAGGTCCCTTTTTAACCTGTAACAGATATGCAGATATATAGAAACATTGGGGTAACAGTCACCCTGGTATAGATCCAGGGGTACCCAGGGCACAAATAAGCACTCACCCCAAATCTCCCCCTAACTGACCTTCAGGCTGGTCCCCCTTAGCTCATAACAAGGTTACAGATATATAGAAACATTGGCGTAACAGTCACCCTGCTATAGTTCCAGGGGTACCCAGGGCACAAATAAGCACTCACCCCAAATCTCCCCCTAACTGGCCTTCAGACTGGGCCCCTTAGCTAATAACAAGATTACAGATATATAGAAACATTGGGGTAACAGTCACCCTGCTATAGTTCCAGGGGTACCCAGGGCACAAATAAGCACTCAACCCAAATATCCCCCTAACTGGCCTTCAGGCTGGGCCCCCTTAGCTCATAACAAGGTTACAGATATATAGAAACATTGGGGTAACAGTCACCCTGCTAAAGTTCCAAGGGTACCCAGGGCACAAATAAGCACTCACCGCCAAATATCCCCCAAACTGGCCTTCAGGCTGGACCCCCTTAGCACATAACAAAATGTTTTGTACCTCTTCATTGGCCCTGTGTACCCATATCAGTAATAGTAAGGGGCCTCTCTGATTTCCATCAAAAAATCCCTTCATCATGATGTACTTTCAAAGACCAGTAAAATCATAATTCCATGCATTTAACAGAAAAACCTGAGCAGGATTAAAGAAAGCCATGGGCAAGTTCCAGGCATAATATTGTTATATTGACCGTGTGAAAGTAACTAACTGGGATTTTCTTCATGCTTTAACAAACTACTTTTGGAACTAATCGCCAGTTTCACTATTAAATTCCATCTATTTCCCTTTTTTTCCTCAAGCTCATTTCCCATTAACATCCTCCCCGTGCGCTTTAGTGCCGGCGATTGGAATTTATTTACTGCTTAGTAAACTAAACTTGGAAATCTAATTTATCCTGTTTAATTCAGAATTATGGAAAACAAATATGCGTTGCGCGCCGTGATTAGCGCCCCATTCAAATGCTCATTTCTGCATAACAAATGCTTTTAATAAGTGGATAAAGAGTCATAAAATGGGGAGGAAACGTTTCTTTATAGGGAGAAAAGTTCAGCCACTGGAAACAGTTTGAAATGCAAAATAGACAAAAAAGAGAAGACATTGTAAGGCTGAAGTCAAATTGGAATTGACGGGGAAGTGTGCAGGGAAAATGAGTATGTTGGTCAGGTGTAGAATATATTAGCTTCAATTAAGCCTGTCTTTGTGGAATCTTCGTTTCATTTTCCATTCCTTTTTTGCTTAAAAATGCCCAATTGGGAGAAGAAGATATTAGAGGAAAGGTTTACAATAAAATAGTTTACAAAGCGACATTTTGCACCTTGATTCCCTTGGAATGGTGCCCATCACCCTCAAGTGTAGCTCTTTGCTCACAGAGGTCAGACTGACCCACCGGGAGACCGGGGAAAATCCCAGTGGGTCCCATCCCTGGTAAACCATGGTCGTCCTGGTCAGTCATCACTGAAGTGATGCCTAACAGGAGTATACGGGGACCCTTGAGGTCAGGTTCTCTGGTGGAACCCAGTCCAACACTGCCCCTTTTATTATGCAGAACTACAAGGTATCTTTGGAGTGCCAGGGTGTTGGCAGGTGTTCCAACACAAGTATCTGTGTGAGCCCTGCCTGGTGTTTGCACCAGTTCCCATGGCACCTGCAAGGCTAAGTGCTTCTCATCTACACCTTAAGGGATGCAAATAGAGGAGGCTTTAAGCAGGAATGTTGTGGGCAGTCATATAGTGAACAATGGACATTTAAACAAGGCTGAAAGTGAAGAAAGAAGAAACAAGACTGATTCAGCTTTCAACAAATGTAAAGGGAGCATCAATGAAGACACCAGTTGCGGTTTATTTCAAAATTCTACTTTCTGTGCCCCCTATTTAGTGTCTTACTCTTTATATGGTGTTTCTTTTCCTTGTTCCTCAGAAATGGGCATCACATAGTGATCTCTGTGAGAAACTGTCTTCAATGTATGTAGGTATGTCTAAAAGGAACATCATTGGTATTTGCATTCAACTGGAAGATAGAGATTCTTTCCATGAGGCCTTGTCCCTAGGCAACATTTCGATTTCCCCAACCCACAAAGGAGTTTGGTTTCACTTAAACCCTTTTAAAATTCAGTATTTTATCTTCAATGTTCCTAAATGGCACTGTCATCCATCAAAGGAGGTTTAATGCATTGCCAGTTGACAGAATGTGGAATTATCATCATTGCTGCCCACTGTAGCAAAAGTTTCTAGAATCGATGAGCACTCCCTTTAAAGGTTTTTTCCGAGCCATTTGAGAAGCATCCAGGAGCTTCCAGCTGCAAGTCATTCTCTGGAAAGATGAAAGATACAAAGTCACAGGGAGGATGAAAGGTAGAAATCCACAACAAAGGCCGAAGAACATTATGAAATCCTTAAGAGGAACAAGAGAAGGAAAATGGAAGAGAGGTCACAGCTGGTGGCCACTTTGCAAAATGTTATTGCTCAAGTGTGACAGTTGGATGGGGTCGAAGAATAGAACCTTCCTGACATACATCTATAGAAGCAATGCAGATAAATACCTCCATTGATTATGCCACTCTCATTTCATTACATTTAAATGTTGTTTTCAAAGTGGCTCGCAGTTTAATGTTAAACAAAACAAAGTTTCTTCCATGGAACTCCATCTATGGTGATATTGGGTTGTCACCATCGTCACATCTGAAAATCATTGTCATGATGATTATATGTTTTATTTTGAGGATCGTTTTCATGAGATTTTTGCACCTGATTAAAATAAACTTGCATTTCAAATACCTTTCCCACCCCACCCCCACCTCACACCAAAATGGTAGAATCTGCAAGTTCTCGTTGCATGGAAACCCAAATAAGCTTTCTTGATGGGCTCATCATAGTCTGAGGCATGTAAATGATGGAGCTTTTTGTTAGCTGCCTTAAGTTTCTTCTAATAATAACATCTAAGGCTTTTGGTAGTCACTGTAGCTTAATTAAAAATGAGAACAAGGCCACTTTAGGGATCCAGCAGACTCCAGTCTTTCATCAATGTACAGGTTCCGAGTTTGAAGCTCAATGAGTCCACCTGGCCTAATCACCCATAGCAAGCAATCTGAAACTAGTCATCTGTCTGAAAGAGAGCAGCTAAGTTACTATACCTGGTTAAAACTTTGGGACTTTGGTTACATTACATTGCCTTAGCACTGAGAACGGTGACAGCAGTAACATAAACTGCAAAATAGATAAGCAACTAATAAGGAAGTCTAGAATTTTCCATTAGTTGTGATGAGATGCCATCAGGTCAATTAGACTTTGTAGGCTCCATTTTATTGTATAATTACAGCTGTCCTCATAGCAGTTTTTAAGTTGTTGTTGAAGTATCACTCAACAAGGAGAAGAATAACAGATAAAAGGTAGGCTTCTCCACTAACCTGTTACTATCAACATATTGGCTTACTATACTTGCTATCCCACAGCCCCTCCCATAGAATTTTATCCCACTGCTACTATAGGCACCATCTCTCCCTACTATACCTGCTAGCCCACAGTCACACTCCCTTACCAGAGACTATTATCCCACTGTTACTATAGGCACCATCTCTCCCTACTATACCTCCTAGCCCACAGCCACACTCCCTTCCCAGAGACTGTGATCCCACTGTTATTATAGGCACCATCTCTCTACTATACCTGCTAACCCACAGCTACCATCCCTTCCCCGAGTCTATTGTCCCAATGTTACTATAGGCACCATCTCTCCCTACTATACCTGCTATCCTACAGGCACACTCCCTTCCCAGAGACTATTATCCCACTGTTACTATAGGCACCATCTCGCCATACTATACCTGCTATCCCACAGTCACACTCCCTTCCCAGAGACTATTATTCCACTGTTACTATAGGTACCATCTCTCCCTACTATACCTGCTATCCCACAGTCACACTCCCTTCCCAGAGACTATTATCCCACTGTTACTATAGGCACCATCTCTCCCTACTATACCTGCTATCCTACAGGCAAACTCCCTTCCCAGAGGCTATTATTCCACTGCTACTATAGGCACCATCTCTCCCTACTATACCTGCTATCCCACAGCCGCACTGCCTTCCCAGAGACTATTATCCCACTGTTACTATAGGCACCATCTCTCCCTACTATACCTGCTATCCCACAGTCACACTCCATTCCCAGAGACTATTATTCCACTGTTACTATAGGCACCATCTCTCCCTACTATACCTGCTATCCCACAGTCACACTCCCTTCCCAGAGACTATTATCCCACTGTTACTATAGGCACCATCTCTCCCTACTATACCTGCTATCTCACAGTCACACTCCCTGCCCAGAGACTATTATCCACTGTTACTATAGGCACCATCTCTCCCTACTATACCTGCTATCCTACAGGCACACTCCCTTCCCAGAGGCTATTATTCCACTGCTACTATAGGCACCATCTCTCCCTACTATACCTGCTATCCCACAGCCGCACTGCCTTCCCAGAGACTATTATCCCACTGTTACTATAGGCACCATCTCTCCCTACTATACCTGCTATCCCACAGTCACACTCCCTTCCCAGAGACTATTATCCACTGTTACTATAGGCACCATCTCTCCCTACTATACCTGCTATCCCACAGTCACACTCCCTTCCCAGAGACTATTATCCCACTGCTACTATAGGCACCATCTCTCCCTACTATACCTGCTATCCCACAGTCACACTCCCTTCCCAGAGACTATTATCCCACTGTTACTATAGGCACCATCTCTCCCTACTATACCTGCTATACCACAGTCACACAGTTCCCTCTGTGACCCCACCAATAACAATCCTGATCATCTTTAAGCTCATATTCAAGAACACATCTTAGTATTCCACGAAAGTCTTTGGGACTATTAGGGGCAGAGAGTCTACATTTCATTAAAAAGCATCTCAATGTTTGATTTACCTAACCCTTGTATAATGACTGCTAATTACTCATGTAAAATTATTGTTATTATTCAATTATTAATAAAGCGAAAACAAATTCTGCAGGCTGCATGTTATGGGAATAGTAATAACTGAGAGAATAATGCATGGGTAGAGCCAGATGCAGGCTGGATTGTGCTCTCTGCTTGTGACAAATGAAAGTGTTCATGGAGAAGATCTGAGATCCAAAACATGAGTCGGTGATCACTTATTGTAACCAGAGAGACATGTAAAGTATGTTTGGTTTGGTTTTTCGAAACACATCAGTTGATAGTGCTGTTAAAGCACTGAAATCTGTTTTTCAAAAGAGCAAATGGATTTTTTTATATTTAATTTTGAAATATAAAATGGGGCTACACATATTGTCAGTTTCCCAGATCCCCCAGTCATGTGACCTGTGCTCTCATAAATGTCAGTTCCAGCTGCAAGTCATTCTCTGGAAAGATAAAAGATGCATGTCACCATGAGGATGAAAGGTAGAAACCCACAAGAAAGGCCAAAGAACATTATAAAATCCTTTAGAGGAAAAAGAGAGGGAAAATGGAAGAGAGGTCAGAGCTGGTGGCCACTTTGCAAAATCTTATTGCTCAAGTGTGTCAGCTGGATGGGTTTGAATAATAGAACCTTCCTGACATACGTCTACAGAAGCAATGTGAAACTCATCAGTTAATAGTGCTGCTCAAGCAGAATCCTAAACTGAAATCTGTTTTTCAAAAATTTTGAAATTTGACTAGGGGCTAGACATTTTGTCAGTTTCCCAGGTGCCCCCAGTCATGAGACTTGTGCTCCAGTCACTCTTTACTGCTGCAGTGCAAGTTAGAATGATATCGTCCCTTCCTCCCTTCCCCCCCCCCCAGCAGCCTATCAGCAGAACAATGGGAAGGTAAACAGAGTCCAGTTCCCTTGCAGAACAGCACTCAATAGTAAAAATCCATGTCCCACTGCTACTCATTTCAGTTACATTGAGTAGGAGAAACAACAGCCTGCCAGAAAGCAGTTCCATAGTGCAGCACTGGCTGTTAGGAAAGAAATTTTACATGGTAGAGTAAATTATTTCCAGTGTAAATAATCAAATTTAAAAATGTTTTATACTTTGTTCAGGCAAGCAGTGGGTTAAAGGGGCATAACCCAGCTCTTTGGCACCATTTTGATTTTAAATAGGTATCACCAACAACAATATCAATAGTCCATGAGAATCAATGCTTTGCTGGAAATGTCACTCTGCTAACATTGCAAATTGCTAAATTGTTATTGCCATTTTTTTCGTTTCCTTGTTTGTTTTTTTATAGTTGTTACAATAGTTTCTGCAGTCAGTATTTTAAAAGGGGGAGGGAAACGGGGAAGGGATTGAAGGTGGAAGCATAACATTTATGTGGGAGTGAGAAGGGGAGAGTTCTCAGACATGGGATTCATTTATGACTGGTGTTGGGGCTGATAAACTAAGGAACAGCAGGATTCGGGGCTTGTGTTTGGTGTCGTCAAATTAAACCTCGTATTTCAAATAGGTGTACAGAAAGAAAAATGTAAAAATTAATTTATGAAACATAATAGAGAGAGAAACATGATAGAGCAAGAGAGAGAGATGGTAGATAGAGGAGAATTCTTAGGGGGCTGTACCTGCTGAATTGTGCTTAGTACAGGGGAATACCTATGCTGCGATGATGATAGATAGATAGATAGATTGATAGATAGATAGATAGATAGATAGATAGATAGATAGATAGATAGATAGATAGATAGATAGATAGATGATAGATAGATAGATAGATAGATAGATAGATAGATAGATAGATTGATAGATAGATAGATAGATAGATAGATAGATAGATAGATAGATAGATAGATAGAGAATCGAGAAAGAGAAAGAAACAAATATAAATAAATAGAGGTATAGAAGATAGAGTGATAAATAGATGATAGAGATAGACAGATAGAGTTTGTGGCTGCCATGGATGGGGAAAGAGCCATCAGTATTGGGGCATTAGGGCAGGAGACACAATGACGGAGATGCCCAGCTTGGTGGCTAGTTGGCTTGTAAGACGAATGGCATTACTCAGTAGCAAACTGTAGCAGAAACAAAGTGTCTGGGCAATAAACCAAGAAAAGTCCATATTCTCTTTCAGCAGAACACTGCAGTTCCATCTTGTATGGGCCAGGCTGCACTGGGTCCTGAGCCCTTTCCTCATGTTCCCTATTCTACCATATGGCACGGCTGGTACAGAGTGAATCCTCGCCAGACCCTGCCCGTGCTGCCAATAAATCACACTGGTACTTAAACAACATCTCACTCGGCTACTTCCCAGTATAAATAAACCGCGATGCGATTGCCTTTCTGACACTAATGTAGTGATTTAAGGATTTGAGTTAATCCCAAGGAATATCCTCACATGGGCAAACATGTTGAATAAGCAATTCCTCTTCAAGTTGAAACTGGGGCAGACAGGTCCTATTCATCGTAGGATTTTAGCTTTTTCTTTTCACTTAAATTCTTACTTTTGTCCCCAGAATGAGATTTTAAAGATGGGCAGATGATAGCTTATTTTGGGTTTATTTATTTGTTTCTTCTTTTGCTCCAAATATTACAGGGTCCCCCAATTAAACTTGGTCTAGAAACAAGTGAGTCCTGAGACTCACCTTTCTCTTGCACAGCTGCCTTTCTCAATAACTTTCACACTAATGCAACAGATTGGTGCAAATTGCTTATGCAGTTATGGGTGACCTAAGGCAATCGAATGATGTTCGAAAAATGTTCCCAATGAGGCTGCCACTTCGCCCCCCCCCCCAGAACCCACAGATATAGACCAGCAAGGCCCACAAGGGCCAGGGTCAACCAGGTGTCCTGCCAGCTCAGTCCAACCCTGGTAAAGTGCAAGAGATGTTCCTGTTTACCAAACAGTTTCCATAAAGTGGCCTTTTGACCATGGTCATAGTAGGGGCATGGACATAGAGGGAGCAAGAATAACATTTCACTTCTCCTGTGCTAGAGGGGACATTCGGGGGAAGAACAAGAAGGTTTCTTTACTTCCCTCCCTTGGATCAGAGACGCCTGGTGGTACTCAATGTACAAGTGCCTTCTTTAAAGACCAATAACTAAGGAATCTTGAAAAAAAAACAATGGTTTTAATACTGTATCCGATGACATTAGGCATGTTATCCGAGCTCAATATACTTAATTATCATTTCATTTTTACCAACTTAGTACAAAACAAATAAACAAGGCAGAACTTTACTCTCTCACAGTTTCTCGTGTGGCGCTGGCAGATTGATAGATGTTCTTCCTTCCAAGAGCCCTTTGTCGTTGACCTATTGGCTCTGTATTATTTATGAGAACATGAAAGTGGCCAAGATCTTCTGACCAATACTAACAACTTATCCTTAAAAGGTACAATCAAAGAATTGACTTCTTCAATTTGAAGCTGCCTGTCTATTATAGTCTGCTATTGACATTGTGTCATCCATCACCACAATAAGTTAAATGCCACCGAGGATCAGTGTGAGATGTCCGATCTTATGAACGTCTGCTGATGGGGAAAGTTTCAGCCTCCTTTTTGCTTCTTTCTGGAATTCTGATGAAGGAAGAATGTTCTGATCTTGTTGTTTTTCAAAGTTTATTTACTTGTGTGACAGTATTTTTCCAATGTATGTTTCTCTACTTCCAACTACTGTTTATCTACTGTATCTCTGTCTATTAGTTCATCCAGTGTTGGACTGGAGACCCAAGGAATCACTCAGGAGCACCTCACCTTCAGAGACCGCCACCACCAAGCAGCTCTCCCCTCCAATGACTACCACCCTTATTCTCCATTCATAATAAGGTCAGAACCGTTCTCCCTTAAACTAAGAATTGTCCTTGAAACATAACTATCCCCCCACCCCATCCATACCATTCTGTTTACATCTATGAAGACTTTCAACTGACCGATTGGTCATAAGGAATTCAACTTTTTAAGTGTGCTGCTAATTTCTACTGAGCTTCCTTTCCCCAAACCAGAGCTTCTGCCTTATCTCTTCCTCATTAGGCTATTAGCAATGCATAATATACAATCATCATGACTCAATCAATTTACCCAGTTAAAATCATTGGTTCTCCTTGACCTGTGCAGCTGGGCCCTGGCAAGAGCTTTTAATTAAACATTTATGAAGACTTGGCTTGCACAGCACTAAATTCTGGGACAGCTTCTTCACATCCACGACGACTTGACAAGCTCCTACATGAGGCAACATTGTTTAACCTCCATTACTGCTTGGTGTGCTGGAAACACAATAAAGCATTGAGCAAGTTATCCATTTGTTCTGTCACTCTACTGGGCTCCCGGTGCCAAACCTCTCTGATGCGCATGATGCCCTAATGAGTTTCTTCTGGAAAGTTCAGCTCTGCGTCTTGGTATCTATTTGTGGCATGTGGTTCTACTAATGTCTCTGTTCAGTTTATCTGCACTGGGTTCTCCAGGAGAGGTCAATGTGGTTAATTGGAATCTTCAGGAGAACAGTGGATTTCAAACAACCTTCCCTGCTGCCATAGATATTGCACCAAGCAGCTTGTGAAGAGCTTGTATATATGTATATACATTTTTTGCAGAATTATGCTTACAACAATGGTAAATGGCTATTTTGGAATTCATTAATGGTCTCTCCAGGGTCCCCACAGCAGCCTGGGTCAATAGAAGTATTGTGGTTGCACCAAGCACAACTCTCCCTGGCAGGAGTGATGAGCAAATTTGGGAAAATGGCAGTGGGATCCCAAAGCAAAATACAATATGTGTTTAAATATGTATAGTATACTATGTTCTTATTTTATATGAGCCATGCATTCCAAACAAGTTCAGGCTGGTGCCCATTGTTCCATACCTTGTAAAAATGGCAGCTTTGAAAAGTTCTGAATAATCTTGTATCTTAGGTTTACGTGTCCTTCAAGCTCCAAATGCAGTAGATAAGCAATATATACAGAATCCTACGGCATAGGATACATTAGGGAATTATCACTTGCCTCAGAGCTAATCCTCCCGAGACATGAGGTTCTATCCCTATCACTTTGTCAGCTAAAAATGCTTTCAAGATTCACTGGACGGTGAATGAACCTTCCTGGTGCCCAAAAGAATCTGCAGAAATGGACCGTTCCCCTGATGTTGTTCATTTATGGAACGTTTTAGTTTTGACTTTTAACTTGGCTTGCAGATAACTAATTAGGACACGGCTAAATTTAGGAGAAACAGATCTAGGCCCTTTAAATAAGCATCTTCTTTTGGGGTAAAACGCGTGGAGTATTGTACGCAGATCCATGTTTTCCAGGTGCACTTGAGAAAAGTCTGAGACTAAAGAAGAAGTGTTAAAAACAGAAGCAAAGTTCCCCTTGGGGTATATCTGCCCCTACATCTGCTGATTTTATTAAGGAACTATTCTAGTGAATAATTGATGCTGTTTTGCAGATTTCACAAAAGACATGATTATATTTCTATAGTTCTCTCGCCTCCAGGTGGAGAATCTAAATCAGTGCTGGATGTGGGATAGAGGAGCAGGTTCTGGGATAGGAAGGCAGGGCCCCTCTATAGAAGCTGCAATAGCCTGTGTGACACAGAAGCTGATATGTAATTCTACTTCAAAACAAATGTGCAGAGTGCAAACTTGTTTTTAAAGTATATTTTTAATAAATGGTGTTATACTATTTTGGATTTATATCTTTCTATATTGGGTTTCGTGGAACTGAGCTAAAAGGAGAGGAAGGATCTGCTAATACTACGGGCAATATACCTTAATTTTGGCTTGTAAGTAGGCATTTTAGCCACATGGTCGATGAACTACTTGGATATAAAGGGATCTTTCTTTTGCATGCTTTCAACAGCAGTGGAAGATTTAAAGGGGAAGCACACCTTATCAAGAGATTTTTAAACACCGGGTGCCGTCCAACTATCCAAACCAACTGCACTATTTTGGTTTTCTGTTTTTTTTTTCTCTGTTGCCATAGGCGCTGATCTATTAACAAATTTTAGAGATTTTTTTGGATACAGCTGAGAGACTGTATGAAGATTAGGGATGTAGCGAACTGTTCGCCGGCGAACTAGTTCGCGCGAACTTCGACTGTTCGCGTCCGCCGCAAGTTCGCGAACGTCGCGCGACGTTCGCCAATAGGCGTTCGCGTCAAAATCGGTCGCCCATTCGACCATTCGATCGCTAAAATCGTTCGATCGAACGATTAAAATCCTTCGATCGTTCGAATCGAACGATTTTCGGATGATCGAAGTTCGCGAACAGTTCGCGAACAGTTCGCAAATTATGCCGGTGTTCGCGAACGGCGTTCGCGAACACATCGGCGGCGGTTCGCTACATCCCTATTGAAGATCAGCAGGAGAAAGCTAAAAGACTAAACCTTTTTTTCCTTGTCATTTTTTGTTTCTGAGATATGAAGGTCTTGCTTAGATCAAAGTTGGTTGGATACGGAGCTCATCTAATAATACTGCAGATATGTAACATTGTGATATATATATATATATATATATATATATATATATATATATATATATATATATTCGCAAAGCTGGAGCACTCATATGAAACAAAAACAGCTGCCTGGGTGCGGTGTTCAAAAAATTATGTAGACCGCATATTGTACAAAAAACCGCACTCTCAGGTCTTCTCAGAGGTGAGAAAAAAACAACTTTATTACGACGTTTCGGCTTCTATACTGAAGCCTTTCTCAAGTGGAGTGCACAGTGCAAATGACAATCCGTATTTAAACACAAAATGGCGCCAAGGCCCACCTAGTGACGTCATAGCGTCATGTGAGCATCATCAAGTGGATCGTGTATAAGTTTAACATATTATGGCAGCGTTCCCCCTAAGGAGCAGAACTTAGGATGTCCAGCTCCAGAGGAGAGAAGTTAGTGCCAATAAACACAGTAAGTGCCCAAGTGCATTAGGAGACATAGTGTTAACAAGTGTATAGCACATTCATTCTAAGTGGCCTAAGTGCTGATCGTCACTTACCCCAAGGGAACACGAATGACAAAAGGTATGCGCTCCATGTCGCCTGTATGGACAGAGGCGTAATCCACATCACAGCCGGGCACCCCCCGCCTCAGCTCCTCGCCAGACTTACTCGTCCTACCGGCGCGTGCCAAGCTCCCTTTGGGTCTCTGCGCGTAGACCCGCCTCCATTTCAGTGCCGGGTGGCGCCCGCACGTAACATCTGTAAGCCCTTTGGGTCTCTGCGTATGGATCCGCCTCCATTCCAGTGCCGGGTAGCGCCCGCACGGAAACTTGTGTAAGGCCTGTGTAGTCCAGGCCGCTCCAGACCTTCAAATTATTCGCCACTATCTACCATCACACACCTGGGGGACTAAGGTTAGGGTGAGAATACATCCCACTCAGCCTGTCTCCCAGCGCGTGATCATCTGGGAGAGTTAGCTCGGTCCACGTACATCAAGCTTATTATCTGACACAGGGTAGTCCAATGCAAAGAGACCAGGGAGATACACTGCCCGCTGACCCATCTATGCTGGCTCCGTGGGGATATAATAGTTTAGATCTCGAAAGGTTCTGTGGGGTGTCCAGCTGTGGGATACGTCTTACCTGTCTGAGGCCTGTCAATCATCATTATCAATCATTCAGTGTTTCCATGGGGTCAGAGCATAGCAACCATGCCCTGTGGTTCATACGATCAGATTCTGTGAAGAAAAAGAAAAACTAAAAGGATAAAATCAAAGCAACCTTATGTTATCAGCACACATGATCACAGTTATACATTGTTTTATAAGGTTTAACTGCAACATCTCCTTCTTGTGAAATAATGTTGCGACTACAAATGTCCACATATTTGTCATTAGAAATATCCAGTCCAGAAGAGACAGAGTATCCATACAATTAGATAGTGTCTTTAGACCGTCTGTGCATATGACTAGGAAGATAACCCTCTCTCAATAAAAAGGGGACATGGGGAGAGTCTCATTCAGTCCTTTCGGGGCCAGTGTGTCCAAAGTAAAAATCCACATGCTCTCCTTTTGCAATAAGAGGAGTTCCCTATTGCCTCCTCTCTTAGGAATGGGCACATGATCTATTATCATGTGCCTGAATTGGGGGACTGTGTGTTTCATTTTGAGCCAATATCTGGGAACCGGTTGGTCCGCCTTTCCTGTGGTTAAAGCACTTCTAATAGCGCTGCGATGATTATTCATACGTTCTCGATAGGTTGTAGAAGCTTTGCCCACGTAGTGAAGTCCACATGGGCACCAGGCCATATAGACCACATGGTCAGAAGTGCAAGTGACCCTGTGCTTTATTTTGTATTTTGTCCCTGTTCTTGGGTGTGTAAAGAAGGTGCCCTGTGACATACCTCCGCAGGTCAAACAGTTTACACATTTGAAGCAACCATGTTTCAGAGGGCGATTCAGCCAGGTACTTCCTCTATTATCACCTCTACTGAAATTTTTAACCACCAGCATGTCGCTTAGATTGCGTCCCCTCCTGTAAGCCACCATAGGGGCCTTTTTTCCATAGAAGGGTAAATCTGTTTCAGTGTTAATAACCTCCCAACGGTCCTTCAAAGCCCTCCTCACTCGTGGACTGACGTCTGTCCATTCTGTCAGAAAAATAGGATCAGAAGCCTCCTTCGGTGTCTTAACCTGTTCTTGCAATAGGTCATCTTGGCTAAGAAGGCGAGCTCTCTCTAATTGCTGGTTGATGAGGACATCCGAATAGCCTCTGGAGGCAAACTGTTCCGCTAGATTGGTGAGTTGTAGTTCAGCCGTTGTCCGGTCAGAATTGTTCCTGATGACCCTCAGGAATTGAGAGTAAAGGACCCCCCGGGACATGTGTGGTGGATGATGGGACTGTGCTTGGATCAAACTATTTCTATCCGTAGGTTTTTTAAATAAAGTGGTACACAACTTGTTGTCCTGTCTGTAAATACTCACATCTAGATAGTCAATCCTCAGTCTGTCATACGTCATGGTCAGCTTAATGGGGGAGTCTAAGCTGTTGAGAGTCTTATGGAAATCAATGAGTTCAGTTTCAGTCCCCTGCCAGATTAACAGCAGATCGTCAATGTAGCGTTTGTATAGTACGATCTTGTCACCACCCATAGGTAGTAGATATTGGTTCTCATACATTTGCATAAACAGATTGGCAAAGGAGGGGGCTACATTTGAGCCCATCGCTGTCCCGGACACTTGTAAGAAGAACAAATCATTGAAGGTAAAGTAATTGTGTGTCAATGCCAAATCAAGTAAAGCAATTAGAAATTCAATGGGTGGGGATCCCTGAGGTAAGTGTTGTAAGACTGATTTACACACCTCAAGACCGCTACTATGTGGAATGACCGTATATAAACTTGAAACATCCATTGTCACAAGTAGGCAATCTGTTGGGACCCTTATCTCCCTCAGTAGGTTCAATAGGTGTGTTGTGTCTTTAACATAGGAACCCATGTTCTGTACAAAGGGCTGGAGAAAAAAGTCTAAGTATTGGGCCACAGGTTGGAAAAGGGAGCCTATTGCTGAGATGATAGGGCGACCAGGGGGTGTGGACAGGGACTTGTGGATCTTAGGAAGGGTGTAGATGAATGGAATTTTTGGATGTTCAGTTATCAGAAAATTGTTCGTGTTAGTATCAATCCATCCTGCAGACAAGGCCATCGTCACAAGAGAGTCCAGATTTTTCTTATATTTCATCGTGGGATCCCTTTCTAGTGGGATATAGGTGTTAGTATCCGACAACTGCCCACTTAATTCATTCATGTAGTAATCCTTATCCAACAGCACTATCGCACCTCCCTTATCCGCTTGTCTTATGACTAAGTGTTTGTCTTCCTTCAAAGAGATCAGTGCCCCCCTCTCCTCGTGAGATAAATTTGGAAAAAATGTTTTCTTTTTTTGATGTATTTCTTTGGAGTCATTACTCAATAATTGAGAGAAAATGGAAATGGCTGGGGCTGTATTGGGGGGTTCAAATGTACTTTTACCCTTGAATCTTGGGGATCCCGCTGCTACATTATCCTTGAAAAAGTCTCGTAACTTCAATTGTCTCCTGAATTTATGGATATCTTTATATACATCAAAAGGATTGGAGTAGTTTGTGGGGACAAATTTCAAACCCCTATTCAATAATCTAGTTTCCCCCATGGTTAGTTGGTGTTGGGATAAGTTTACAATATTTGTACAATATGCGGTCTATATATATATATATATATATATATATATATATATATATATATATATATATATATATATATATATATATATATATATATATATATGGTACATGGGTTCACGTATGAAGTAAAAGGTGCAAATCATAAACGGGACAGGCTGGAGCAGAACAGAGAGGGCAAAGAGACAGGGACAAGCATAAGGGGGTGAAGTCGGGGTACAGACATGAACAAGCAGGAGGGGGTGGAGTGGGTGTAGCGACAGGAACAAGCATGTGGGGGAAGGAGTTGGTGTAGCGACAGGAACAATCATGTGTGGAAGGAGCTGGTGTAGAGACAGGAACAAGTAGGAATGTGATGGAGTGGATGTAGAGACAGGAACAAGCAGGTGGGGATGGAGTGGGTGTAGAGACAGGAACAAGCAGGAGTGTGATGGAGAGGGTGTAGAGACAAGAACAAGCAGGAGTGGGACAGAGTGGGCATAGAGACAGGACCAAGTAGGAGGGGGACGAAGTTAGGTGTAGAGACAGGACCAAGTAGGAGGGGGACGGAGTTAGGTGTAGAGACAGGAACAAGCAGGTGGGGGGGTGGAGTGGGTGTAGAGACATGAGCAAGTAGGAGTGGGATGGAGTGGGTGTAGAGACAGGAACAATCAGGAGTGGGACCGAGTGGGTGTAGAGACAGGAACAAGCAGGAGTGGGACAGGGTGGGCATAGAGACAGGACCAAGTAGGAGGGGGACGGAGTTAGGTGTAGAAACAGGAACAAGTAGGAGGGGGACAGAGTTAGGTGTAGAGACAGGAACAAGCAAGTGGGGGACATGGTTGGCCTGGAGACAGGAATAAACAGGTGGGCAGAAGGAGTATGTGTAGAGACAAGAAGAAGCAGGAGAGGGATGGGGCGGGTGTAGAAACAATACATATTTAGAACAGGAACAGGCAAGAGTAAGACCAGGCAAGACTGGAGCAGGAACAAGTAGGAATGTGATGGAGTGGATGTAGAGACAGGAACAAGCAGGTGGGGATGGAGTGGGTGTAGAGACAGGAACAAGCAGGAGTGTGATGGAGACGGTGTAGAGACAAGAACAAGCAGGAGTGGGACAGAGTGGGCATAGAGACAGGACCAAGTAGGAGGAGGACGAAGTTAGGTGTAGAGACAGGACCAAGTAGGAGGGGGACGGAGTTAGGTGTAGAGACAGGAACAAGCAGGTGGGGGGATGGAGTGGGTGTAGAGACATGAGCAAGTAGGAGTGGGATGGAGTGGGTGTAGAGACAGGAACAATCAGGAGTGGGACCGAGTGGGTGTAGAGACAGGAACAAGCAGGAGTGGGACAGGGTGGGCATAGAGACAGGACCAAGTAGGAGGGGGACGGAGTTAGGTGTAGAAACAGGAACAAGTAGGAGGGGGACAGAGTTAGGTGTAGAGACAGGAACAAGCAAGTGGGGGACATGGTTGGCCTGGAGACAGGAATAAACAGGTGGGCAGAAGGAGTATGTGTAGAGACAAGAAGAAGCAGGAGAGGGATGGGGCGGGTGTAGAAACAATACATATTTAGAACAGGAACAGGCAAGAGTAAGGCCAGGCAAGACTGGAGCAGGAACAAGGCCAGAGCAAGAAGAGCAAGAGCTAGGGGCTAGAAAGTAAGCTCAGGCAAGAATTTAAGGTTGAATAAGGGTTTAAATAAGACACAGACATCTCTGATTGGCTGAACCTACATGACCAATAGGGCTGCTGAAATGTGAAGGAAAAACCAGATGAGCTGAATGAGAATGAGAGATGAGAGCAGCCAGTAACGTGAAAATTCCCAGCTCGATTCCCACAAAAGCCCTCAAAATGTAGTTCAAGTTGTCCTATATAATTCTGGATGAACAATTCTTCTTTTCATATTGTAAACCTTGTATGCCCCATGATTGTTGATTCACATACTGCTCTAAAAAGCTGGCACCACTTTCCATGTAGTTTTAATGATGTTCCTGATGCACTCAGCATAAGCAGTAATACAAATCATCCCATTTGCAGCTTTAGACCGCTGTGTGTACAGAGCATTAAGCATATACCTTTAAAGCACATGCAGCAAAGTTACTTATTCTGTCGGCTATTATATCCTATGGTGACCATTACACAATGACTAATGTCAGCTCGGAGTACACTGTATCCAGATGGCTTCATTTACATGAAACAAAGTGATTACAGTTTATTATATTCAACAGAGGGAAAGCACATTGGCTGAAACTAGAATAATATCATTTAAGGCAGTTCAGAAAATCTGGTATATTTGGGCTTTTTTTTTATCCCCCCTCTATTCTCTTGCTCTTGTGTCTCCAGATGGGCTCCTGTCTGACATCTGTCACTGCACGGCTCTCCAAGGACTTGGTTGAAGATTCAGCAGTGGCAGTTTATTGTGGTTGTCAGTAAATAACTGAATCTTGTTTCACACTCATTGTTACCTCCCCAAAGCTACAAATACCATTGATGTTTGATGCAAAAGCCAACGGGACCCCCAAAATCACACCCAGTTCTTAAATCTCTAATTGGAGTAATTTGCAATAATAAGATGTTGGGATTGGAGATGAGTGCCTGGTTCTGTTGTGTTCACACCTTGTGGCAAGCAGATAATGCCCTCCATCTTTTTGTCTTGGAGTACTCAAGCGCCAGGGTAGCTGTCTCCCTGATCCAACATGGCTTGAGAAGCTCTGTTGGGTTAATCGACTTTGACAGATCCATTTGAAATGTCCATCTTAAAAATGCAGATGTCCAGCACAATGTGACCAGGACTCCAGCTGAATGCCACTTGGAATGACTAATAGTGGCTCATTATCATGGTGAAAGTTTAGATGTGTGTCACAACCAATCCATCAGCGGGACCTAGTGTCTATCCTCTCTCGGGAGGCACATGGGGAAGGGAGACAGATTAGAGAAGATGTAAACAGCTTTTGTGTAAATGTGTTTGCTTTTAGTAAGGGTGAAGGTTGTGGTACAGGGGTCATGAACAAGTCACTTTTTAAATTGAATATACTGTAAACTCGATATGGAACTATACTCCCCACTCCCCGTTATACATTATGATGACACGTGAAGTATTTTAAAGTAAAGTGAATTTAGAGATCCTAGATGAGGGACAATGCTGTTAGGTTTTACCACTTTACATTCAGATGTAAAAAGAGTTGGGGTGCAACGCAATCATAAAAAAGCACTCCTGAGTGGTGAAAAATAAGTGTTATGATTGGCTGGTTGTCCCTATGTGAATTGGCAGCCTACAGGAGACTCTGTTTGGCAATGCACCTAGTGTTTATGCAATCAAAACTCGCCTCCAAGCCAGGAATTCAAAAATAAGCACTAGCTTTGAGGCCACTGAAAGCAACATCCAACTACTGGTTGTGGATCACTGGTCTACAGGAACTCCACATGACTAGGATAACAGTGATCCCCAACATGTTGCTCTCAACTCTCATTGATGTTGCTCTCAGTGGCCTCATAGTAAGAGCCCATAATGAAATTCCTGGTTTAAAAAGTTTGGGGGCATAAAGTCACAGGTTTACTCCAACAGAGGCTCCTGCAGGCTAGCGGTCCACATGGGACTATCAAACAGCCCAGAATCTCACTTAAAAATTGCAATTATTGTCAGTCCATTTTAGTGTCAGAAAGGGTAAATGCCTCATAAAATGAACCAAGTAATCTTGAATGCTTGTAAAGGATTTAACTGGATCCTTGCAATGCAAGTTGGAGTTATGAATCCATGCAATAGTATTTTATCATGCCATATATATGTGTCCAACAATTTTGTACCAGATTGGGTACACATGGCAACCAATCAGCAATTAGCTTTGATCAGTGTACTGCAGGCCGAATAATGAAAGCAAATCACTGATTGGTTACTGGTGCACATTTTCCGTTGTATCTACAGATGTGTTGTATCCTACCTACAGCAAGAGGCTGGAAATGTGTCTCTATCTATGGGGTTGTTGCTGCAATATGTCCCCTCCACTGAGAAAGTGATGCACCACCTGTTTGGGAGAGGGGGACTGGAAAGTTGAATTGCACCCTCCATTGTCAATTATACATGGTACCTGCTCGTTTTCCAAGATTGCATTCAAACTAAATTCTGGTTGTTAGGGTCACCTAGCCTACCAACTAAGTCTCCTGGGAAGAAACCACTCCAGCTTATGTTTTTTTTGTTTTCGGGATGTAAGGCTGGTTGGCAGTTGCTTGATGCCCAAGTTGGATAGTTCTTGTGCTGAAGTTGCTTCCAACAAAAGTGACACCGATTGTTTCAAAAGAGGGCAAATACCATGCCCAGTTGTCCACATGCTTTTGGCCAAATAGTCTTACATTGATGTCCTTTCAGTTGGAATCCATTTTCATTGTAAGCTCCTCCATGAAACGACGTGTCACGAGCACACAATATATTACTTATTCTAAGAGCCCCGCCAAGTCAAGGGTGCGTTAACCGAGTGAAACATATTCCACGGTGACACATAGTTTAACACTGAGAAGTCAACAAATGTGCTGAGCAGCAGCTGGCCCACACAACTAGCTGAATTTAATATGGGAAAGGTCATCCCTGGCTGCGGGGTAGAGAGAAAGCGATTGTCTGTGATTGCATGAGACAATGAGAAGGCTTTATGGTAAGTGGACTTGCATTTGTCCCGGATACTTTTCTTTTTTATTGTCTGAAACTTTTTCCAAGTCATTATCTCTTCTGTCTAACCCCCCCCTTGCTATCCGAGAATCCATTTTAAGGCTTTATTGAACTGTAAGTCAATGAGAGCATCAATTTTTTTCTTCCTAAAAAATGATCTCTCAAATAGTCATCGTGTTCATTCTCCTTTCTTTTAAGACTGAGAATCATAAGACTAAAATATTAGACACTGGCACCAATTTTCAGATGTCTGATAATTCAATTTAGGGGCAAAAGGAACAGAATGAAAAGGGAACTGCGATGGGGATGGAAATTGAATTCTACTCTTCCTACGTCTCCTTCATTTACACACAGGCGCGTTTTCTTGCCTTGAAATCAGTTAAGCTCCCCTGTGGCCACAGCAATCATTCCCTGAATTTTCTTTCATTGTTTCCCAAGGTTGCACATATATGGTTTGAGCTCAGAGTTGACAATATTCGCTTATTGCCATTGGTTTTCTGTAATGTTTAAAAAAGGGGTCAATTAAGTGGCACTAACACGGAGGCAGATGTTGTGCTTATTGATGTTATTCTTTAAAGATACTTGTGTCTAAATACATTTCATGCACTCAGGGCTGGTCCAAATAGGGGGAACCTTGCCTCAGGCAGCAGTGAGTGGCCCGTCTCTCATAACTTTATATTTTAAAATGAAATATTGGTTCTTCTAGTGCAGAGAGTGTCATTACAAATGTGCTTGCCTCCTGATCCGTTCCAACTATAAATCTTAAGCAATGAGTGAAGCGCTCACACTTGCAATTCCTTATAGATGCAGTAAGTGTCCTTGTGTCTTTCCTGCCTCTGGATGATAGGGGACCACCACCTACAGCTACCCTGGATGTGAATTGCAATCACAAGAGAGATCAGTTGCATTCATCTTTACAAACTGAGGTGCCATTGAGTAGGGTCAGACTGGACCGGTGGGACAGTGGGCCCTGGCTGAATCTGACCCAAATACCCAAACCCAAGCTGTCGCTCCCACACCTGCCCTTAGAAACCTATCCCCTCCCTTCCCCAATCATATCAGAAATGAGTTAAGATGAGCACAAGGGGGAATGGATTAGTAGTAAGTAAGAGGGCAGAGGAGCAAAGAGTTCATGATGCACAAAATAAGAATAAGGAACAGAAGGCTTGGTCACCACAAAGAGCTGAATGATTCAGCACAGGTCACTGGATCTGGCAGGCATAAGTAGCCCCTTAATTTAGACTATTGCCTGCAGCAGAATTGAGAGTGTGGGCCAGGAACACAGACAGGAGAAACAGTCTGTCACGTCCAGAAACCAAACCCAGAACAAACATCAAGATTCCGGTCACGGCTCTGCCTATAACAACCATCTTTTACATCCGGAGGAGCCCTTCTCTATTTGGATGCCACCAGCCAAGATGAGGGTTTTGGGCAGGCAAGGGAACCGGAACGTGTGACAGGAAGGATGGGGAAAGAGAAAGTGTAGTCGTGGGACAGACCGGGGGTTAATACCAATCAAACAATGCAGAACAGAATCAGGAACCAGAAGTGTAGTCAAGGACAAAGGCCAGGGTCAAACCAGTCAGAAAAAAACATTTCAAAGTCAGGATCCAGAAGAATAGTCAAAAACAGGCAAAGGTCGGTACAGGTAACGAATCAGCAGAGGTCAGGGACAAGCATGGGTCAAGAACAGGAAAACCAGACAATAAGTACAGCCTGGAACTATATGACACTAGACCTACATTGGGCAAAGGAAGATGGACAAGGTTCCTTTATATATTCCAATTTCAGTTGCGCCAAATATAAAAGGTGTCAAACCCAGAAGCAGTGCGCATCAGAAAAGGCAGCCATGCTCAGGAGAGGAGGCAGCAGGCGTCCACGCAGGCAAGGTGGCAGGTGTCTCCAATGCCTCCCAGGTACTGTTACATAGTCATTAATAGTGTCAGTCCCAAACCACACCAACTCCTGTGACTCAACCTGGTGGAGAAACGGTCAGTATACATCAGGTCCCTGGCCCAGAAAGTTTCTTTTCCAGGTCTTCATATTGTCTTTAAGGCAGAAAAGTTCACCGAAATAATGATCTCATCACCCATGGTCAGACCTTCATCTCCGATATATTCCTTCCTGACAAGAAAACAACTTTTGCCATTTAGTAGGAGAATTATGACATTTCCATGACCTAATCATTATTCAGGGCTTTCTAACGCATAGTATTATTGTGGACATGATATGACTGGTTGTCATTGCTGTTTTCCTATCACCTTTTGCTTGGGTTTACTAAGGACTGTGTTGCCATATTTTATTGATAACTCTATACCCTAGGTTCCTTGGGGGTAACCAAGTGATGCGAAAATTAATGAAGATATGGCTCACTGGAGGACAAAATGTTTTGGGTTACATGTAAGAGGTGATTGATGCAAATATAGATTAAGGCCCTGGGCAAGTGTATTATGGCTTTGTGATTAAGGAGGTTGTGGAGTTTTTTTCTGTATATTGTATATTCTGCTAATGCAAGCAAAACTAGACCTGAATTACTACGTCAGTTCTTGCCTATGAATACTGTTGGCCTTTAACCACTGTATATAATGAATTGTGAGTGAATTCTCTGTGGACTAGCAACCAATCAGCAGGTAGTGGCTGTTTCAAAACAAACATTTTATTTTTACTTTATTTTACTTCATCTTTGGCCTTGTATTTTGAACCCAACTTACTTCTGTTTCCTTCTGGTCTAAGCACATCAGCAGGAGTAGATTTGACTCATTATAGGTTGCGTTATTGATAAGCTTTATGACTTCTTGTGGTGGTCTTACTAATGGGCAGCAGTGGCAACATCATAATCTTATCCAGAAATAAGAAAGCCAATAGCTTTTATGTAATTATGCTTCTGGATTACAGTACTTTCCTATTATTACATTTAAAACTCAAACCAGTCTAAAATAAGCTGTGTTTGTTTAAATAGGACACTGTGAACAATGGCATTGCCAAATATCTGAGCTTTCTGGAAATTGAGTTTCCATATAACAGATCCCATGTAGGTATTATCTTTATAATACCGGCAAGACTTTTTTGGTTCCTATCAGTGCTTTACTGCTTTATTCTGGAGCTCTTCTAAACATCACATTTGTTCTCCATCTGTTGGTCATTTACATCTTTATTGCTCTAATCCTAGTCATACTGAAGCCTAGCAGAACTATTAGGGCTCTCCCTGTCTGATATTTATTCTGGTGATAGTTTTATTGGACCTTTCATATGTCCTGTTTATTTTCTTTTCCTTATTAAGGCAGGTGTGATTGTTATTAGCATATTTTAAATTAATATATAGAAACGGAAGAGTGTGCACTATTGCGGGTATCTTTATAAAGCAAAATAATATAATTAAAATTGCATTTCTGTTGTTAAAAATGGGTATAGGTGAAATTGAGACACTAGGAAAGGAAGGGAGGGAGGGAGGGAGGGAGGGAGGGAGGGAGGGAGGGAGGGAGGGAGGGAGGGAGGGAGGGAAAGGAAGGAATTCTTTTAATAATGAATATTGGGTAAAAAGGAATGAAGGGCTGTAGGGTGGGAAGGAAAGAGTGTAGGGTGAGAAAGAAGGAGTGCAGAGTAGGAAGGAAGGTGTGTAGGGTGGGGAGGAAGGAAGGAAGGAAGGAAGGTAGAGAGGAATGTACAGTGGGAAAGAAGGAGTGTAGGGTGAGAATGAAGAAGAGAGAAAAGAGTATAGAGCGGGAAAGAAGGAGTGTAGGGTGAAAAGGAAGAAGTGCAGAGTAGGAAAGAAGGAGTGTAGGGTGAGAAGGAAGGAATGTAGAAAGGAGTGTAGAGTGGGAAAGAAGGAGTGTAGGGTGGGAAAGAATGGAGGGAGGGAGACAAAAAGAAGAAAGGAAAAACAAAAACAGAGTAGGGATAGTGGGGATAGTGTTGCTTATGTTGGGGTTGGCTCTTCATCTTGATCTGGTGCATTATTATATAACCTGCTCATTGGCTCCAAATTCATCTTGGCAACCTCTGAGGACATAAGTAGCCTTAAGTAGCAGAAAAGCAGTGCGGATCACCTCCATAGGGCAAATACTTATAAAATTCTGTTTTGGAAGGAGAATTTAATTTTGTATAATTTTGTCAGACCACTAGGAGTGGAGATTGTTACAAAAGAGGTTGAAGATGGTTCCTGGTGAGAGCCCTCATTTGAAACTTATTTGGAACAAGTAAAATTTGTGGAGTGCAGTCTCACAGGGGTAAGATATCTTTTATGTATTAGCCTGTTCTGTATGGGAATATACCTGCATTGCTCCATGGGTATTTTCATTTATCATTTCCACGCTTGGGTGCAATGTTTGATCTTGGATGTGACTCCACTGGTAATCTATTCTGGTGTCTGTTTAAATGTGGATCATTCAAGAGGGGCCTGTCAAGGAAGGAAGCACATGGCTGTGCAGAGTGCAGGGATGATATCTTTAGTGTCACAAGGCTGGCCACATAAAACAGCCCTATGACATGAGAAAAAGCTATTCAGTAAGCCCTAAATTACTTTGACAGAACCAATTTTGCTAGTTAAACAACTTGCTGTAATTTTCCGCATGCAGAGGAAGCTGAAACGTGCATTGTTAACCCTTGCATTTTACTTGCCTTTTCAATGGGTAGTTGAGCTTTTTCCTCATACTACTTGAGATTACTATCTCATGGAACATTTAGAAAGAAGCAGTAGTATCGGATGGAAACTATTTTTTTATTATTTTAAAGGTCATCTCCAGCTGTCCACTTAGGAAAAAAACAGAGACTTATAATATGCCATACGACTTGTTGTGGTGTTTATTTCTGGTGTGGTTCACCCTTGTGCCAGCTGGGCCCTGCATGCAGGAGCAGAGTGTGGTGTTCTGAAGAGCAAAGGAGATGTATTTTTAAATGGATATTATGTTTGTCCAAGAAGTCATCCGAGTCATTCCTGAAGGCATTGATCAAATCTAACATCACGCGACTGTAATAACAGTCGCTTACCCTGGTGGTCCAGTGGTGTGCCCCCTGGCATGCGGGGGCTTTGGCGGGGACGCCCGTCGCATGCGTCCTTCCACTTCTGTGTTCTGAGATCCTATGGCACGCGCGCCGGCATGCTTCCTGGCTTATGTGCCGACATCATGACATCATCACGCATGTCACGAAATTCAAAATGTATAAAACAGGAATTCAAATATCAGCACACTGCCCATTGTTAGGTTCAATTAGTTGTTCCTGGTGCTTTAGTATATTGAATCCTGTCTATTGATATTCTGTGTATTGACCCTTGCTTTTCCTGACTATCCTGATCTCTCCAATCCTGACCTTTGACTGCCTGATTATTCTGACTTCTCTGATCCTGACCCTGCCTGTCTGTGACTACTCTGATCTCTGCAATCCTGATCCTTTGCCTGTTCTCCGACTATTCTACGCTCTCTAATCCGATTCCGGCCTGTCTGACGATTCTCTGCTTGTGCTGGCCAAGCCTGCCTGTTCCTGGTGGTTTTCTTCCTTCCAGTATCCTGGTGAGCGGATCGTGCCCCTTTGCTTATCCAGAACCGTTAGTTTAGCTCCTCTCTCAATTAAGACCTGGCGGCATTCGATTAGCCGAGGTGAAAGGTGTCGGTTAAAGGTAGAAGTGAGAGCCAAGACCAAGGAGCTTAGCTTGGGTTCTGGATATAGGGTGCCAAACGTGACACCGACAGGGCCTTCCACAACCTCTCTACCCTTACCACGAAGAATCATTTTTTTACTGCTTTAAAGGAAAGCTTGGTTCCTCAAGTGAAAAAATATCCCACCTATCTGTCTATGAATGTCCTCTTCTTGTAAAGAATAATTACTGTATGTCTCCTTCCAAGTGTCATTGACAGGGGTCCAGAGAAACAACCACAACTTTGACAGTCTTTGCTCGTAGTTTAATTGTTTCAGTCCTTCTGCCTCTGTTACCCCTTCTCTCTTTTCACCAGAATTCTTCTCCTTCTTTGCTCTTCTCCCTTTTTTGCCTTCTTCATTTGATTTTCTTCCCATGTGTTTTCCCAACTTTCTTCTTCTTCACCCGTTTTTACTCTTCAATTTTCACTTTTTCTCACTTCTCTGTATTTCAACAATACTCCTGTCCTGTCCTCCTTTTCATATCATATTCTTCTCCCTCCTGTACCTTCACCTTCATCTCCTCTACTACGTTCATCATGTTCTATTCCTTTTCTGAGACCTTCATTTTAAATTCATTTAAAAGCGAGGTGAGAGAGTAGATACCTAATTTTTACATCTATCATAAATTGCCTTTGAAAGCTACTTATAACTTTGCCATAAAGTATTTGCCAGATGCTTTTACATTACCTGTCTTATGCACTATGTTCTTGTATGAGGGGGTTGCCATATTTGTGCAGCAGGAGTCAGTTAGCATTAGGGTCTATAATTACAACACAACAATATAATCATATTAGCATAACTGCATGGAGTGCAGACTCTGTATAGATCAATTTATAAATTATTGAAACTGATCATGGTGGTCAATCATATCACATCAGAGTCATCTAAATTTTTTCAAATTTGGCCTGGGATCCTCTAGCAACATATATTCAGTCTTGAAATGTGGAAAGTGCTTGCTTACAAAACTTTTCCAATTGTGATGCTTGAGAATAGAATAATAATTGTAAAAGTGGAAGTCTATCATAAGTTTCCAGTTGAAGTCCTTCAGTGACCCCAACAAACCTAGTAATCAATATGGGTAAGGGACTTTATATGTACAGGCCTACCTATTGCTGATATTGATGTTTCTTTAACCTGTTCACAATGTCTTTTCATTTTAAGTGTCTAATGATAAAATCGCTTCGTGCTATTGTTCTTTTGCCTTTCATAATGGGTCTACAAATTAGAAGTTAAATGAGTCAATCCTTCAATTTTCAGTAACTTTTAGATCAATGGCTCCTTAAGCATAGAGCGGGTTGAAAATGTGACAGAGCTGTAAATATTGGAAGAAATAATTATTTGAAAGATATGTGAGATTCCATGAGTTGATGAAAGGATTTGATTGCACTGCAAAAATACAATGATCTAATTTGATAACATTATTGCAGCCAATGTGGGCGATTTGTATTTCTACTCAAATGAGGAAAACGGTATTGTAATGCATGCCTGCAGATCAGGCCAATTGAAGAGTTAGCTCTTGGGTTCTCAGTTAATGTCTACAATGACTTCACCTACAAAATCACAAGAGAGTGGCACCTGTAGTGGAGGTCAAAAGCAAAAAGCCAAGTTCATACCACAGAGGCAGCTAAATTTAGAGGCCATGTAATGGGCTAAAGGTCAGCTAGGCAGCAAGAAGGGAGATCATGTTCAGCTAAAGGAATAGTATCCAAACAATCAGACAGACAAGATACAGGCTTAGCAAGCTTTAAAGCAGGCAGGTTTTAAATTATTTTTGTTGTCAAAACCTGAATAAAGGGCTCAAAGAAAATTGAAAGTGGTGCAAGGATTTTAGTAAATGAAGTTCCTGTGGACACACTATTGAACTTACCACCGGTAATCAAACCAAGCTCAATGCCACCATTTCCTCCTTTCAACCACATCAACACTACTGTGTAAAAGTGAGCAGTTCCCAGGCTCCACAGAGCTAATTATCAGTCCGAAGAAGTCTAAAGGTGGCCGTGCATGACCAGATTACGCTGCAATTTGGCTTCTTCAGCTTATCTGACCATGTATGGTCCTCTCCAACAGCCTGATAGATATCTGGTCTGAAATTAGCCAGATATCTATCGGACAGATTTACAAATCCCACCAAGGCAAGGAAATGAAGGCCTACATAGGCACCTACTATAATCTGTTTGTTTGGCCTAAGGGCCAAACAATCAGATCAGCCCAATATCACACAGCACAAGTTAGGCATGATGTGCTCATTTGGCGACCTTGCCTTTGGTGATCTGAGCGGATCTTCATGTATATGTCTACTTGTAGACCATAAATGACAAATTGAAAAATTCTATAAGGAAGGACTGAAACTCATTGAGTGACTATGATGGACATTTGAAGAAAGTTTCAATTACTGCACTGGATGATGTATGTTGCGCTTACCCAATGATTTAATGCCACTATTTTCCCTTCCATTTACCCTCCCCTTTACTTCCCCTTCCTGAATTGGGAACACTATTTAAACATTCACAATGTTTGGTGTGTATAGGCTTGATAAAGGACCCAGTGGGGTCCGAAACGTTGACATGTCTACTTTGAGCCAATAAATCACTTTTTTGAGCAAAACTACCAGATTCCAGTGTGCTACAGTCACTACAGTGCTTGTACTTGTAGACCATAAATGACAAAACATGGTGGCCATCAACTTTGCTACACTGCTCTGCAATTTCCCACCATATACAAGGGAACTGTTGACTTCTACTAAGTTGATTCAATATGTCTGGGGAAGGGTCAGGGTGAGTGTAGAGTAGGAGCTACTAGCAAAAAATTAGGGGTGGTGGCCCCCCTTGAACTGTGTCTGACAGACTAATGTCATTTATTTATTTAAAAATGTATTTAAAGTAATTAATAATTTTCTGTCTCCCAATGCTTGGGGAATAATGTCACAAAATCAGACAAGAGATCAGTCAAGAGCCCCACCAGGCACCAAACATACGTGGATTTTATTATCTTTAAAAGAATTTGTTAAAAATCATTCAAACTGCAATCTGATGAGAACATGTTAAAACGACATTCATGGAGCCTTCCCTATAGTAAAGCTGAATTTAACTACTTTTCTAAATGAACTCATTTGTTTTAATTACATATGCAAATGCAATTTGTATTTGTACTTAAACAACGAGGGGAATCCCTAATCCGCATAAATTCTACTGCAGGTAATGATTTTTTTGAAGGATTTATTGAAAGTCATGTTCTGCAAACATTAACAACCCTTCTGATAAAACATCAG